>NC_064634.1:408972442-409280775 GCF_023864275.1 Schistocerca cancellata
AGTGGATTGGCAGTGGTGGTCCTGTCACATGGTGTACTTGATTCCATGATTTGACCCTTCTGCACTTTTGTGTCACGTCAGATGTGCAACCTTATTTGCAAAACCCCTGTCGACTCGGAAAAGGAAGTGGTTGCCCAGATAGTAGCAGCAGCAGCAGGAATTAAGGACACTCCTTCAGTATTTGACCATGTTAGGCAGAACATGACCCATCGCTGTAGCGTCTGTTTACTAGGTTGAACCTCTAGTGTAACTGAATTAATTATGGTGTGTTAATGTCGTTGTCTCTCGGTATTGAAGAATTAAATCGTTTGCGTTACTTTTCTTTCCTCACAGGAAAACGCATTAGAGAAACTGTTTTCATTGTCCCATGCAAACTCCCAGAGTTTGTTACTTTCAGTACTTTTCAACCAGAGAAACCTCCCTCTACCAGTTTAAAAAATCGTCACAGAAAAAACCATATTAGAGAAAACTATTTGTTTCGATGCAACGTGCAGCTCGTGGTCTTGCGGCAGCGTTCTCGCTTCCCGCGGGCGGGGTCCCGGATTCGATTCCCGGCAGGGTTAGATATTTTCCCTGCCTCGAGATACTTCATCATCAACATTCATCCCCATTACGGTTGGAGGAAGGCAAAGGCAAACCAGTGGCATCGCCAGTGTTTTATTTTACATGTCCCTGTCGCCATGAGACTTACGTCATTGCTTGTTTACAGATAACATCAACCGTCAGTACGACTGTTACAATCACACGGGTTACTGCACAGAGTTAATCACAGACTGTAATGGAAGTATACACAAATGCAGAGATGGCAGACGCACGTTGATACATGGATCAGCTGACAGAAACGGCACTCGCGCTCAGCCTTTGTGCTGGGAGAGATTTCTAGGTCGAAGGCACAACGACAGGAAAATGTTTGAAGCCACTGATCGCCGACTTAGCGATCGGGGAATATTTAAGACTGATACCCGCGACTGTGGAAGGGCTAGAACAACGAGGACACCGCAACGCGAGGCGTTAGTTCTTAATGCAGTTGACGGCATACCTAGCGTCAGTACAAGACGTGTAGCTGCAACACTGCATGTTGACCACATGACTGTCTGGCGAGAGTTACACGAAGACCAGCTGTATCCGTACCATTTACAGCGCCTGCAGGCACTATCAGCAGCTGATTTTCCCACACGGGTACTCTTTTCTGAATGGTTTATTCAACAATATGTCAACACTAATTTTAGTGCAACAGCGCAGTTCACAGACGACGCATCGTTTCAACGAGATCAGATTGTAAATTTCTACAATCGGCAGGTATGGACAAGTCACCAACAAAGATTTTCTATCAATATTTGGGCCGGCATTGTTGGTGACTGACTGTTAGGGTCTCGCTTGCTTATACCCACTCTCAAGAAGGAAGTTATTATTTAGTAGAGAATGTTCTATCTAACCTGTTATCAGATATGCTTTTAGCTGTGCGACAAAACATGTACCTCATGCACGATGGAGCAGCCTCTCATTTTAGTGTTAATGTCCGTCGGTTTCTAAATAACAGATTCGGTGACGGATGGATAGGTAGAGAAGCACCAACTGCCTGACCTCCGGACCTAAGACCACTGGACTTTTATTTGTGGGAGCATTTGAAAGCTGTTGTGTGTGGTGTCCCAGTACAAGATGTTCAGAGTCGTGTCCGTTCCCTTATTATCGAAGGTTGCGAAACCATACACAATACTCCAGTGACACATCAGCGATCCGAAATCCACTACGATGGCGGGTTGATGTATGTCTCAATGCCCACGGAGGGCGTGTTGAACATCTCCTGCGAGAAAGAGTTGCATGTGGTACGCTGGTGCGTTCTGTTCGTGTATGCTTCCTATGATTAATGAGTAGGAGAAAACGAGGTGTAACATGGAAACAAAGCGTTTTCTTCGTCTACGTGTGAGGACCGTGTCCTGCAATTTGTGCCGAGCCGGCCGCGGTGGGTGTGATGTCCTTAGGTTAGTTAGGTTTAAGTAGTTCTAAGTCTAGGGGACTGATGACCTCAGATGTTAAGTCCCATAGCGGGTAGAGCCATTTGAACCACTTGAATTTGTGCTGTACATTTTTCTTACGTCCTGTATAATAGTCATTTAAATGACAGTGAGTGTCGTAAGACTATGCTACCCACGCCACAAGGCCATAATCGTTCTAAGTGGTTTGAGGAGCAGGATAGTGAACTCACATTGGTGTCTTCACCTGATCTGAGTCCGATAGAACACGTCGTGGACGCTGCTGGGGGTAACTCCTAGCCTTAAACCACTGTGCCATAATTTATGGGAATTGCATGACCCATGCGGGGACAACTGGAAACATCCCAAGGACTTGTCGAATCCATGCCACGTAGAATCGCCTCTGTATTGCGTTCCACAGGTGTACCAGTACGGCGTTAAGCAGATGATCATTATGTTCGGCTCATCAGTGTATATTCTTACATTAACGTTAATTACTTTCCTGCCACCTTCAACATGTAAAATACTACTGTCACACGGCAACATTCAACAGCCCAGCGTTATGGTGGTCGCGTATCAAACGACGCCTGCCTCGACCTCGAGAAACCTCTGTGGCTTGTCCAGAATACCAGAAGGCACCACTGACGGCGCTGATACTTTAGAACGCTCTGGAGCTCAGCCATCACAGATAAAAAGTCACTTGCGAGCAGTTGATCTTATCACGAAACTGCAATCACCGACTTTCTCCCCTGAACGCCAAAATTTTTGTTGATTCACACCTTTATTACGGGAAATGACCATCAAGATAAAATGAGAGAAATCACACCCGACTATGTAATTGTAGACCAGATGTGGCTTAAATTCAAGGAAATAGTATCTGCGAAAATTGAGAGATTTATACTGAATAAATTAATACAAGATAGTATGATCCTCCATGGTACACAAAACAGGTCAGAACACTGAAGCACGCTGGACTTGCATTCGGGAGGACGACGGTTCAAACCCGCGTTCGGCCATCATGATTTAGGATTTCCGTTATTTTCCTAAATCATTCCAGGCAAATGCCGGAATGGTTCCTTTGCAAGGACACGGTCGACTTTCTTCCCCTTCCTTCCCTAACCCGATGGGAGCGATGACCTCGCTGTTTGCTCCACTCCCCCAAATCAACCAACCAAACCACACTGAAACAGAAACAACGAAAAAAGCATGCCAAACTTAAATGAACGTAAAATCCCCAAGACTGGCGACGTTTTACTGGAACTCGGAACTTAGCGTGGACTTCAGTGCGAGACGCTTTCAACAGATTTCACAACGAAACTCTGTCTCGAAATTTGACACAAAACCCAAAGAGATTCTGGTCGTACGTAAATTAAACCAGCGGTAAGACACAATCAGGTAATATTACACATGACAGTGTCACTAAAGCGGAATTATTAACCTTTTTCCGAACTTGCTTCAACAAAGACGACAAAGCAAATACATTCCTGGAAATTGAAATAAGAACACCGTCAATTCATTGTCCCAGGAAGGGGAAACTTTATTGACACATTCCTGGGGTCAGATACATCACATGATCACACTGGCAGAACCACAGGCACATAGACACAGGCAACAGAGCATGCACAATGTCGGCACTAGTACAGTGTATATCCACCTTTCGCAGCAATGCAGGCTGCTATTCTCCCATGGAGACGATCGTAGGGATGCTGGATGTAGTCCTGTGGAACGGCTTGCCATGCCATTTCCACCTGGCGCCTCAGTTGGACCAGCGTTCGTGCTGGACGTGCAGACCGCGTGAGACGACGTTTCATCCAGTCCCAAACATGCTCAATGGGGGACAGATCCGGAGATCTTGCTGGCCAGGGTAGTTGACTTACACCTTCTAGAGCACGTTGGGTGGCACGGGATACATGCGGACGTGCATTGTCCTGTTGGAACAGCAAGTTCCCTTGCCGGTCTAGGAATGGTAGAACGATGGGTTCGATGACGGTTTGGATGTACCGTGCACTATTCAGTGTCCCCTCGACGATCACCAGTGGTGTACGGCCAGTGTAGGAGATCGCTCCCCACACCACGATGCCGGGTGTTGGCCCTGTGTGCCTCGGTCGTATGCAGTCCTGATTGTGGCGCTCACCTGCACGGCGCCAAACACGCATACGACCATCATTGGCACCAAGGCAGAAGCGACTCTCATCGCTGAAGACGACACGTCTCCATTCGTCCCTCCATTCACGCCTGTCGCGACACCACTGGAGGCGGGCTGCACGATGTTGGGGCGTGAGCGGAAGACGGCCTAACGGTGTGCGGGACCGTAGCCCAGCTTCATGGAGACGGTTGCGAATGGTCCTCGCCGATACCCCAGGAGCAACAGTGTCCCTAATTTGCTGGGAAGTGGCGGTGCGGTCCCCTACGGCACTGCGTAGGATCCTACGGTCTTGGCGTGCATCCGTGCGTCGCTGCGGTCCGGTCCCAGGTCGACGGGCACGTGCACCTTCCGCCGACCACTGGCGACAACATCGATGTACTGTGGAGACCTCACGCCCCACGTGTTGAGCAATTCGGCGGTACGTCCACCCGGCCTCCCGCATGCCCACTATACGCCCTCGCTCAAAGTCCGTCAACTGCACATACGGTTCACGTCCACGCTGTCGCGGCATGCTACCAGTGTTAAAGACTGCGATGGAGCTCCGTATGCCACGGCAAACTGGCTGACACTGACGGCGGCGGTGCACAAATGCTGCGCAGCTAGCGCCATTCGACGGCCAACACCGCGGTTCCTGGTGTGTCCGCTGTGCCGTGCATGTGATCATTGCTTGTACAGCCCTCTCGCAGTGTCCGGAGCAAGTATGGTGGGTCTGGACACACCGGTGTCAATGTGTTCTTTTTTCCATTTCCAGGAGTGTATTTCAGAAATCGAATAAGTAACAACTGTCAACATGAGTGACTTACATGTACATATCCACGGTCAAGCGAATCAGCTGAAATCACTTAGTAAAGGAAAGCCTTACCGTGCAGATAGTATTCCAATTAGATTCCTTACAGAGTACGCTGATGCGGTAGCCCCATACTTAAATATCATGTGTAACCGCTCACCGGACAAAAGAGCCGTACCAAAATACTGGAAAGTTGCACTGGTTACACAAATATTCAAAAAAGAAACCAGGAGTAATCCACTGAATTTCACATCCATATCACAGACGTTAACTTCCAGTAGGATTATAGAACATGTGTATTCGTACACTATGAATTACCTTTAACAAAACGATTTATTGACACATAGCACGGGTTCAGAAAATATCGTTCTTGTGAATAAGAAAAGTGTGAGGATGTTCGCATGATTACGAAAAGAAATCCGTTTAATTTCGGTTACACGATAAACTACAGAAGTTTAAAGACTGTACGTACAACCAATACCTGGGAATTACAATTAAGAACAACTGAAATTGGAACGATTGCATAGATAATACTGTGCGGAAGGCAAACCAACGACTACGTTTTATTGGTAGAACAATCAGAAGATATTATAGGTCTACTAAAGAGCCTGCCTACTCTACGCTTGTCCGTCCTCTGCTAAAGTATTGCTGCGCGGTATGGGATCCTTACCAGATGGGATTGACGGAGGACTTCGAACAAGTCCAAAGAAGGGCCGCTAGTTTTGTATTGTCATGAAACAGAAAAGAGCGTGTCATGGAGGCGATACTGAAGGTGGAGGGGCAATCATTAACACAACTGTCGTTTTCGTTGCGGCTAGATCTTTTCTCGAAATTTCAACCACCAAATTTCTCCAATGAATGTGAAAACTTTTACTGAAGTCAACTTATATGAGGAGAAATGTTCATCGTAAAAATCAGAAATCAGAGCTCGTACAGAAATCTTTAAGTGTTCGTTTTTCCCAGGTATGGTTGGAGAGTGGAACGGTAGAGAAACAGTTTGAAGGTGGTTCGCAGTACCCTCTGCTAGGAACTTAAATGCGAATTGCAGAGTAACTCTGTATATGTAAATGTGATTTTCTCTCGCGTGCCGTTCGAGAATGGAGCCGTAGAGGTATTGTCTGTAGTATGAAGCCTCTGCTATGTAGGTAAGTGTGGACTGCAGTGTAATCATGCAGATGTAGATGTACAAATATCGCTGACATCTTTATCTGCGACCTCAACAAGAATTGCTCACTTGTTTTATCTTCGTAGCTATTTCAACTAGTTATCTGCCATTGGCTAGGATTACTGTACATGTAACCACGTTATAGAGTCTCTTAAAATACTTCTTGTTATCCCATATCTTGGCAGCTCTATATTATTGTTAAGCACACTTATTTATTATTTTACGTTAACGTAATTTCAAATTGTGTTTAGATAACAAACTGTACTAGCTTTCACAGCCGCAATTGACTGTGTAAGTTCTTACGATGGTCAGTACCAATCAGTCTTCTTGTGGGTGCCTCTTGGAAACACTGACTGTGGGCATGCTTTGGCACAGCTATCGGCTACGCAGTGTTTGTGGTACCACTTCCGAATTTTATGTAATGTATTTAGGTATTTGATGTCGTTATGTGTCTAACGTGCATTCCTTTACTTTTTATAAAGCTACTGGGAATGACTAGTCAGCAGGAGCCAGTGTAACCATTAAATAGTTCATTTGCGCATTAACTGATACAAATTTTATACTTAAAAGTAATGTGCTTAGGAGGAGATTAGTGTTTAACGTCCCGTCGACAACGAGGTCATTAGAGACGGAGCACAAGCTTGGGCGAGGGAAGGATGGGGAAGGAAATCGGCCGTGCCCTTTCAAAGGAACCATCCCGGCATTTGCCTGAAGCGATTTAGGGAAATCACGGAAACCCTAAATCAGGATAGCCGGAAGCGGGTTTGAACGGTCGGCCTCCCGAATGCGTGTTCAGTATGCTAACCACTGCGCCATCTCGCTCGGTAATGTGCTCACTTATACGCTTTGCCAAGCAATAACATGGCAAACAAGAACATTAGTTTGCGTGTCCACTCGCATGTGTTTCTTGGATTTCACCGCACCCCTTCTCTCTCTCTCTCTCTCTCTCTCTCTCTCTCTCTCTCTCTCTCTCGCCCCCTCTTTGATGTTTGTCAGCCGGCCGGTGTGGCCGAGCGGTTCTAGGCGCTACAGTCTGGAACCGCGCGACCGTACGGTCGCAGGTTCGAATCCTGCCTCGGGCGTGGATGTGTGTGATGTCTTTAGGTTAGTTAGGTTTAAGTAGTTCTAAGTTCTAGGGGACTGATGACCTCAGATGTTGAGTCCCATAGTGCTCAGAGCCATTTGATGTTTGTCAACAGCACAGACCGACAGTCATACACCCCACACAGTCACCTATACTAAACAGATACAACTGAGGCACATCGCTGCCTTTCGTAATGTACAAGTGCCATTGTGCGCGAAGAAAGCAAAAGCTATTCAACCACATTGCTGAACCATCAGACAAGCAACAATACAGCACAGTTTTACACATTCTATGCCTGTCACACGCATAAGCATCCTCAAATTCGTTATTTATGTTGACGTCCCCGTTACACCAACGTACAACGTTGTACGTTAACCTCCTCAGACCTTACGTAGCATATATACTACATCCAAATTTTATTTTTTCCAGCTCGCGAAATAAATTCGCTATGCCTGATTGTAGCATATACTTTACGCCATTTGCCTTCAGTGCATTACTTGTTATGTCTGCGTTTTCTCGGTAGCTTTTAGCATCTGCTTAAAGAGATTTGTTTATCGCAGTGCCAACATGTTTTCGAGAAATAAAGGTGATTTCCGTTTGCTTTTAATAATTTTGGACTAGATGTGTTTAGAACAAGCTGCAATGTGCTAATATACCATACATTATCGAATAAGTGTTTATTTTATCACAACAAAACAGTGCTTTTTTCGATGTGCAGAGGCCGACATAAGTATTCGAACATAAATATGTTTACTAGTTCATTCATTCTTACAGTTATGCACAGAAAGTAGACATAAATACAGATAGTACAAAATAAAGTTGAGTCTTTATTAAACACACAAACTCATGAAAAGCAACTGAAACGTATTTTCATTACCATAAAGAACGAAAATAGTTTGTCTACTTCTGGTCATAAGTATTTGAACAGAAAACAGTATTAAGTTATATCGCCTTTCTATTAATTACAGCCGTTAGTCTTTTGGACATTGACTATACATGTTTTTTTGGTGATTCCAGAGTCCATATTTCTCCACTCTGAAGAAATTCTTTCAGGTGGTTCTAACTTCTGATCTGATGTTTCCCAATACGGCCTTCGAGTTCATTACAGATGCTCTCTATAGGATTTAAACTGGCTATTGGGGTGGTGTCTTCAAAGTATGGGTGTTATACATGATGCAAAGCCTCGAAATTTCAGCAGTACGCTTTGGATCACTGTCCTGCTGGAAGTAATCGTCATTTCTTAATCCCAGCCTCTTTGCACTCTTTTTAAGATTGTTTTCAAGAAACATCTTAAACTTTTCCATCATCCCATCCATGAATACCAATTCCCCAACGCCTGATCAAACCGTACAGTCCCATACCATCACACTGCTGCCTCCACGTTTCACTGTAGCTACCATAACCTTAGATTCCTATAGTGGACTTTGGCCTCCACAGCGTAACACATCCATCACCCTTGTATAAGCAGAATTTGCTCTCGTCCGACCACAGAAAGTGATCCCAGAATTCTGTTAGTTTCATCACATACTGGTTATCAGATTGTTGATGCTTTTTCTGATTCACAGTACTGAAATATGGTTTCCTCCTAAAAACATGGCCATTGTAACCGACACTATTTGAAACACATTGAACTGTTTGAGTGTGAACCACAGGGCCAGTATATTTTTCAACGTTTCCACAAATCTCAGATACCGTCACCCTTGAATTCTGCTTCACCGTTTTAATTATTTACCTCCAGCCTTTGGTAGAACGTTTAGAAAGAGCGCCATATCTCGGCTTCTGCACAACACTCATAGTCTGTTTGAAGCACTGAATGATACAGAACACCGCAGTTTTGCTTCGTCGAGTGCAGTGGCAATTCCAGAGAGGGAACTGTGTTGTTTGTACAAGTTAATTACCACATTTCTCTCTTCCACCGTTGCCTCTTTACCCTTTCGCCTCATTTCATTTGTGAACGCTTACAAATACACCACATCTGTAAGCGACTGAATAAAACAGCTGTGTGGTGGGAGCAAAAAACGTCCTTCCAACCATGCGTCTCTCTAATAGTCCTATAAGTGGAACCGCAGGATAAATTCAGTATGATAAATACAAGAATTATGATATTTTAAGTATTGTTAAGGCTTTCGTGGCCACTTGTTGACAAACTGCCTGTTGGCTTCTGTCTCGGGTTCTTAGGCCGACGTTCATCTAATGATTTTTCTGACGTTTCGCCAGCACGAGTGGCTGGCATTGTCAAAGCTTCACCCTCCATTGCCGGTGGTGAACTGGAGCCGAGCTCGCGGCCGCAGACTATATGTACCTGGCGCGCCAACGTCCGAGGGCAAGAGGAGAACCGCACCGGAAATGACCGCGGAGAAGCCCTCGGACGTTGGCGCGCCAGGTACATATAGTCTGCGGCCGCGAGCTCGGCTCCAGTTCACCACCGGCAATGGAGGGTGAAGCTTTGACAATGCCAGCCACTCGAGCTGGCGAAACGTCAGAAAAATCATTAGATGAACGTCGGCCTAAGAACCCGAGACAGAAGCCAACAGGCAGTTTGTCATTTTAAGTATTGTTTCCAGTACAGAATGGTAACATTTAAAATATTCAATACTACAAAATAAAATATATCACATTGTTTATAATGTACCCAACGTAGAGAACTACACTCCTGGAAATTGAAATAAGAACACCGTGAATTCATTGTCCCAGGAAGGGGAAACTTTATTGACACATTCCTGGGGTCAGATACATCACATGATCACACTGACAGAACCACAGGCACATAGACACAGGCAACAGAGCATGCACAATGTCGGCACTAGTACAGTGTATATCCACCTTTCGCAGCAATGCAGGCTGCTATTCTCCCATGGAGACGATCGTAGAGATGCTGGATGTAGTCCTGTAGAACGGCTTGCCATGCCATTTCCACCTGGCGCCTCAGTTGGACCAGCGTTCGTGCTGGACGTGCAGACCGCGTGAGACGACGCTTCATCCAGTCCCAAACATGCTCAATGGGGGACAGATCCGGAGATCTTGCTGGCCAGGGTAGTTGACTTACACCTTCTAGAGCACGTTGGGTGGCACGGGATACATGCGGACGTGCATTGTCCTGTTGGAACAGCAAGTTCCCTTGCCGGTGTAGGAATGGTAGAACGATGGATTCGATGACGGTTTGGATGTACCGTGCACTATTCAGTGTCCCCTCGAGGATCACCAGTGGTGTACGGCCAGTGTAGGAGATCGCTCCCCACACCATGATGCCGGGTGTTGGCCCTGTGTGCCTCGGTCGTATGCAGTCCTGATTGTGGCGCTCACCTGCACGGCGCCAAACACGCATACGACCATCATTGGCACAAGGCAGAAGCGACTCTCATCGCTGAAGACGACACGTCTCCATTCGTCCCTCCATTCACGCCTGTCGCGACACCACTGGAGGCGGGCTGCACGATGTTGGGGCGTGAGCGGAAGACGGCCTAACGGTGTGCGGGACCGTAGCCCAGCTTCATGGAGACGGTTGCGAATGGTCCTCGCCGATACCCCAGGAGCAACAGTGTCCCTAATTTGCTGGGAAGTGGCGGTGCGGTCCCCTACGGCACTGCGTAGGATCCTACGGTCTTGGCGTGCATCCGTGCGTCGCTGCGGTCCGGTCCCAGGTCGACGGGCACGTGCACCTTCCGCCGACCACTGGCGACAACATCGATGTACTGTGGAGACCTCACGCCCCACGTGTTGAGCAATTCGGCGGTACGTCCACCCGGCCTCCCGCATGCCCACTATACGCCCTCGCTCAAAGTCCGTCAACTGCACATACGGTTCACGTCCACGCTGTCGCGGCATGCTACCAGTGTTAAAGACTGCGATGGAGCTCCGTATGCCACGGCAAACTGGCTGACACTGACGGCGGCGGTGCACAAACGCTGCGCAGCTAGCGCCATTCGACTGCCAACACCGCGGTTCCTGGTGTGTCCGCTGTGCCGTGCGTGTGATCATTGCTTGTACAGCCCTCTCGCAGTGTCCGGAGCAAGTATGGTGGGTCTGACACACCGGTGTCAATGTGTTCTTTTTTCCATTTAGCAGGAGTGTATATTATTCGAATACTTCTGTCGGTCTCTGTAGCACTGAGACTACACTGAAGAGCCAAAGAAACTGGTACACCTACCTAATATCACGTTGGGTCCGGGCGAGCACGCAGAAGTGCCGCGGCACGACGTAGCATGGACTCGACTGGTGTCTGAAGTAGAGCTGGAAGGAAATGACACAATGAATCCTGAAGGGCTGTTCATAAATCCATAAGAGTAGGAGAGGGTGGAGATCTCTTCTGAGCAGCACATTGCAAGGCATCCCAGATATGCTCAATAATGTTGTTTGGGGAGTTTGGTGGCCAGCGGAAGTGTTGGAAGTGTTTAAACTCACAAGAGTGTTCCTGGAGCCACACTGTAGCAATTCTGGATGTGTGGTGTGTCGTATTGTCCTGCTGGAATTGCCCAAGTCCCTCGGAATGAACAATGGACATGAATGGATGCAGGTGATCAGACAGGATGCTTACGTACTTGCCACATGTCAGAGTCGTATCTAGAGGTATCAGGGTCCCGTATCACTTCAACTGCACGTCCCACATCATTACAGAGCCTCCACCAGCTTGAACAGTCTCCTGCTGACATGCAAGGTTCATGGATTCATGAGTTTGTCTCCATACCCGTACACGTCCCTCCGCTCGATAAAATTTGAAACGAGACTCGTCCGACCAGGTAACATGTTTCCACTCACAAACAGACCAATGTCGGTGTTGACGGGCCCAGGTGAGGCGTAAAGCCTTGTGTTGTGCAGTCAAAAGGGTACACGAGTAATGCGCCTTCGGCTCCGAAAGCCCAAATGGTTCAAATGGCTCTGAGCACAATGCGACTTAAATTCTGAGGTCAACAGTCGCCTAGAACTTAGAACTAATTAAACCTAACTAACCTAAGGACATCACACACATCCATGCCCGAGGCCGGATTCGAACCTGCGACCGTAGCGGTCGCGCGGTTCCAGACTGTAGCGCCTAGAACCGCTCGGCCACTTAGGCCGGCTTCATGAATATTCACTTTGTACATATTTTGAACATTTGGTGAATGACACCCTTTTTTCTTAAATTTAGTATTTTAATCTTATTTTGTTCCAGAACAACGCACTGACCACCAACATAAAGTTTTCATTCATAAAATCTAAGCTCAGGAGTTAGGAAGTTAACGAAGTTTTATCGGGGAACTCAAACCACCGAAAACATTCAGTGACGAGAAACGCGGAGAACGGCAAGCAGCCGTTGTCCCGGGCAGGAAGCAGATCTTGGAAGCCAGTAGGGCCCTCCTGAAGCGCGAGCCGAGAAAGGCCGGGCAGAGAGGTAAGCCTCCATTGGCTGCAGCCGCTCTGCTCTCGTAGGGCGTAGGCGGTGCCATTCAAGCGCACCGCTGCGCACATCTCAAGAACCATCTATTCACGTCTCGGGCGCACTCCCTTTTTCTATTTTTTATAAAGGGGCTGCATTGACCCGACTGCCGAATTACTTCTGTTTTTGTTTTTGCCTCGCTGATCTTCGTACGAATGACATTTGGGTACATGATGCCGAATTTTTCGAGTTCACGATTCTTCACGATTACTTACATTTTATTTCGGCCTCCAACTCTCCTACTTCTTGACAAATTACATGATAACACTTTTTCAGCATGGAAACGATGGAGAAATTAAAGTTCATGTCAATTCAAAAAGTTTCGAGACTGGATTAATAAAAACTATTGTGAAGTTAAGATTATGATTTAATGGTTCACGTGTCCTACATAGTTAGCTCGTCACTTATGTACAATGTACAGAACTTCTGTACAACTCTGTGAAACAGCCAGATAAGTCCTACTTTCGGATGTTGTTCAGTTCGCACCTCATAGGCGCTAGAATGTCGGCCATGTCATCATAGCCTTCACCCTTCATGTGAATTTTTGCACTTTGTTGTTTTGTGGTATGTTCGTCCTGATAACACCAAGTCTCGTCACCCGTGATTTTCTCTAGAAAGAAGTTGTGCGTGTTTTGCATTTCAGTGGAGTCGCAGCAGGCGTCTACGCTTCGTTGTTTTTGTTCGGGAATCACGGTGTGCGGTACAAATTTTGCACACACTTTGCTCTTCTCCAAAACATTCCACAGAATGCCTCAATCGCCTGATTTAGAGGAGCTGCTCCACTGCAATTTGCGACCCAACAACGCTGACATGCCACGGCCGCGCGTCCACTACTTAATTCTGCCTGCTCACAACTGACTGGTCGAAAGCACATGTGTTCATTACAAAAAAAATGGCTCTGAGCACTATGGGACTTAACATCTATGGTCATCAGTCCCCTAGGACTTAGAACTACTTAAACCTAACTAACCTAAGGACAGCACACAACACCCAGCCATCACGAGGCAGAGAAAATCCCTGACCCCGCCGGGAATCGAACCCGGGAACCCGGGCGTGGGAAGCGAGAACGCTACCGCACGACCACGAGATGCGGGCTGTTCATTACAGCCGTTAGTTCAAACTACCGTCGTAGTTGCTAGACTGAAGTTGCTTATTCACCAAGAATAAAATGTCTCAGAACTTTTTGGATGGATAGTGTACCTTTTAAACCATTCAGGTATCCACCTTCGTAGCTGCCGTCGCTAATGCACGAAGTGCGGGGACCCTGAGTCGTGTCCTGGCATAGAATCTAGGGACCAGGGGCTTTAGAGGCAATCTACAATTCTCTAGCGGTTAGGAGTGATTGCAGAAATACAAACTTTCAGTGATGGCAGGCTGATCTTTTGGATCAGTGCCAAACACTGCCACAGATCATCTACGAGAGGTGCGGATTTTGGGACTCGATAGGATACTCGCAGCTGGTGACTAAAGGAACTCATGGGTCTGAATAAACTTATTCCTTTCTTTCAGACTGACCACTACACTGCAGGCTAAATGTAAGCACTAGAAGGCAAATTATGTACCTGGTTGTACAATATAAGTCAGTGTTCGAGTCCCTACGGTGTGTGCTAACAGAAGAAGCAAACTCTAGCAACACTGTAAAGTACACTTTCAAAGCAGCACTCCAACTGAGAAAAACAGACTTGTCGAAGTTTACCTGAAGCTAGCGACGAGCGACAGGAAGTTGGCGTCCCAAAGTATAAAAAATTTAACGGATTGTGGCAGCGCACTGTTTCTCCCAAGCCATAGTCGTCCCACCAATCCATCAGTACTTCAAAGGCATCGGCCAATCTGATAAGGCGATCTGCCTCTGCCCAACGACATTTAGGTACTTTGCCTCCTCTTACACTATAAGTGGCCTTTATACACACATTAAAAAAAGTTTTGCAACACCTCGTTCCGAGAGTTCCGGAACCTGTACAGAAAATTGGAAGAGAGATCAACATTAATAACATTTCCGCCCTTTTTATTGCGCATGAAAACCACACATTGCATGCTGTACCGCCATACAGAGAGATCTTCAGAGGTGGTGGTCCAGATTGCTGTACACACTGGTACCTCTAAAACCCAGCGGCACGTCCTCTTGCATTGATGCATGCCTGTATTTATTGTAGCATACTATCCACAAGTGCATCAAGGCACTGTTGGTCCAGACTGACCCACTCCTCAATGGCGATTCGGCGTAGATCCCTCAGAGTGGTTGGTGGGTCACGTCGTTCACACAGCCCTTTTCAATCTATCCCAGGCATTCGATAGGGTTCATGTCTGGAGAACATAGCAGCCACTCTAGTCGAGAGTTGTCATTATCCCGAAAGAAGTCATTCACAAGTTGTGCACGATGGGAGCCCGAATTGTCATCCATGAAGACGAATGCCTCGCCCATATGCTGCCGATATGGTTGTACTATCGGTCGGAGGACGGCATTCACGTATCGTACAGCCGTTTCGGCGCCTTCCATGACCACCAGCGGCGTACGTCGGCCCCACATAATTTCACGCCAAAACAGCAGGCAACCTCCACCTTGTTGCAGTCGCTGGACATCATGTTTAAGGCGTTCAGCCTGATCGGGTTGCCTCCAAACACGTCTCCGACGATTGTCTGGCTGAAGACATATGCGACACTCATCGGTGAAGAGAACATGATGCTAAACCTGAGCAGCCCATTCGGCATGTTGTTGGGCCCATCTGTACAGCACTGCATGGTGCCGTGGTTGCAAAGATGGACCTCGCCATGGACGTCGGGAGTTAAGTTGCGCATCATGCAGCCTATTGCGCACAGTTTGAGTCGTAACACGACGTTCTGTGGCTCCACGAAAACCATTATTCAACATGGCGGCGTTGCTGTCAGGGCTCCTCCGGGCCACAATCAGTAGGTAGCCGTCATCCAGTGCAGTAGTAGCCCTTGGGCGGCCTGAGCGAAGCATGTCATCGTCAATTCCTGTCTCTTTGTATCTCCTCCATGTCCAAACAACATCGCTTTGGTTCATTCCGAGACGTCTGAACACTTCCCTTACTGAGAGCCCTTCCTGGCACAAAGTAAACAACGCGGACGCGATCGAACCGCGCTATTGGCCGTCTAGGCATGGTTGAACCACAGACAACACGAGCCGTGTACCTTCTTCGTGGTGGAATGACTGGAACTGATCGGCTGTCGGACCCCCTCCGTCTAATAGGCGCTGCTCAAGGATGGTTGTTTACACCTTTGGACGGGTTTAGTGACATCTCCGAAGAGTCAAAGGAACTGTGTCTGTGATACAATATCCACAGTCAACGTCCATCTTCAGGAGTTCTGGGAACTGGGGTGATACAAAACTTTTTTTGTGTGTGCATAAAAAAGTAGTACGAACAGCGTTCAGCTGGAAGCTAAACGTCACTGCCCTTCATATTACGGCTAGTAACACCAGTGTTCTACGTCACTTGGCCCCATCCTAAGGCCTCTCGTGTGTGGGGACCGTTGTTCCACCAGTTTCACCTACTTCCCCATCTCACTTTACCCTGTGTAAACACACCAATGTTGCGGTTCTCAGGCGCAAGTATCAGGCTTGCTGTCTATGCTAAGACGTGCGTGTTTGTGACCATCTGGTACCGTGACGCCTTATAACAGCTTCTAGGCAGTGGATGGAGTTACCAGTTAATTGTTCAAAAATGGTTCAAATGGCTCTGAGCACTATGGGACTTAACATCTATGGTCATCAGTCCCCTAGAACTTAGAACTACTTAAACCTAACTAACCTAAGGACATCACACAACACCCAGTCATCACGAGGCAGAGAAAATCCCTGATCCCGCCGGGAATCGAACCCGGGAACCCGGGCGCGGGAAGCGAGAACGCTACCGCACGACGACGAGTTGCGGACTTACCAGTTAATTCTCTGAATTGAAACTTTTACTATGGAACAGCTGCCCAGAGATTCTGCAATCCGCAGACACCTCCCGTTACTGTTACTGTCTACCTCTTGTACCCTAGACGTTAACTCTGCCTGCTAACTGTCTTGTGTCTATGGCTTCCTATCTCAGAGCGCCCTCGCTAGCGTCCAACGGCTTTAATGACACCTGAAATCCGGAGTAAGGTGGTTCGTGTCCTGGTGATGGACTGAATTTTCATTGTCAGTATTTTGCCAGTAAGGTAAGGGGGTAAGGGAGCAGTGGTGGCGTATAGTTCCCGATCACCAGTGCCTGCGCCACTGTCCCGAATTAAATTCCAAATCTCTCCGCAGTGCCTCATCAAGTGAGAGCATTTGACACTGTTGATGGAGAAACGTCCGACGGATGGGGACGTTAGGCCTGGACGTCCACAATGACCCATTCGCCCGACAAACAGGTTGTCCATATCGACGTGCGACTGCGGTCGACGGCCGAAGCTCGTTCACGGCAGCCCAGTAACATTCGACACATTGCCGGCAGCTAGTCAGTAGTACCGCAACTGAACGGTTTGACTGGTCAACGGACAGTTGTTTGTACGGGCATTTTGTAGAAATTGTATACCTCACGACGAACAGAACACAGCTAAAGCGAACGTACTTCTGTATCAGTTCAAATGGTTCAAATGGCTCTGAGCACTATGGGACTTAACTTCTGAGGTCATCAGTCCCCTAGAACTTAGAACTACTTAAACCTAACTAACCTAAGGACATCACACACATCCATGCCCGAGGCAGGATTCGAACCTGCGACCGTAGTAGTCGCGCGGTTCCAGACTGTAGCGCCTAGAACCGCTCGGCCACTCCGGCCGGCTCTGTACCAGTAGTGTACTAAGCAAACGGAACAAATCAGGAGAATTTCGTCACTTATATGAAGAACTGCAGAGAGACACGGGAAACTTTTCAACTACTGCGGGACGAACATTGAAAAGTTGCGGTACATCATTAGAGCTATTCAGACCGCAATTACGAAGCGCTCGACTTCCAAGGAAATCATACAAAATAAGGAACATTGGCTTTAACACTGAGAAAAGTTGTACACATGTGTTATTGTATCAAAGGAACAAAAAAAATGCTCTACAGTGTTCATTTCATAATAATATTCCTGAAGTGTATTACGAAAGCTACTCGGAAAGTAAGGCCCGACCGGTCGCGAAATGGAAACCACTATGAAAATCAAACACGTTTCATTTGCACCCGTGAGCCACACCTGCCAGCTATTTCTCTTCCTAGTCGCCGGTCCAACTTAGACACTTTCCGTAGCATTGTACCAACTTTCCAACATCCTCGTCATAGAATGCATCGCCTTGTGCATTCCCCCAATCCTCTACGCTGGTCTTCAGCTCGCTGTCTGTGCCAAAAAGTTGTCTTCATAGCCAGCGGTCCATGTGAGCAGAGATGAAACTCAGGGGGAGCCAATTAGGACCTCTGTTGTGGGTAATCAAACACTTACCATCGAAAATGGATACAGTAGAATCTTCATTGTTCATGAAGAGTGCGGCGAAAATTGTCTTGAAGAAGAAAACGCATGACAGTTTTGCTATGTGGGCTGCATGACATCAGGCGAAATCTCTCACCAGGCCCTCATACTTGGCGGAAGACACTGTTTATCTAGACATCTTAAAGTGCACACTGTGCGGTCAGAAACGGAAAGAGCGACGTGACGCGATCGACGGGCAGCTAGAGTCACTGCCTAACACAACTGTGTAAAGTTTCATCCGATTTGCACTGTGGTTTCCATTTAGTTCCCGATCGGACCTTAATTTCCGAACAACCCTCGTATAAAAAAGTTTACAAAAACTGTGCAAGAGTAGAGAGCTCGTTGTAATATTCATATACACACATATTCGGGGTGATTCAAAAGTAAGTGTACACACTTCGTGTTTGTAATGTATGGACCAAAATAAGAGAAAAACTTAATTTAAGTTTTGTCTGAAGCCGGCCACTGTGGCCGAACGGTTCTAGGCGCTTCAGTCCGGAACCGCGCTGCTGCTACGGTCGCAGGTTCGAATCCTGCCTCAGGCATGGATGTGTGTGATGCCCTTAGGTTAGTTAGGTTTAAGTAGTTCTTTAAGTCTAGGGGACTGATGACCTCCTATGTTAAGTCCCATAGTGCTTAGAGCCATTTGAACCTTTTTTTTGGTCTGAAACTTCTTTATTTCCGAGTTGTTAGTGGTTGATTTGGGGGAGGGGTCCATTGCAGCAGAAAAGGATTTGGAAGGAAGTCGGCAGTGCCCTTTTAAAGGAACTATCCCAGCATTTGCCTGAAGCGAATTAGGGAAATCACAGAAAACATACATCAGGATGGCCGGATGCGGGTTTGAACCGTCGTCCTCCCGAACGCGAGTCCAGAGTGCTAACTACTGCGCCACCTCGCTCGGTCACAGTTATGATGCATAACGCCATTTGTTGTAAGCATTACATGATAGACCAGTCAGGCTTTTGTCGTGTCGTATTTGCCTGCGTATCGACTGATGTTGCTTTGTCGACGGTGTCCCTTCACATTTCAATCGGGAGGCAATGCTTATCCCGATAAATGGACAGGCCGTGCAGGAGCAGTTGCTTGGTCCGCCGTATCTCCGGATCTCAGCCCCTGGACTTCTAGCTTTGGGGCGTCTCAAGGACCTCGTGTATGGGGTTGCAACTGAGAATGGAGCACAATTACAGCAGCGAATTAAAAATAGCTGCGCAACTATGCAGAATGAGATGAATGGAGCATGAAACATTCCGAGAAGTGGACCACTGTCTTTATATACCAGGGCGTCATTTTGAACACGTCCTGCGATTAACGTACGGTAGTTAGTTGCGTTGGATTTCAGGTCCCTTCGTGTCGCTGCTTTCTGAGAAGAATTAATGTTGTGTTCTTCGTTTTGCACTTGTGATCCTTAATCTACTGTATGACACAGAAAAAAGAAAGCCCTTTCAGGCAAACCTTTATTTGACGTTTTACTCTTATATTGATGCATACACCCACAAAGTGTGTACAGTTACTTTTGAATCACCCTGTATACATGTATATGGAGCACATAAACTATTTCGTTTAAGAGTCTGTACTGTTGTCTGCAAAATTCGACACGTAGATGACCGCAGTCGGGACAGGGACGTTTCATTTGCGTCAGTGTAGTGACCTGCTCGCTTTCACAAGAGCTATAAGCTTCACTACGTCCACAGTTGGTAACGAATAAAAAGTACATGCAGGGAACAAGCGCTCGTTTGAACTGATCCTATTTCACTGGGATCCGTCCGTCAGTCGGTCGCGTACGACAACGTCGTGTCCTGTGGACGCATGGCAATGGCCATATATACTCTACTGGTCATTAAAATTGCTTTACCACGCAGATGACGTGCTACAGACGCGAAATTTAACCGACAGGAAGAAGATGCTGTGATATGCAAATGATTAGCTTTTCAGAGCATTCACACAAGATTGGCGCCGGTGGCGACACCTAAAACGTGCTGACATGAGGAAAGTTTCCAGCCGATTTCTCATACACAAATAGCAGTTGACCGGCGTTGCTAGGTCAAACGTTGTTGTGATGCCTCGTGTAAGGACGAGAAATGCGTACCATCACGTTTCCGACTTTGATGAAGGTCGGATTGTAGCCTATCGCGATTGCGGTTTATCGTATCGCGACAATGCTGCTCGCCTTGGTCGAGATCCAATGACTGTTAGCAGAATATGGATTCGGTGGGTTCAGGAGGGTAATACGGAACGCCGTGCTGGATCCCAACGGCCTCGTATTACTAGCAGTCGAGATGACAGGCATCTTATCCGCATGGCTGTAACGGATCGTGCAGTCACGTCTCGATCCCTGAGTCAACAGATTGGGACGTTTGCAAGACAACAACCACCTGCACGAATAGTTCGACGACGTTTGCAGCAGTATGGACTATCAGCTCGAAGACCATCGCTGCGGTTACCCTTGACGCTGCCTCACAGACAGGAGCGCCTGCGATGGTGTACTCGACGAGGAACATGGGTGCACGAATGGCAAAACGTCATTTTTTCGGATGAATCCAGGTTCTGTTTACACCATCATGATGGTCGCACCCTTGTTTGGCGACATCGCGGTGAACGCACATTGGAAGTGTGTATTTGTCATCGCCATACCGGCGTATCACCCGGTGTGATGGTATGGGGTGCCATTGGTTACACGTCTCGGTCAGCTCTTGTTCGCATTGACGGGACTTTGAACAGTGGACGTTACATTTCAGATGTGGTATGATTCGTGGCTCTACCCTTCATTCGATCACTGCGAAACCCTACATTTCAACCGGATAATGCACGACCGCATGTTGCAAGTCCTGTACGGGCCTTTCTGGATACAGAAAATGTTCGACTGCTGCCCTGGCCAGCACATTCTCCACATCTCTCACCAACTGAAAACGTCTGGTCAATGGTGGCCGAGCAACTGGCTCGTCACAATACGCCAGTCACTACTCTTGATGAACTGTGGTATCATGCATGGACAGCTGTACCTGTACACGCCATCGAAGCTCTGTTTGACTCAATGCCCAGGCATATCAAGGCCGTTATTACGGCCAGAAGTGGTTGTTCTGGGTACTGATTTCTCAGGATATGCACCCAAATTGCGTGAAAATGTAACCACATGTCAGCTCTAGTATAATACATGTGTCCAATGAATACCCGTTTATCATCTGCATTTCTTTTTGGTGTAGCAATTTTAATGGCCAGTAGTGTATATTGGGGTTAGTCGAGCTCGTGTTTCGTATAGGGCAGTCCAAGTAGTCGGCCGAATACGGTTCCAACTGACGCTAAGCGTCAACCTCACTGGCCGTTTGGTGCTATTCCGGAAGCCGTAGGGTAAATGCCGGCACTGTATTTTACCTTCTCCTTCCTCGTATCATCATCATCATACAACATAAACATAGCTCTACACTTTACACGCTTTCTGCTACACTCTACACACGCATGCAACACAACTCGAACATATCCGCAAGGAAAGGGACGAATCAGCACGGAAGAAGAATATCCTTTCCGACATGCGGCGGAACCCATCGCGAGCGATACCTCAGCCAACAATACCATGCGACATTTACATCTGATACGAGAGTGTCCACTTACCACGAAGACGTAGAAGAAAGGACAACATTTATTGAGCAGCGCTGAAGAAAAGACAGGCTCGGTTGGTGTTGGCGGTAACCCAGACCACGGCTGTAAGGCCGGGGATGCGGCGGCGGGCAGGCGCGGCTGTGTGGCTGCAGGTCGTGTCTGGCGCCGCTATTGATCGCCGGCACACAGGCCGCGCGGCGCCACGCCGAGCCGGCTGCACGCCGCTGACGTTCGCCCCGCTCCGGCAGACAGCGAGCAGCAGTCGCACGATAACAGAACCGGGGGACCGTCATCCGACCACCTGACAACCTCGCGCCGTACTCTGCCCATCGCCGGCACCAGGCTGACGGCAAATCAGTTATAGGCGGCCGGTGAGATAGGGCTCCTGTCATTCGCCGTACGAACTCCGCCAGTCATTGTTAATATCCCGTCACCAGGGATGAACGAAACGGGCGAACTCTACCTCTGAGAGAGTACCTGCAATAAGCGATCAAAACTGCGGAGAGGAGGTTGTCGCATTTACACCACATTTCAGCCCACGTTTTATCGTGTTTTATAACACACTATACGAAAGCTTACGCCACTGTAAGTTAGCGAACAGTTAGAAGACTCATATCCATGGAAGTGGCGTACCCACAGAGTGTGGTGTGCACTGAAGTCCCCGAGGAGGAGATAGGGAGGCGGGAGTTGTTGTATTAAGGTGGGCAATTCAACATAAGGAAGTGGCCCACCTGGAGGGTGATAGACACTGCAAATGGTGATCTCTGGGGTCGTTCCCACTGGTACCGCTATTGCTTCCAGGTTGGTACGAAGCTGGATCCAGTCACTAATGACCTATACACCAATGATCAACCAACACCGGAACGTACTACCCATTTCTTGTATGCCAATGATCTGGCCATTACAGCGCAAGGAAATAGCTTCGAGGAAGTAGAAGGGAAATTAGAAAGCTCGCTACACGTAAAGTCTGAATACCATAAAGAGAACTCCCTCAAACCAAATCCATCTAAGACACAGGTTAGCGCTTTCCACCTCCGCACAAAACAGGCAAACAGGAAGCTGAACGTCACCGGGAATGGCAACAAACTGGACCATACGGACAAACCAACATACCTTGGTGTTGTGCTGGATAGATCACTGACGTACAGATATCTGAAAAAACCAGCCAAAAGGTTGCTGCCAGAAACAATATTTTAAGAAAACTGACGAATAGTAAATGGGGAGCTAGTCCGACAGTATTACGAACAACTGCTCAAGCACTTTGCTTCTCCACGGCAGAATATGCATGCCCTGTATGGTCTCGATCCACACATGCCAAAAAAGTCACTACAGTCCTTAATGAAACATGCAGGCTAACAACAGGATGCATGAAACCCACTCCACTTGGGAAAATATACAAAGCAGCTGGATTCTCATCTCCTGAATCCCGAAGAATTACGCACGAACATACAGACAAATTTAAACAGATTTTCGACGAGCGCCACCCGCTGCATGGTTCTTCATGTGGACGTAGCAGACTTAAATCCCGCAAGAGATTTCTCACTAGTGAATTGAACGAACCTCCGAAGGACTACCCTGCCTCGCGAGAAATACCCAGCGGCAGTACATCAAGCTGGAAGATTTGGAGAACACCGAACCGCATCAGAACAGGCGTAGCACCAGTTAAAGCAAACATAGTCAAATGGGGCTTCAAGGACGAAGGAGACAACAAATGCGACTGTGGTGAAGTTCAGTATATGGAACACCTTCTACAGTGTTCCATCTGCCCCACAAGGTGTACCCTTGACGAACTATGGCTTGAGAAGGGAGAAACATTGGACTTGGCCCGACATTGGGCTGAAAGGAATTGAAACAAATCTCCGGACACGAAAAAGTGAGTAAAGTAATGCGAACCAAAGTGCAGATGCCTCCAGATACTTTCCCTGAGCCGGCACGGTTCCGACAGTGTGCCCGATAATCATAAAACGTTGGAGAGCAGTCATCAAGGAAGTGTATTTCTTGAAGAGTGAGACAGAATGCAGAATAAGAGGAAACAAGGTGTTGCATTTCTAGTAGGTGGCGATAAATACATTGCAATTCCACTAGATTAGTGTGTGGCGTGAGTCCAGGTTAGGCATAAAGAAGCCGAGAAGAGTTCATGTCACTTGCTCAGTCGACATTACCGAGGAGAATGGCGTGACAACCATAAATAAGATGTCAGACACAGGTTGTGATGAGGGAGATGGCACTTCAAGGAGCACTGGGGGGGGGGGGGGGGGACTAGTCCTGGGACTTTCTTCTTCTTCTCTTTCAGAGAATGAGGAGGACAGTGCACAGTGGGAGAGCAAGCTTCTGCAAGATCAGGGACCGAAAGGGAAATAGCGACCTTGGGGCACATAGACTGTGCATCTCGTGGCCGAGTTGTTGTAGCACACTTCAGGAAGACACAGGGGGGAGGGGTCCCGGGGGGGAAGCCCAATCCCCAGTGGTGCCGGCTAAGGGGGACACTTCTTCGGCCAGGGAGGGTGAGTGGCACCTGGAGGGGAGGGCATGGGAACCATAGGGGAGAGGGAGGTGGAGAGGGGGGCAGGACTGGAGTAAGGAAGAGGGAGGAGGGGAAAGGATGAAACAGAGGTAAAAATTGAATTTATTCAGGATTCCAGTATTATCACAGATTCTCTTCGCTACAAAACCCTGTTTCTCCTATATCATTTACGTTCAATGCGACGATCTTACGTCACCTTACGCCACATTATTGGGTGTTCCCTGCTCGGCGTCAGAGCCAACATCGTACTGCAGCAATAACCACCCCATCATCTACGTATCGGATCCCAGGACTGCATCCCATTTGGGCCAAACGGATGGAAGTCGGAAGATGCGAGATCCAGGCTGTAGGCTGGATGAAAAAGAACAGTCCATCGTGTGAGGCGTTGCGTTGTCATGGATAAGGAGAAGTTCTTTTGCATTTTTGTGGTGACGAACACGCTGAAACAGTTTCTTCAATTTCCTGTAACACAACACAGTTCAGAGTTGGTCATTGGGCCATGAGCGAGGACATCAAACAAAATAAACCCTTCAGAGTACCAGAAGACCGTTGTGATGAGTTTACTGACTGAGGGTGCGGCTTCGAACTTTTTCTTCGGAGGGGAGATGATGTGGCGCCAATCCATGGACGTTGTTTCCGGTTTAAAGTGATGAGCCCATGTTCGATAAAAATGTTTCGCGATCAGCCTCTTAACGCGCCATATTGGATTATGTCGTATACTGTTGAACCCCGAAATTTGCTTGTTTCTATGTTATAAATAACGTGCTAAGAACCTATTTTACGCGAGTTGACTGTCATAAACAAACACTGTGGTTCAAGCACCAGATGCAGCTTTCTTCACTAAAAGGTATCTACTGATTCAGATACTAGTATGAGAACGAGGAGGAAGCTCCTGCAAGCATTCATATGAAGCACAACTATTTGTGAAAATGGTGCGTGAACTGACGGAAGCCCAGAGAAGGAACAACTGGAAGGATTCGAAAAACGTTAAAAAATAAATGAACTGAAGAAGTATTAAAAAGAAGGAAAGATATCTATGGAAGGCGCTTGTCAGAAGAACGGGTAGTTCGCTGCGACAACCAGCAATATTTAACTTGGCGCTAGAAGGAGCACTAGAGGGGAAAGAATAGCAGAGGCCGACAGAAACTGTAGCAGAGTGCACGTATGAAGAGGTGGGCGGTGGGGCTGTGTGAACTTGCAAAGAGCTGTGTGCCACGGTACGGTCCAGTCAATAGCGTTATCTGCCGCGTCCCTCTGTAGCGTGCACTTCGAGGTGGGCATACAACTTGTAATGTTGATTTTCATACTGCGCAGGTATGATGTTTATTATCAGTGGCATAAAGCAAAAACATCAAGTGTTAGCATACGTTAACAAGCGAGGCGGTTGCTGTCTCAACGTACAGTGTCCCACCTGAAACCTGCCTTATTGCCGAATGCAATTACACAAAAGGAACGGGCATAGACACTTACGATTTACGGTATGGTGTAAAGCGACTCAAGAAAGTTTTTTTTGTTTTTTGTTTTTTTTTTTCAAGCGCTACAGCATTACCAAAAATGACTACACATAATGGTGAGCCAACGCGTCGTGTGCTATGCGGAAACGAAATCACCCATTGCTGCGCAAAGAGACTTCGACGTGAATTTCAGATGGAGCCACGGAACGTTAAAACGATCAAGACTTGGCACGACAAAATCCTAGCTGCTGGGAGGATAATCAGACAGCAAACGCACATCTGATGAAACGGCAGAGATCAATGAGACCTTCCAAAGAACTCAATAAACGTCAGTTTGCCGAACATCCCTCGCTCCACGGTGCACAAGGTGCTGCATACACTATTTCGCTTGGATGCTAAGTTCAAACTCTGCAAGCGCTGTAGCGAGAAGACTTGCACCTTCGACCGACTCGGGCAAACCGCAAAATATCTAGGAAATGTCGTTTTTTTCCTCACACGTGGGAAGGTTAACTGGCATCTGGGGTCCTGAAAATCCCCACAGTTTTCGGGAACGTGTCAGAGGCAGCGAAAAGGCAAATGTGTGGTGTGCGTTGATGAAAGATAATAGAGTTGGACCATTTTTCTTCACCGAGCAAAAAGTAACAGGAACCGTTTATCTGGACGTACTCGAGCAATTTCCTGTCCCTCAGCTTCTTTCCTTTGAGCCAGATATGATCTTCCACTACGATGGTGCACCACCGCACTCAAGTTCACATGTTCGTGACTTCCTGGACCGAACACTTCCAGAGCGACAGGACGTGATGCACCAACCAGGTGGCCACTGCGATCTCCTGACAGAACGTCTCTGGATTTCTTCCTGTGGTGTTAGGGATATACATCGAGATGACAAAAGCCATGGGATACCTCCTAATATCATGTTGGACCTTCTTTTGCCTTCATGTTGGACCTCCCTTTGCCCTGCATAATGCAGCAACTCGACGTGGCATGGACTCAACAACTCCTTGGAGGTCTGCGAAAGTGTTGCGAATGCAGGTTCAAAAACGACTCTAAGCACTATGGGACAACATCTGAGGTCATCAGTCGCTAGACTTAGAACTACTTAAACCTAACTAACCTAAGGACATCACACACATCCATGCCCGAGGCAGGATTCGAATCTGCGACCGTAGCAGCCGCGTGGTTTCGGACTGAAGCGCCTAGAACCGCTCGGCCACAGCGGCCGGCGCTATTGCTGGATTTTGTGCATGAGCAGACCTCTCCGTTACGTACCATAAACGTTCGATTTATGTCGGGCGATATGGGTGGCCAGATCATTCGCTAGAATTTCCCAGAATGCACTTCAAACCAATCACGAATAAATCGTGGCCCCGTAATGTGACGCATTGCCATCCATAAAAATTCCATTGTTGTTTGGTGACATGAAGTCCATGAATGGTAGACGAACATAACAATTTTCAGCCAATGATCGGTTCAGCTGGACCATAGGACCCAATCCATTCCATGTAACCACAGCCTACACCATTATGGAATCACCACCAGCTTGCACAGTACTTTGTTAACAACTTATGTCCACGCAACTTGGGTTCATGGCTTCGTGGGATATCTGAACCACACTCGAACCCTACCATTACCTCTTTTCAACTGAAATTAGGGTTCATCTGACCAGCACACGGTTTTCCAATCGTACAGGATTCAACCGACATGGTTACGAACCCACGAGATGCTGCAGGCGATGTCGTGCTGTTAGCAAAGGAACTCGTCTGCTGCCTTTGCTCGTTAACACCAAACGTCGCCGCACTGTCCTAAGGGAAACGTTCTTCGTACGTCCCACATTGATTTCTGCAGTTATTTCGGGATTGCAATGTTGCTTTTTTTTCGCACTGACAACTCTACGAAAATGACACTGCTCTCGGTCGTTAAGTGAAGGCTGTTGGCCACTGCGTTGACTGTGGTGAGAGGTAATGCCTGAAATTTGATATTCTTGGTACGCTCTTGATACTGTGAATCTCGAAATATTGAATTTCCTATCGATTTCCGAAACTGAATGTCCTGCGACTAACTCCAGTATTGGGACAAGGAGGACACCACACCAAAGAACCGTTATCCAAGATGGCAGCGATGATGTCATACAACATGGTGGCTGTGGCGTCATCCGATATGGTGGAATTTGGTGGGAAGATAGATCAATTGGGCTACCTCCACTAACCTCCCCCCCCCCACCCCCAGAAAATGGCGGGAAGATCAAATTCCAACAGGATAATGCATCACACCTCTACTATCGTAAGAAAATCGCGCGAAGATAGGTCACCTGGGCTACCTCCACTAACCTAACTCATCTGACCGCCACCTCATCCTAGGAACTGGCGCCAAGTTTGAATTTTGGTGGTAAAGAAAGGTCAATTGTGCTATCTCTACCAACCTAAGGAAACGGTGGAAAAGAAAGGTCACCTCCACTAACCTAAGTCACCCGACTGCCGCCACTTCCTAGGGATTCACAGGATAAGGACTCGACCTGTGCTTGACATAAGTCTTCATTATTTTGCATGCACTATTTTATTTAAACAATTACAGGCACTACCACCACTGAGTGTGGTCGCCCAGGGGTCTGGACTCCAAGTGACCTGGTACACAGTACCACCACCAGAGGGCACTCTCATCCGTAACATAATCCAAGATAGCCAATATGACGTATCATTATCCAAGATGGTGGGAAACAGTGTGTTCACCATGAGACATAAGTGGTCTAATACACAGTACCATTACCAGAGAGCGCTGTCGTACATTCCGTGATGTAATCCAAGATGATGGTCTGGGGCAGGGGAAATGGAGTGAAAAGGACTCTGCCTGTGCTGGACATAAATCTTTATTTTGCATACAGTGTCTCCATCATGAGATCTAGAGTCCAACTGACCGATTTATGGATGGAGTATATGTATCACACTGGCACAAAACACTCGCCCTGATGTGCTTGAGGTCACAATACACAGTCTGCAAACCTTCAAACTACTCATAAATAATGCAACAGACACGCTTGCTAATTGTAGTGTTGAAATGATGCATTCCACAGCCTACACACACGCAAACTACTACACCGAAATAATTTCAGTTGTTGTTGCTGTGGTCTTCAGTCCTGAGACTGGTTTGACACAGCTCTCCATGCTGCTCTATTCTGTGCAAGGTTCATCATCTCCCAGTACCTACTGCAACCTACATCCTTCTGAATCTGCGTAGTATATTCACCTCTTCGTCTCCCTCTATGATTTTTACCCTCCACGCTGCCCTCCAATACTAAATTGGTGACCCCTTGATGCCTCAGAACATGTCCTACCAACCGATCCCTTCTTCTAGTCAAGTTGTGCCACAAACTTCTCTTCTCCCCAATCCTATTCTACACCTCCTCATTAATTACATGATCTACCCATCTTCTCTTCAGCATTCTTCTGTAGCACCACATTTCGAAAGTTTCTATTCTCTTCTTGTCCAAACTATTTATCGTCCACGTTTCACTTCCATACATGGGTACAATCCCTACAAATACTTTCAGATACGACTTCCTGACACTTAAATCTACACTTGATGTTAACAAATTTCTCTTCTTCAGAAACACTTTCCTTGCCATTGCCAGTCTACATTTTATATCCTCTGTACTTCGACCATCATCAGTCATTTTGCTCCCAAAATAGCAAAACTCCTTTACTACTTCAAGTGTCTCATTTCATAATCTAATTCCCTCAGCATCACCCAATTTAATTCGACTACATTCCATTATCCTCGTTTTGCTTTTGTTTTTGTTCATCTTATATCCTCCTTTCAAGACACTGTCCATTCCATTCAACTGCTCTTCCATGTCCTCTGCTGTCTCTAATAGAATTACAATGTCATTGGCGAACCTCAAAGTTTTTATTTCTTTTCCATGGATTTTAATTCTAGTCCGAATTTTTCTTTTGTTTCCTTTACTGCTTGCTTAATATATAGATTGAATAACATTGGAGATAAGCTACAACCCTGTCTCACTCCCTTCCCAACCACTAATTCTCTTTCATGCCCCTTGACTCTTATAACTGCCACATGATTTCTGAACAAATTGTAAATAGCCTTTTGCTGTCTGTATTTTACCGTTGCCACCTTCAGAATTTGAAAGAAAGTGTTCCAGTCAACATTTCTCTAAGTCTACAAATGCTAGAAACGTAGGTTTGCCTTTCCTTAATCTATCTTCTAAGATAAGTCATAGGGTCAGTATTGCCTCACGTGTTCCAACATTTCTATGGAATTCATACTGATCTTCCCCGATTTCGGCTTATACCAGTTTTTCCATTCGTCTGTAAAGAATTCGCGTAAGTATTTTGCAGCCGTGACTTATTAAACTGATAGTTCGGTAATTTTCACATCTGTCAACACCTGCTTTCTTTGGTATTGGAATTATTATATTCTTATTGAAGTCTGAGGGTATTTCGCCAGTCTCATACATCTTGCTCACCAGATGGTAGAGTTTTGTCAAAGCTGGCTCTCCCAGTTTTTGAGAAAATGGTATAAACAGTTCTGTGCAGTAAGTAGCAGAACACTACTGATAAACATAGACCTCGAACAGAAGTCTCTTGCTAAGGCAGAATATTCAAAATTTCTGGGTGTGTGCACTGATCAGAAATTGAACTGCAAGAAACACATTGATGATCTGTTAAAACACTTGAGTTCAGCTTCTTATGCTACCATGGTTATTGCAAATTTTGGTGACAAACAAATCAGAAAAATGAACATACTATGTCCATTTTCATTCACTGCTTTCATATGGCATCATATTTTGGGGTAATTCATCATTAAGAACAAAATTACTCATTGCAGAAAAGCTTGTAATCAGAATAGTAGCTGGAGCCCACCCAAGATCACCTTGCAGGCATTTATTTAAGGAACTAGGGATATTCACAGTATCTTCACAATACATAGATTCATTTATGAAATTTGTTATTAATGACCCATCTCAATTTAAAAATAATATAAAAAGGAAAGCTACGCTAGAAGAAAGGATTATTTTCATTATTCTGCATTAAATCTGACATTGGCACAGAAAGGGATGAATTATGTTGTCATAAAAGTCTTTGCTCATTTACCAAACAGCATTGAAAGCCTGATACACAGCCAACCAGTATTTAAAAAGAAATTAGAAGAATTTATATACGACAACTAGTACTCAAAAGATGAATTTTTTGATATGAAGTAGTAATTGTAAAAAAATATAATTAATATTCTTATTTCATGTAGAGAAACCTTACATTAAACTGAGACATTCCACATCATTATGAAATGTCTTGTTTATGATTTATGAACAAATATTAATGTAATGTAATTCCCATTTTCAGGTGCATTTTTTCTGTGTGCTATGCCACGTTATGTTTTGTACATGTGAGGTACTATTGACTTTACTCCAATATATTAAATATTTTACATGGTTATCGATCTTTAGCTGATAGCAGTGACGAAATTTGGAAGAACTTGTATTTAACTTTTTTCTTATGGCCCATTTGTGCCGAATCACATATGTTAAACAACACACACAATTTGCTGTGCACAGTATACATTGAGAATAACTTACATAAATAAAAAATTACAAAGATGTCTTTAGTTTTAGTGGAAGAGATAACGTTATAGGTCTTCCACACCGTATGAGATGCTTATGTACAGAGGGTATTTATCTTAACAGTTTGGATCATAAACTGCTTATATCTATTTCAGAATGGTGCTTATTTCCGTGTGTTACTATTTTTACTTAAGTATACTGTCGAAGCAACTGAAGAAATTCACTGATTTACCTTCAAGTTTTTCGTTTAATATTTCATCTTCAATATTTTCTGTAATGTGAATATATCTCTGAGTTGTTCTAACAAATCCAGTCCATGCCGTTTATTTCGTCGACAGAGTACTTTGACATTCTGCTTTGCTGTTGCAAATGGGAGTCCTGCGCGATGTATGTGTGTGGCTATTGTCGATGTTGTGTGTCTGTCCTATGTGTAGGTTTTAATATGCTCTGCGTACCTGGCGTTGAAATTTTGGCGTCATGGAGCATTCCTGGCAGGTTACTTTGTATATCCCAAAGTCTGAGTATGGGTCATGATTACACTTCAGGTTACGTTTTAGTTTTTGTTGTAGTTTGTTATAGATAACTCAATTTTTATATTGTGATTTTTGAAAATATTTGATATCTTCTGTGATATATTGGCAATATCTGGGGTACCAGACATGTATCTGTTTGTGCCTTTTTCTCCTGTGGTGCAGTTTGCGCCTGAGTATTTCCGATTTCTGCACTCAGTCAAGGAATCTGCCAGCCCTGGAAGCAGCGTAAGCATCAGCAACTGTAATCTGGTTCACTACGTTTATTTCTTGTTGAATGTTTTCTTGGTTCACAGATATTTTAGTTGCCCTGTGCAGCACTGACTTGTATGCTACCTGTTTATGAATGTTTGGGTGACATGAGGTTGCAGGGATTATGGTGACTGTTCGCTGCATTTTATTCTATAAAGTTTGAATGTACATGTGTTGTTGTGTCACGTAACATTTAGATCCACGTAACTGACGCTTTTAGTTTGTCTATGTCCCACTGTAAGTGTAATTTTCTCATGTAGATTATTGTGACGAAGAGATCTTGCTTCTCATTGGTACTCTCCACGAAGCGCAAATCTGTCAGCCCTGATTTTGCCTAAAATGCTTGTGAATTCTCCGCAATGTGAATAGTAAATTATAGCGTTACAGAACTCTGCCAGTTACACGACTACGATCGCTTTCACGTCCTGTGTGAGTACGATTTCATAGTGTACGTGACAGCGTCGGCGAGGGATGACAGGTTGGCAATACCGCTGATGGACAGAGGGCGTTAATGAGGAAGTCCTGCGCTGAGATACAGAGGGCCTTGGCCCCGCACTACGGCAGTGGGGCTTGATTTTTTCCATAATGGGTTAAGGAACACAGTGACTGTGTCGTATATTGCTGAGAAAGAAACTGCAGTAGTCACTAATTGAAAATCTTGTACGTGTGGTGCTCAGCAGCTTGTATGTGTTCTGCTGGCGTGCACTATGAGCTGCATGTAAAATATTTAGTTGCCAGATCGGTGCACGGGCATACTGCCCATTGTCAGTGGCATCCGTTTACCATGTTTTCATTCCACAACAGTGGTATCCAATGAGACCCAGGTGTACAGTCGTGTAGTGTTTGGCAGCTGTAACATGTACGCAAGACAACCTGTGTGCTGAATAGGTGGGACATGATAGATCCTATCGATCGCGTAGACGTGAGTCTAATTTGATTTTAAATATCTTCAGGATTGTGAAATTTGTAGACCTACATCTAGTTTGGAATCGAAGAAAATTTGCAACCGACATACATGTCATTTGATATGGACGGAGGTGACAAAAAGACACAGGATACCACCTAATATCGTGTCGGACCTCCTTTGGCCCAGTGTAGTCTCGCAACTCGACGTGTCATGAACTCAACAAGTCATTGGAAGTCCCCTGCAGAAACACTGAACCATGCTGCAGTCCATAATTACAAAAATCTTGCCAGTGCAGGATGTTGTGCACGAACTGACCTTTCGATTATGTCCCATGAATGTGTGATGGGATTCATGTTGGACGATCCACATGGCCAAATCATTTGGAAAAACTGTCCACAATGTTTTTCAAACCAATCGCAAACAACTGTGGCCTAGTGACGTGACGAAGTTGTTTGGGAGCATGAAATGGTTTTCAAGTAGACGAACATAACCATTTTCAGTCAATGATCGCTTCCATTGGGCAGGGGGTCCAATCGTTTCCATGTAACCACACTCCATACCATTATGGAGCCACCACCAGCTTGCACAGTACCTCGTTGACAACATGGATGCATGGTTGAGTGGGTTCTGCACCGCACTCGAACCCTATCGTCAGCTCTTACCAACTGATATCGTAACTCATCTGACCAGACGAGTCGTCTAGGATCCATCCGATATGGTCACGAGGCCAGAAGAGGTGCTGTAGGCGTTGTCGTGCTGCTAGCAAAGGCACTTGCGTCGGTCTTCCGCTGCCATACGTCATTAACGAAAAGTTTCGCTGCACTGACCTAACGAATACCGTCGTACGTCCCACACTGATTTCTGCGCTATTTCATGCAGTGTTATTTGACTGTTACCACTGACAACTCTACGTAAACGCCGCTGCTCTCCGTTGTTAAGTGAAGGCTGTCGGTCACTGCATTGTTCGTGGTGACAAGTAATGCCTCGGCACACTATTGGCACTGTGGATCTCGGAATATTGAATTACCTAACGATGACCTAAATGGAATCACCCATGCGTGTAGCTCCAACTAGCAATCCGTGTTCAAATCTGTTAATTCCTGTCGTCCTACCATAATCACGTAGGAAATATTTGCACGTAATCACCTGAGTGCAAATGACAGCTCCGCCAAAGCACTGCCCTGTTATACTTCGTGTACGCAATACTACCGCCACCTATATATGTACAATGAGAGGCAAAAAGAATGGCCGGCCCGAATAATTTAAAGAGTCGAAGAACGGAGCATTGCGCATGCCCAAGTTCAGAAGTGCCTGTGTTCACAACTCCGGCGGTCTATGGAGCTACAGCTTGGTGTTTACATCGTCAAATATAAGAAATATAATTGTTAGGATACAGCATATGTAGAGTTTCATTGCAATTTATCTCATCGAGTCATTTCTTTTGAAAATCATGCACGTAGAAACGGTTGAAATATAAGAACACGTCGGTAGAATTACTAACATGTGTTTAAATGGCTTTACGAACGTAAAGAAAGAGCGTTCAAATCTAACTGGAGTCATTTGCCTTTTTTTTTTTTTACTTAGACCTGCGCAAGTAATATTTTAAACCTTAATTCGCTACAAGTTGTGCAGTTGTAGGCTTCTCCAGATTCCAAATTCTTTCAGAAGGTTCCATTTTATAATAATCTAATCTTTAAACAAACAGACAAATGGTCATAGTAAAAAATTGGAAAAGTGTGTATTTAATTGTAATTACTTCGAGCGCCATGCGGCCTGTCTATGGTTTTCAGCTAATTTTCATATTTTTCTGCGTCCCTAAGCGCGGTTTACGCGACTGATTGGATGTGCCTTCCAGAATGTGTTGTTTCCAGTAGGCCTATTCGACCGTTGCGCTAAAAAGAAGAAATCGGTAACTCCTTGGTAGCGTCTCCGCTTATTGTACTGGTAGCTGTAGTATGATGTTTTGTTTGTTTTGTTTTAGATTGCAAAAAACAACTGGGGTCATACGCGCCCAAGTCAAAACTATAAAACACAAATTTCTCTGCCTCGTGATGACTGGGTGTTGTGTGATGTCCTTAGGTTAGTTAGGTTTACGTAGTTCTAAGTTCTAGGGGACTGATGACCACAGATGTTAAGTCCCATAGTGCTCAGAGCCATATTTTTTTATAAAACACAAACACAGTTTGTCAGTCCCAATGGATAGAATAGGAGACTGCTAGAAAAGGCACGTGCAAAAGGGGCTAAAGAAAAACACCATCCAGAATGGACGTCCAAAACTAAAAATTACATTGCCTTCGCCATATTGCTTTGGCGGATAAAAAGTAAAATGCGGTCGACAGCCCGCGCGTCATTCGCAAAAACGGCTGATAAATCAGATGGCAAACCCAAGCTGACCGGCCGGAGTGGCCGAGCGGTTCTAGGCGCTTCAGTCTGGAACCGCGCGACCGCTACGGTCGCAGGTTCGAATCCTGCCTCGGGCATGGATGTGTGTGATGTCCTTAGGTTAGTTAGGTTTAAGTAGTTCTAAGTTCTAGGGGACTGATGACCTCAGCAGTTAAGTCCCATAGTGCTCAGAGCCATTTGAACCAAACCCAAGCTGGAATGTGAATTGGTAAAAAAGGGCATTCCAGCAGGAAGTGGCGGACAGTTAAAATTTGGGAGATGCGTACAAAATGGAAAAGCAGCACCACTGAGTAAATGACGATGGTTAAACAGGCAATGCCCAATATGCAGTCGAGTTAAAATATTCTCCTCCCAGCGGGAGGGCCGAGACGAGGTCGTCCAAGGCGTCAGGAGAGGCTTAATAAGCCGAAGCTTATTCCTGTGAAGTGAGGACCATTGGCGATGCCAAAGGGACACCACCTCCTGACAGACGGCAATGCAGAGACCATCGGAGGAAATATAGGTACTCGCGGTCTGAGGGACGGGAACTGCAGCCTTGACAGCAGCGTTAGCAGCCTCGTTTCCTGACCGACCGACATGATCAGGGGGACCCACAGAAACATGACACTGGCTCCACCAAGAGCGAGTAAGTGACAGTTGTCCTGGACCCGCTGCACAAAGGGATGAGCAGTGTACAGCGCACAAAGACTTTGGAGGGAGCTGATGGAGTCTGAGCAGAGGACACAACTGGGAAGGCTTTGTCGCCGGATGTACTCCGTGGCCCGATACAAGGCGAAAAGCTCGGCTGTAAACACTGAGGACTGTGCCAGAAGCTGATAGCGAAAGACATGGGTACCAATGACGAAGGCACACCCGACCCCACCGTCAGTCCGAGAGACATTAGTGTATACAAAGGTACTATCGCTAAGTTCCATGCGAAGGTCGTGAAACTGAAGGAGATAGATCGAGGCTGGAGTAGTGGCCTTAGAAAGCGAATGAAGGCCAAGGTTAACATGGGCGGCTTCATGAAGCCAAGGTGGTGAAGGGTTCACACCTCCTGGGAAAGTTGCAGGTAGCATGAAGTTAAGCCGCCATAGCAAGTGGCGAAAGTGGACTCCATGAGGTAACAGAGAAGAGGGACAAGCCCCATACTGACGATCTAAGGAATCATCAAAGAAGGAGGCATCAGAGTGGTGGCCATGCATGGCAGACAAACGGCATGCGTACCTGCTGAGGAGAAAGTCGCGGCAGTAGTACAGTAGTAGTTCAGCAGCTGCAGCATACAGACACTCAACTGGGCTAGTGTAAAAGGCGCCCATGGCCAAACTGATACCATGATGATGGATAGTGTTGAGACAGCGTTAAGGGATGGGAGTGCAGATGCATAAACAAAGCACCCACAGTCGAGTTTCGAACGAACAAGGGACCTGTACAATCGGAGGAGGGTAGTTCGATCGGCACCCCAAGAACACATAGGGCATTGAGGGACTGTGTACAGTGGGCTGCCAGGTAAGAGACATGGGAGGACCAAGAGAGTTTCTTTTCGAGCATGAGCCCCAGGAAATTCGTAGTGTCAGCGAGCAGAAGGGCAACAGGTCCAAGATGTAGAGATGGTGGGAGAAACCATTTGCACTGCCAGAAATTCATACAGACAGTTTTGTCGGTGCAAAAGCGAAAGCCATTGGCGATGCTCCAGGATTGAAGACGACAAAGACAGTGCTCAAGACGCCGCTTAGTGAGACAGGTCCGTGGAGAACTGCAATAGAGGGCAAAATCATCGACAAAAAGGGAGCCGGAGATGCATGACAGGAGACAGGCCATTATAGGGTTAATGGTGATAGCAAAGAGGATGACGCTCAGGACAGAACCCTGAGGCACACCATTTTCCTGAATAAAGGTGTCCAACAAGGCAGAATCCATACGCACATTGAAAACTCGGTCTTGTAAAAATGCCTGAAGAAAACAGGGCAGGCACCCACGGTAGCCCCACGTGTAAAGAGTACGGAGGATACCAGTTCTCCAGCAGGTGTCGTAGGCATTCTCCAAAACATGGCCACACTCTGGGATTTCTGCAGAAAACCATTCATGACATGGGTGGACAAAATAACGAGATGGTCAACTCCAGAACGCCGCACTCGCAATCTACACTGTGCATTCCTGAGTAAACGGCGACTCGAGCCACCACACCAGACAGGCATGAATCATACTTTCCATCACCTTGCAAACGCAGCTGGTAAGAGAAATGGGGCAGTAGCCAGAAGGAAGGTTATTGTCCTTACCAGGCTTAGGTATGGGTATGGCAGTGGCTACACGCCACCATCCTGGAAATGTGCCCTCAGCCCAGATGCGCTTGTATGTGTTAAGCAGAAAGCCCACAAGAGAGAGGTGCTGCAACATTTGAATGTGGATAGCATCTGGCCCTGGGGTGGAGGACCAGGATGAACTGAGAACATGATCTAGCTCCCTCATAGTGAAGGCGGCATTGTTGCACTCACGATTCGGAGAAGAGAAGGGTATCGCCCAAGCCTCCTAAACTCGTTTCCAATGGACGAAGGCAGGTTGATACTGGGAAGAACTTGAAACTTCCGCAAAATGGCGGTCCCAGGTGTTGGAGATAGCAATAGGATCCATGATGACATCGGCATCTACTGTTAGGCTGGAAATGGGGGAATGGATCTTGGTTCCAGAGAGCTGTTGGAGGTTGGCCCACATGACAGAGGAAGGTGTGGAACTGTTAAAAGAACTAGTGAATGAAATCCAACTAGCTCTTTTGCTGTCCTGAAGAACTCGACGACACTTTGCATGCATCTGTTTATAATGAAAGATGTTTTCCAGAGTAGGGTGGCGGTTAAAAACGAGGAGAGCACGTCTCTGTGCGCGAATTGCGTCGTGGCATGCCTGAGTCCAACAAGGGACTGCGACACGACGTGGTAAAGAGGAAGTGGAAGGAATAGAACGTTCTGCAGCAATAAGGATAACGTTGGTGAGACAGTCCACCTGGTCATTACAACTGGGGAAATCTTGTTCTGCGAAGGTCGCTATGGAGGAGTAAAGCTGCAAGTCAGCCTTAGTGAGCTGCCATTTGGGCGTGCATGTGGATGGGGTAGAAGTCAGCAGACGGAGAGCACACAGGAAATGGTCGCTCGAGTAGGCGTCAGTAACAACAGATCACTCAAGATGATGGGCAAGCTGGGCAGTGCAAAAGGATGGGTCCAAATGGGAATAGGTGTGCGAGGGGTCAGAAAGAATTGTGGGTGCTCCATTGTTAAGGCAGAAGAGGTTGAGTTGGTTAAGGTCAGCCAAGAGGGCACCTCTCTAGCAGGTCCTCGGAGAACCCCAAAGGGGATGATGCACATTGAAGTCACTGAGTAACAAAAATGGGGGAGGTAACTGCCCAATAAGCTGAAGGAAGTCTGCCCTGGTGACACTGAAGGACAGAGGTACATAATGGTACAGAGGGAGAAAGTCAGGTGGGGAAGGAAAAGACGAACAGCAACAGCTTGAAGATGGGTAGTCAGGGAGATGGGCTGACAATGAAGGTCATCCCTTATGAGCAGAAAGACGTCCCCATGAGATGGGATGCCGACCTCTGGAAGAAGGTCAAAACGAATTGGTAAGTAACGTGAAAACTCAAAGCAGTCTTGAGGACACAATTTCGTTTCCTGAAAGCAGAGTACAAGGGAATGCTGCAATGCTAGAAGCAGCCGTAAGTCCTCTTTGTGGGACCGAAGGCCGTGAATGTACCATTGGAGAACAGTCATGAGGACAAAGAGATGTAGGGGTGTCAACTCGGCGGCCGCCGAGGGACAGCTGGTGTAGAGTCGCTACAACAGGGCACAGAAGCAGGAGGATCCTGATCCATGGGGTCCACAGAAGCATGGGCGTGCTTGTGTGGTCGGTCAGCAGAGTCGAACGCTGAAAAATGGTTGGTGGTGCGCACTGGCAAGACAGAGGCCAGCCAGGCTCAGTGACCACATGGCGACACCGTCGAGCAGTTGGTGAAGAAGAAGACCATTTGTCTTTAGTGGACTTCTTCGAGCCCTTCTGGTAAGAGGAAGACTTGGGTGTTGTTTGGCTGGAGGAATGGAGGAAGTCTTCTCGGGACTACTCCTCCTGTCCTTTCCTGCCTGCTGGTTGTGTTGTGGGTAGCTTTGCCCCTTTAAGCGAGAGTCTGACGGTTTGTTGCACAGGGGGACATAGGGATGGTGATGCTACCTTGACACAGGGCGACTTCACAACCTCAGAGCCAAATTTGAGGTCACATGTCTGCATGGCCATGTCCTGCATGGAGTGAGGGGTAACAAGAACAGAAGTACAGGTTTGCGACTAGCCAGTAACTTGCGAGCTACTGGGTAAAGCACTTTTTCCTTCACCCAGATCTCTTTCACAGCCAGCTCATCTAGATACATGGGACAATCCCGGGAGGAGGCGGTGTGGCCGCCATTGCAGTTGATACAGCAGGAGGAAGGAGGTGGACATTCGCCCTCGTGTGCATCCCTGCCACAGGTTACGCATTTGGCTGGGTGTTGACAAGATGTTCGAGTGTGGTTGAAATGATGATATTGGTAGCAGCGCATCAAATTCAGAAAGTACGGCAGGACTGTGATGATTTCATAGCCTGCTTTAATCTTGGACGGCAGCACTACCCTATCAAATGTGAGGAAAAGAGTGCGGGTGGGCACCACGGAGGAATCGACCTTTTTCATTACACGATGGATACCAATGACACCCTGGTCAGAGAGATAAGAGTGTATTTCAGCCTCAGATCAACACGCAGTCTGGTGTAAATTACACCACAGGAAGAATTCAAAGTTCTACAGGCCTTGACACAAACAGGGTAGCCGTGGAGAAGCGAGGCAGCAAGTAGTTGTTGTGCTTGAGAACCAGAAGGCATCTCCAAAAGCGAAGTGCCATTTCGTAAACGAAAGCAGAATTTCACAGGACCAGTAACGGCATCAACACCTTACTGAATAATATACGGATTGACTGTGGTGAAGGACTGACCATCTTCAGTATGTGAGACCACAAGGAACTGCAGTGCAGTGGGAAGGGTCTTCGAATCAGTAGTCTCATTACGTTTACGTTTCGTCGACATTGATGGAGAGGATGATTGATTCATCACGAGGAAACCCACATGATTGCCAGAGTCTCCGACGGCATGCTCCTTCTAACTGGGGGCCCCCTTCACAAGGTGATCGTTCATACCTCAGGTCACACCTCCCGAAGAGCTGACAGAGGGACCAATTGGCATCTCGGGAAGGTTACAGTTCAGGCAGTCACCCCTCCCTGGGCCTGGCCTGTACCAGCTGATACGTGCGAACCCTACCTGTCGACAGAGGGACCAATTGGCATCTCGGGAAGGTTACAGTTCAGGCAGTCACCCCTCCCTGGGCCTGGCCTGTACCAGCTGATACGTGCGAACCCTACCTGTCGACCCGGGACTGGGAATTATGCTTTACCCAACCGCCTTTCACGCATCAGACACATGGACCAGCCTTCAGGAGCGCACAGGGAGGAAGAAGAAAAAAGAAGATCCTCCAATGCTGAAGTGGAGGGACAAGAGGAGAAGGGAAACAAAGAAAGAGAAAGGGAGCCAAAAAGAAAGTTGAGATTGTTCGCAGGTCAACGACAGAATGCAGAACATTGCCAATAATACCCCACAAATGTTACCTAAGGGAGGGGAGAAAGAATAGCAAGAGGATAGACATACAGCACAGAAGGGAAAAAGTGCTGCAAAGGCTGGGGCCCCGTGGGAGCCAAGTACAAACCTGCCAAAGAGTCGCAAGCGCCCCCCCCCCCCCCCAGTGGGGGAGGGCTGTAGTATGTGTTGGATCGGATCTCATCGCAGCCTTTTTCTTATAGCATTTCAAATGTTTCATGCTTTATTTACTTTTTTCAGTTTTTCAATGTTCTCTTCCATAAACAACTAATTATGGTCTGTGAATTTGATGTCTAAAAATAATCTTCCTTAGAAGGTAATATTTATTTGATCTCCCATAACAAAGAATCATACTTCGAGGGTGATATTCATGTGACCTCCCATACAAATACTCTTCCTTCGAGGGTGATACTCATCTGACCTCCAATAAAAATACAAATAACATAGTAGCAAGTACATTTGTATTTTGAAATTAATATTGTTGGACTAATAACTATATAGGCCTTTTATAGAAAACTGAAATAAAATAAAATGAAGAGTAGGCTATGTATAGTTTCAGTGTTTTGTCCACATGCCATGGCATCAAGAACAGCTTGGATCCTTCGAGGCATAGAATTGACAAGTGTGTGGAAAAAGTCCTCATCTGTGAAGAATGAACCAAATCCCAAAGGTCATTCACAGTTCCCAGAGGAAGGTGTGGCCAACGGTTCCGCTATATCTTCTTAAGCTGAGCCCAAACGTGCTTAATGGGATTGAGATCAGGTGACTTTGGAAGCCACGGAAGGCAATGAATAATATTTTCCCTCCATTGAAACCAGCTCTGAATGCTAATGCTAGTGTGTGATGGACGATTATCACATCGATAAGTTAGACATCCTTCAGGGTACCAAAGTCGAGCTCCAGGGATGATAACATTTTCATGTTCATAGCATGGCGAACTGAACTTGCCTTGGATACATTCTAAAGTTCCTGCACCCATGTAAGACATCCAGCCCCAATATTTCACACTTATGCATCTGCTTCCAGCACGTGTGGCTGCGAAGAGAGTGTTATATCGTTGTCCATCTGTACGGGGAAAAACAGCAGGACCTCTGCTCGTAGACTCAACCGTACACCTGTCGGTGAAAATGACTTTCCTCCAATCAAAATATTCCCAAGAACTCACAATTGCTAGTCTATACACGGCTTGTTTGTCACACAACTGTTCTTTGACAAGAGCACAATGGGACCTGATTCCAAGGTCCTTCTGACAGCAGTTCTCAACAAGCCTGGTAAATGTAAAACTTTCTTTAATTCCCAGAAGATTGACAAAGGAGCATTCTGGGTAGCCCTGACCAATTCTTCATCTTTTATTCGTGCAGAGACTCGTGGTCTTCCAGGTATTGGACATATCGCTACCTCACCATTATCTCCAAATCATCCAGTCCATCTAGTTTCTGTGGAAGCATCAACACCAAATGCACCAACGCCGTTTTCAAAGAGGGCAATTATTTGCTTGTGATCAATCACATCAGCCATTCTGAAGCAGACCTATGATGTATGCCAATCAATTAATACATTTCTCTTAGCTGAAAACTACAGAGATACCAGATGGCGGTCGAAGTAACTACAAATAAATACATCCATTTTCAATATTTTTACTATGACCAGTTGTCTCTTTCTTTAAAGATAAGACTATTATAAAATGGATCTTCTGAAAGAAGGCCTCTGGACCTGATGGGATACCAGTTCAATTTTACACAGAGTACGCGAAGGAACTTGCCCCCCTTCTTGCAGCGGTGTACCGTAGATCTCTAGAAGAGCGTAGCGTTCCAAAGGATTGGAAAAGGGCACAGGTCATCCCCGTTTTCAAGAAGGGACGTCGAACAGATGTGCAGAACTATAGACCTATATCTCTAACGTCGATCAGTTGTAGAATTTTGGAACACGTATTGTGTTCGAGTATAATGACTTTTCTGGAGACTAGAAATCTACTCTGTAGGAATCAGCATGAGTTTCGAAAAAGACGGTCATGTGAAACCCAGCTCGCGCTATTCGTCCACGAGACTCAGAGGGCCATAGACACGGGTTCACAGGTAGATGCCGTGTTTCTTGACTTCCGCAAGGCGTTCGATACAGTTCCCCACAGTCGTTTATTGAACAAAGTAAGAGCATATGGACTATCAGACCAATTGTGTGATTGGATTGAGGAGTTCCTAGATAACAGGACGCAGCATGTTATTCTCAATGGAGAGAAGTCTTCCGAAGTAAGAGTGATTTCAGGTGTGCCTCAGGGGAGTGTCATAGGACCGTTGCTGTTCACAATATACATAAATGACCTGGTGGATGACATCGGAAGTTCACTGAGGCTTTTTGCAGATGATGCTGTGGTGTATCGAGAGGTGGTAACAATGGAAAATTGTACTGAAATGCAGGAGGATCTGCAGCGAATTGACGCATGGTGCAGGGAATGGCAACTGAATCTCAATGTAGACAAGTGTAATGTGCTGCGGATACACAGAAAGATAGATCCTTTATCATTTAGCTACAAAATAGCAGGTCAGCAACTGGAAGCAGTTAATACCATAAATTATCTGGGAGTACGCATTAGGAGTGATTTAAAATGGAATGATCATATAATGTTGATTGTCGGTAAAGCAGATGCCAGACTGAGATTCATTGGAAGAATCCTAAGGAAATGCAATCCGAAAACAAAGGAAGTAGGTTACAGTACGCTTGTTCGCCCACTGCTTGAATATTGCTCAGCAGTGTGGGATCCGTACCAGATAGGGTTGATACAATACATAGAGAAGATCCAACGGAGAGCAGCGCGCTTCGTTACAGGATCATTTAGTAATCGCGAAAGCGTTACGGAGATGATAGATAAACTCCAGTGGAAGACTCTGCAGGAGAGACGCTCAGTAGCTCGGTACGGGCTTTTGTCAAAGTTTCGAGAACATACCTTCACCGAAGAGTCAAGCAGTATATTGCTCCCTCCTACGTATATCTCGCGAAGAGACCATGAGGATAAAATCAGAGAGATTAGAGCCCACACAGAGGCATACCGACAATCCTTCTTTCCACGAACAATACGAGACTGGAATAGAAGGGAGAACCGATAGAGGTACTGAAGGTACCCTCCGCCACACACCGTCAGGTGGCTTGCGGAGTATGGATGTAGATGTAGATGTAGAATGTGGAACCTAGAAAAGCCTAAAACTGCACAATTTGTTGCGAATTAAGATTGTAAATATTTCCTGCATGGGTCTAAAGAAAAAAATGACAATTGACTCCAGTTATATTCGAACGATCGTCCTTTACGTTCGTAAACCGTCAGTTTATCCATTCAGCCATTTAAACAGATGTCAAGCATCGTCGCAGTAATTCTGCCGATGTGGAGTTTTTATATTTAAACCATTTCCACATGCTCGAATAATGATTTTCAAAAACAATGATACAATAACTTAAATTGCAATCAATCTCGACATATACTGTATTCTATTATATTGCTTCCATTTAACGATGTAAACACCAAGCTGAAGCTCCTCAGACATTTGTGTACAATTGCACTTCTGAACTTGGGCATGCACTGTGCTCTGTCCTTGGACGCTGAATTATTTGGGCCGGGAAATCTTTTTTGCCTCTCATTGTACATATCGCTATCTCAGGACTTTTGTCATCTCAATGTATACAAATAACCTTATGTTTCTACCGTTATCGGTATGCATGCGGCAGCTTCCGCTACCTAATATGTTCCAACACGCTACACATAAAAATTGTATTTTTCCAGGGCTCACACCTCAGATTCTATTGCTGATAGAGGGGTAGAGTTAAGTGTTTTGGAAAGCCCCTGGGCTATTGACCATTTGTATAACCAACAGAAGGCTCGTCTTAGTGTCACTGTCCTGCAGTACAGGGTAAAATTATGAAAATTACATACTTCCTCACGATTAGGCAAATGGAGCAAATCAGTTGGTTCTGTTTTGCTTTTGATGTGGTCTACAGTTAGCCTTAAGGGGCTTATGAAGGCTCCTTAGAAAACCCAAAATAGATTTATTTTGCCATTTTTCGTACAAATGCCGAGCCGCGGATTCCAAGAGGACTATGCACAAAAAAGGCTGAAATTTTTACGATATATTCTTGAGATCTCAATCTCGAACAACCTCGGTAATTTTCTCCATATCTTTATCCATTTCCGAGGTACAGAGGTTCAAGGTTACCTTACATGTACACTTAAATCTGCACGTAAAATCCGTTATGTGTCGAAATCTAGATAACAGCGGCCAATTGCTCTATTTTAACATTATATTACATTGATGGACACCAAGAAGTTGTGCGACGTAAACGAGAGTTGGTAGGTATGTTTCCACATCCGAAAGATAGTGTCTATTCAAATTTCATGCTATTCACATAAGAGAATGAACATGGTGAGTTGATGTTAGTCAACAATACCTTTAAGGCGACAAAGACGCCTATATCAATGAGACTACATCAGTGTTAGAAAAGGGGAAGCACACAGTGGTAGTGGGACATAAGTAGTCAGTGAGAGACCAGCGCTGGGAGAAGAGTGACGGAGACGGTGTCAGTGGGACAAGAGTAAGGAGAAGAAGACAGTGGAAGTGGGTAAGAGTCAATGATCATGAGAGACAGAGTCTATGACAATGGCAACGACGAAGAGAGATATAATGAAAGTGAGAAAAGACAGCAGCAGTGTAAAGGAATGAATGAGATAGTACTCGTAGCAGTAAGAAACAGCACAAAGGAGACAGTGACAGTGAGAGGAGACAGTAATAGTAGAAGTACGACAGAATGAAGGAGACTGTGACTGTGAGACAGTAACAGAGAGATAGTAACAATGGGCTGGGGTGAATGAGTGAGTGAGAATGAGCAAGTGGGAGTGGATGGGTACTATCGACTTATAGCGATAGACTAGAGGCTGTGAGCGAGTAACAGCAGAGTTTGTGGGAGCGAGAGGTGAGCTACAGGTTAAAATGAGCGCGAATATACTCGCATAGCAAAATCTTTGAGAAAATTTTTAAAATTTCTGAAGTAGGTAAGAATGATGTTTTAGTCATTCTTTTAAAAAGGAGCATATTCGCCTTTCCGTGCTTCGATAGGGCTATTTTTCCGCTGATAAGGAAAAAAGCATTTAGCAACTGTTAGAACTGTAAAAAAAAAAAAAAGTCCTACACTTTGCCCTTCTTAGCAGAAGGCTTGGATGTAGGCTATACTTTTTAAGGCTTTTAACAATGAAGCACGTGTACTCTATGGATAAAAGTCCATCGACTGTCTATATTTCAGTTTTAAGGTTTTATTTCCGACATGTATTGGAAATGAAATCTAAGTCTAATCTGTATTTATTTCGGTTTTAAGTTTCATTTCTGATTAAGTAGCGGCAATGAAACCTAAAAATATAAATACAAAAAGTCGAAGGACTTTTATTCATAAAATGTATATCTTCTACTCTCTCTTTGTGTCGCATGACACCATTATGAATTTGTTAGCAAATGAAATAAATACTTCATGTCTTGCATGTCTATTGCTATACTCCTCGTATGACGTGTCCCACAAACATCTGCAGTCTTTCAATTCCAGAAACTGTAATTAAAGTTTTCTACACCTCGCACCCTGTCATGTATATTACACCGAAGAGGAAAAGAAATGGGTCCACCTGCATTGATATTTTGTGTGGGGCCCTCGCGAGCACACAAGAGCCACAACATGATGTGGCATGGACTCGACTAATGTCTGAAGTAATGCTGGAGGGAATTGACATCGTGAATCCTGCAGGACTGTCCATATATCCGTAAGAGTGCGAAGGGATGGAGATCTCTTCTGAACAGCAAGCTGCATGGCATCGCCGAGATGATAAATAATGTTCATGTCTGGGGGGGTTGGTGGCCAGTGGAAGTGTTTAAACTCAGAAGAGTGTTCCTGGAACCACTCTGCAGCAATTCTGGACGTACGGGGTGTCACATTGTCCTGCTGGAATTGTTGAAGTCTGTTGGAATGCACAAGGGACTTGAATGGATGCAGTTGATCAAACAGGATGCTTCAGTACGTGTCACCTGTCAGAGTCATATCTTGACGTATCAGGGGTCCCATATCATTCCAAGTGCACACGCCCCACACCATTATACAGCCTTCACCGACTAGAGTGGTCCCCTGCTGACATGCAGGGTCCACAGATTCATGAAGTTGTCTCAATACCCGTACATATCCATCCGCTTGATACAATTTGAAATGAGACTCGTCTGACCAGGCAACAGGTTTCCAGTCATCAACAGTCCAATGTTGGTTTTGACAGGCCCAGGTGAGGCATAAATCTTTGTGTCATGCAGTCATCAAGGGTACACGTGTGGGCCTTAGGCTCTGAAAGCCCTTATCGATGTTTCATTGAATGGTTCGCATGCTAACACGTGTTGATAGCCCAGTATAGTTCAGTTGTCATTAGTCCCGTTTTTGCAGGATCTCTTTCCGGAAGTAGCGATATCGCAGATCTGGTGTTTTACCGAAATCCTGAGATTCATGGTACACTCGGGAAATGGTCGTACTGGAAAATCCATACTTCATCGCTACCTCGGAGATGCTGTGTCCAATCGCTCGGGCGCCGACTATAACACCACATTCAAACTCACTTAAATCTTGATAAACTGCCATTGTAGCAACAGTAACTGGTCCAACAACTACGCCAGACGCTTGTCTTATATAGCATTGCTAACGGCAGCACTGGCTGTTTACATATCTATGCATGCCTATACCAGTTTGTTGGGCAATTCCGTGTAGAACAGCATTGAATCCCAGACGCACTGACAGAAGGTGAGCTTCAGTCAGACCACTGGCATGACAGCGCTACACATAGCACAGTTTGTCGGCTGAAGTGGGGGGGGGGGAGGGAGGGGGGATGGTTCGGCTGCCACTTTGTCGTACCCAATGGACTGCTCGACAAGAATAGCTGCTTGGTCTGTTTGGCAAAGCGCCTAGACACGCCTGGTTTGTCTGTCGGTCGGTTGGTGTTTTGCCCTTCAGTGCAAAATGACTTTCCAGTTGTTGTTGTTAGATGCACGCTGCAAATGAATATTAACATTTCAATTATCTGAAAGTCTAAATTGATACCACAAACTGACAGGATAAGTTGTGACGTACTTCAGGAATTAGTAGATTCATCCAAAGCCAGAGAATACCACAAGAAGTTCTAAGCTTTCTCACGTACCTGTAGCATTTGTCTCTCTCCAATTTCTTCTGTTCTCTGCACAACTGAGCTTTCCGAAAGGCTGATATTTCCAAACAAATCTGTTTTCTTAGGACACAAGCCATTTGCTGCTTCCATCATACATTCTTCAATGAAGTCTGCCATTAGTAAACGGTTTCCCTCGTTTAGTCATAGTGTGGACTATTTTGTGACTTTTAAGAGTGACAGATTCATTTACAAGCAAACTTTCTCGTAAAGAGTTTTCTTCGGGTTTCTAAGTTACTTCTCAGTGCGTCACTTTCCAAAAAACTTTGAATATATTGATTACGGTGGTCCTTCGTTTCCTGAATTTCGTGTTTCTTCACGCGGCCCCTACCCCCCCAGTTTTTCCCCTTTTATTTTAAGAAAAATTTTAAGATGTATTTTGTTGAAATTGAAGACGAGGAACCCTTGCCACAGTGGCCAAGAAGTTACGTCTTATCACTACGTTTTGTTTATTACTGCTTATGCGTGTGCTTGACTGCTGTCATACTCCAGAATGAAATTTTCACTCTGCAGCTGAGTGTGCGCTGATATGAAACTTCCTGGCAGATTAAACGGCGCGGCCGACTGAAACTCGAACTCGGGACATTTGCCTTTTGCGGACAAATGCTCTAGCGTCTGAGCTACCCAAGCACGACTCAAGACCCGTCCTCACAGCTTTACTTCCGCCAGTACCTCTTCTCCTATCCGATAAACTTCACAGAAGCTCCCCTGCGAAACTTGTAAAACTAGTACTCCTGGAAAAAAATAAAGAAAAAAAGGATATTGGGGAAACTGGCTTAGCCACAGCCTGGAAGATGTTTCTGGAATGGAATTTTCACCCTGCAGCGGAGTGTGCTTTGATATGAAACTTCCTGGCAGATTAAAACTGTCTGGCAAACTGAGACTCGAACTCGGGACCTCTGACCTTCACAGAAAGGTTCTCTACCAACTTAACTGCCTAAGCATGGCTCACGAACTTCACAGCTGCTCTCCTGCGAAACTTGAGGGGCTAGCACTCATGGAAGAGAGGATCTCGAGGGGACATGGCTTAGCCACAGCCTGGGGGATGTTTCCAGAATGAACTTTCCACTCTGCAGCGGAGTGAAGAGTTCACTTCGATCAAGAGTTTGGACATAAAGAAGTTAAGCATAGATTTAGGTTTATTTAATAAGCTGCCTTTTCCTTGGGATTCAAATACTTGCTACCTTAGAGCCAAAGAGGCTACGAAAAATCTCAAGGTGACACATGACACAGAAAGTGAAGTTAACGGAATTTTCAATGGACCATTCAACCGATAACAGTCAAGCACACGCATAAGCAGTAATAAACAGCATTTAGTGACATGACGAAACTCCTCGGCCACTGTGGCATGGGTTCCCCATATTCAGTTTCAACAGATTAGGTCTTAAAATGCTTTTTAAAAGAAATGAAAAAAACTCGCTGTGTGCATGAAGAAACGAAATTCGGAAAAATAAGGGGCACTCCCCATTCCTTATTCAAAATGCGACCGAAGTAGTCGCCATAATGAAGGGTTTAGTGAAGGGATCCGAATATAAAAAACGCTTTAAATTAGAAACACATGGCTCGAAATATGCAAACATTACAATAAACAAAAACATCTAGAAACAATAATTTAAAACTGAACTCAGTTCATTTAAAGTACACAGCAGCCAGTAGGTCTCCGCACATGTGAAGATCTCCTTGTATTCTGAACATAATATTTAAACTATATCACATCATCTCATGTTCAAAACGTTTTACCAAGCAAATTCAAATACCGACGGCAGACCAACTTAACTGAAGTCTAGAGCCGGGTCCAACCAACAACACCTATAGGCCAAGTGTTCCTGATTCGCCCTGTGGGTTACAATTTGGTGATCTCTGGTCTACAACTTTCAAGCAATTTTCACTGCAGACAAGCTTCATATATAGAAGTCTGATTCATTGCCTCCAGATAACAGCCCACCAGCATCATTTGTTTACCTTAAAGCAGTCACAATAGACAACTGTAGCATTATGTAGTATGCGTGTCAGAGGGAATGTAAATGTGCGATTAATTGTTCAGTTCCCGGAGAATGAACAAGGCTTAAGTATGTGGCACTAGGAAGGAAAAATGGCACAAATTCATCCGTAAATATATTTCACTGTATGATAAATCTCTAATTTACTTCGTTTAATAGCTCCAAATTCGATATTTTATCAGGGCACTTTCAGCTTGGTGTAGTAGAAAGGCATTTCGCAACGCCCCCACAGCCACATTTCTTAAAACAGACTTTGTGTTTTGATGGAGTGCAGCACAAAATCTAAAAATAGTGGTGGCTATCGCTTTTGTTGTTATAACAAAACGATTAGCGGCATCCGAGCAGTGACACTTGTCATATTCAAGCGTGCTGAGCTTTTATTTACCTCTTGAGAACTTGACAGCAATTCGCTCCAGATATCGAAAGCAAATTATTAAGATGCCTATGGAACGCGTTTACAAAACCTTCGGCACTATTGGGGGTGACCTGAATGTATCAGCGATCACGGATAAACAGTCAGCCGCAACACGTGACTTTTGGAGTCTATATATGTTGGCGACAAAAAAATGTACGGTACCTGAATGGGATGTTGCCACAATTTACGAAAACCAAAACTTGTTACTACAAATATCACCCAGGGAGATGGGTGTTCCGGATGTAACAGGCAAGGATGCAGAACTTCAGAAATCATAAATCACTTGGTTACGAGACTCTTCACCTTGAACAATGACAATTACAATGTGTGTTCGTCAAATTGTTGACACATTACAACAATTGCAGAATGTCTCCAAAACATTCTGTATTTTATTACTTAGACGGTAAGCACTAGTATTAAAAGAACTATTAATAATTCAGAAAAATGCTTTCTGTCCTCTCGATATTCTCCCAGCAGAATCCGTCAGCATCAATTTCATAAACAATGACCTTGTATAACACAGCGTTCACCCTTTGCAGTTTCGAAAGCTCCAGCACAACTCCCCTTAAAAAGCTTGTTCTATAAGACCAACCACTCTCTATTACGTACCGTATAGTTCCTCACGGAAAATCAAGGCACTCAGGTACGCCGTGAGACAACTTCTCGTGGTGGTGACACGAAGCGGCGCGCGCTATCGACACCGGCATACATGACAGTAGCGTTTCTTTCGCTCAAATAGAGATCTTGAAAAATAGTCTTAAGCTACAAAACGAAAGTAGAATCGAATCAGACGTATTTTGTTGATGTTATACTAAAATATAACATCACTTCTACTGCAAACTACCAAAAATTCTAAATAAAAAGACAACACCTTAAATCTACGGTTAGTTACGTTAGATTTTATGAAACACTGAGAAATCCATGTATTGTTACGACCACACCTTGTTTTCAAAACGGAAATTTCGTTAAGTCCTAGTAAAAAGTATGTAACCTAAATAGACGCCAGTTTCGTATTATGGGTAACGTAATTTCAATTTCGGTCACGTAGTTCAAGGATCAATCCTGTGCAACCTTTCAAATTTCCATTTCATTTCATAATCGTTTTGTGAATGGAAGTGATAAAAAGTTTACCTGTGCGGTCCAAAATCGTTGTGGTATCTTCAAGCACACACTGAATTAAAAACGCGGTCGTAAAATAGAAAAAATCAATTACGCCGTTTCTACGGCAAATAGTTCAAGAATGTTCCCTTCTTGATTGCGCCAGAGCACTTTACACCATTGATCTTATGTTTGTTTATGTTCAAATGTTTACACGCAAATTTTTATTGAGAAACTCGTCCATGATACGAAATAAATATAATACAATTTACGAATTTCCACCGAAAGTGTAATCTGTTAAGTGTTTATTGAGTCCATTCTTAGCAGATAACGCCGCGCATCTAGACACGCTATCTAAGGCGCACGGATTTGTTTATCCACGCTCACACCATCCCTCACTCTCGAACTACACAAAGCAACTACCTTCTGATCTTTGCCACTGGCGGCTGGTCGCACGACAGCGCTAGCTGTGTAAAATGGCGGCACGAATACACAGTTCTACCAACATGATATTCGGATCCATGATTAGGTCTGGGCACGGTGAGATGCTTTGTTATTGTCAGTTAGGTGCGTGGATTAGAAAAAAGTCATTATACTAGACTCAGTCTGTAGTATGATCTCAAACGACAGCGCAAATCTAAACAAGAAAAGACTGGTTACCGTACGAAAGACCTTTTTCAGCAGATAAGATTTTGCGGCAATTTTATTTCACCGGGTCGCAAAATAGATAGGAAATTCAAACATCACAGTGTCTGTTTTCTGCTATGCACAATTTTAGAAATTTTGCACATTTCCGCCTATGTTGTTCATATTTTAACATTAGTCATGGAGTATTTTAGCCATGTTTCTAAAGATATTGTTGTAAACATTATTTGGTTTATCCATATGCTCTTTTCAGTTTGACTAACTCATACATTTATTGCAAATTTTTGTCGTCCATTCTTCTGTATAGTTCCTACAAGTTATTTAAATTTACTAACTCATTCTATTTTACCCATTTGGTTTTCTATGCATTTTTTATGTTTTCCCCTTTCTTCAGCAAAAATTTTGAGGCGAGTTCTATTGGTTGTTTTTCTAGAAGACTCATTTACCTACTTCTGTCAAGTTTCTTTTAAGCATTCGAAAATCGTAGACAAAAGCTAAGCAGTTTTCTTACTACAATTACGGGTAAATTGTGTTAGCCCCAAGTCCTAATTCTTTTCTAAAACACAGTTAATCATTGAAGATAAGCCATTGTCAAACCATTATTTGAGAAATGTTGCAAATTTCTTCTTTAGCTCTTTCTGACAGCATCAGATTCATTTTACATGCAAAGAGTACCAACACTGGGATAGGCATATATCCTTAAGGAAAGGTCATTGACATATCAGGATTACTTGATTTCTTCCAATCACTAAAATAGTTCATAGTTTAAATTATTCGTGATTATTTGCTGCATTATTTTTGATATAGTTCAGATCAGTTGTTTTTAAAACCAACTACAAAATATGTTGAATGTTCTAAGAAAGTTTAATGACCTACTCAGTCAAATGCTTTAGACACATCACAAAAAGTACTAAGTTGCAATATTTTATTACTCAATGCTTTTAATATGGCGAGCATATGTGCAAATGGTATTCTTAGCTGAGCACCTACCTATCCTGGAACCTAAATTGTGATTTGCAAAATTAAATTGTTTACATATAAATGTGACAAATCCAGTTTGTAATTTTTTCGCATATTTAGGAAAACATCGAGTATGCAAACAGGAGGATAATTATTTCAATATTTTCTCACATTCTCAAAAAAAGATTTAGAAATAATTTCTTTTTAATATAAATACCGAAATGCAACCTGTTGCTTTCTTGAAATACTCGTTTATTCCATAAATCAGTTTTCAAATCTTTTCAAGGTCATCTTTAGATGGTACATACGAGGTCATTTGTAGTGTAATACTGAGAGCTCTCTCTGTGACAAGAATATGGAACCTGCTTTAATGTACTGCCATTAGTATTGTTCATATGGTAATTTGAATCCACAAATGAATTCTGAATGTATTGCACTACTATTGACAGCTATGTTATTAATGTCAATGTACGATCCTCCATTGTGATGGACACTTGGTGACATTTCTCATGTAATTAATTCATTTTTTTTAACCAAATTGCCGTACAAACAATACTCATGGCAATACATTAATGCATGTTGGCATCTTCTTGTCACAGACACCCAACATTATGCTATGAAATGGTCATGTAACCTCCTATTCATCTTCTAAAGATGAGCCTGAAAACAGGTTCATGGCATAACAAGTATTCATAAAAAGTGACTGGTTGTAGATTTAGGTATTCAGTCATGGGTTCTTAATCATCCGTACTGGATAAGCTTAATCTTGACTTCTTTTTGTCTAAAATTTTCCCCCGTTAGTGCACTGTGTTACACTTACCAGAGTACATAACTTACACTTCAGAATCCCTTAAACACCAAATGAACAGTACAGTATTTGTTTTGAAAACATTTTAAAATACTGTTAATGTCAGAAAAGAATATGGCTGCTTCCGAATGGTTAAATTTTTGGAAAAGCAGTTTTTGTTGATTCTCGTACTGAACCCTATGCTTAGGAAATGATTATAAATACTTGTTATTGGTTGGTCAACATCATGCATGATATGATCGAGTCAGTTGTCGTACCCCTTTGCGCTGACTGGCTTTCTTGTCTCATTTCATTTCACATTATGTCATACGCTGGGGGTGGACAAAACTAAAAGTTCTGTACGGTTTTCAAGGGAATCTTATATCACTATTCCTGCAAATTAGTGACAAGTTCCGCTAACAAAGATGAAGGTGGATATCAATTCACACACACTTCTCTCCAATGTAGACCACGAAGACTCAATAATACTGAGATTTGATGACTGCTGGCCATGGGAGATGCAACAATTCATCATTGTGCTTACAAACCCATGCAAGCTGTGTAAACTAAGGGGGCCTGTCATCTTGGAACACAGCATTGCCACTGTGGAACATACATTATACCACGGGATCAGCTAAAATTGTCACCTAATCCTTGGCAATAGTGCAACCTTGCAGAGTAACCACAGTGTCCGTGGAATACCACAATATGGCTGCTCAAATCACCACTGAACCCCACCATGTTTTACTCTTAACTCATACTACGCCAAAAGTTGGAAACAGTGTGAAACAAGACACATCAGAAGAAATGACATTCCTCCATTGCTCTGTAGACCAGTTTCAGCATCACGTTTTCTTGCCATGAGTGTTTCATCATTGATGCAGTAGAAATCTTCAAAATGAAGCCTCTTAAAACACCAGACACTTTAGCTCTTTGGTATTGGAAGCACCCACCATATGAGCACCAACAATTTGCACATGTTCAAATTCACATAGTTCCAATGTAATGTATTCACAATTACACAGAACAGTGTTCTGACCACAATTGATGCTTACAATGCATTTGTGGTCAAATATAACAGTGCAGCCTGGTGGCTTGGTTACCATCTGCATTATGTTCAAGCATGCATTGCTCATCATGTTTCCATATATTTGTTGAACCATTGTAGTTAAAATTCTAGTTAATTCCTATTATTACTACCATATTTAAGAAATAAATTAATACATTGCTGAAATTACAACAAAATTCAAATAATAAAGGATCTTTACCTTTGCCAATTATAGAGTGAGAACCTGAACTCTGACAAAATTTTGCAGATTGTTCAGGGATATTTTGGCATAAGGACAGTGATAGAGAATGATAATGTAATAAGGATTTATTCAGCTTTGTTACCAGAATTATCATTGTTTCTGTGAAAATACTTTCACAACAGCGGAAAAGCCTTCAATATGCAACCACCAATCCTAATAATATGAAAGGATTTGTTTATTTGTGGGCAGCTATGTGCAGAAACAGCACTCCTATGATAAGACTGCCGTTGCTGCAGAAACAGCTGAGCAAAGCATTGCCGTGCCCCTCTTCCATCACATTCAATGATCCCATAGATGAGATGCTTATCAGCAGATCCTTCATCAGTAAACCTATACATATTGCTGTGTAAAGTGTTAACATACAACGAACACTGCCGGGAAAACACATCCATGACAGGACCAAGCTGTACTGAATGCAAGCTTGAAAACCAAGAGTAAATTAAGCCTTACTGTTGTCAGCAGCAAGCATCTACATCCATGAATGAATGGAACACATCTGTTTACAAACAAGTCAAACAGAGCGCTACTGCACAGATAGTTACATTGCAGTACCAATACAAGCGATAAGAAATGAAACAAAATTTAATACTCTGTAACAAGCCAACAGAGACCGTGGGTCCCCGATATCAAAATACTCCAAAAATCCCTGAACCCCATCTAAAAATCTGTCAATGGAGTTCTCGTTCATCCTTTATACAGGGTGCAGAAAAATTTGTACACTCTGATTTCACAGGGCGATTCCTCAAATACCAGCAATACAAAAATGTCTGTCACAAAATTTTGTCCTACACGTATTTCCAGAAGTAAATGGATGTTAAAGACTGGCAATCTGGCACCACTGTAATCACATGTCCGGTAACTACCTCTTTCAGTATATAGCACGGTGCTGTGCATTTGGGTGCAGTAGATAGTGTTTTGGGTTAGCATGCAAGAGGTAAAGGGTCGATTCTCGGTCGAGGCTTATTTGTTTTTATTTGCCAATTTCATTTTGCCATATAATACTGTAGTATGCACCATTTCTTAAGTCTTATGTATCCGATATTTACATAGTACATGTTTGGCAATTATGTGCAAAGCACATTGCTAGTCCTACTAGTGACATAACGTCATAATGAAATGTAATGGACTTGAATGCGGCAAGAATAATAGTTGGTATTTATCGATGGGACCACTGGGGTAGGGTACACAGAAAACAGGTTTGGAATCCATTAGATGCAGTGGTGTGCAACAATTCGTATCCACAACATGCAAAAGGCTACTTTAAAAGCTGACCAGTGAAAATAATTGTACTTTCATTTCCATGTTGGCGGTATGTAAGTGCAAATGTTTTGTAGAAGACCTACTGTAATCAATGTATGACGATTAAGACACCAGATACCGTACCATGCAGACTACATTTGAATAAAAATAAATACGGCTTGACTCAGAATCCAACCCTTGACCTCCTACATGCTAACCCAAACCACTATCCATTGCACCAGTTGCACAGTACTACTACAAAATGCTGACAGAGGTAGTTTACGTGACTACCGTGTTGCGAGACTGCCAATCTTTAACATCCATTTACAGCCGGAAATATGCACAGGGCAAAATTTTGTGTGAGACATGTTTGTATTGCTAGTATGTGAGGAATCACACTGCGAAGTCTAAGTGCACAAATTTTTCTGCACCCTGCATATCACCATTTAATCAATCATCTGTGGTTTCTTTCTTGTTTTAAACCAATTTCTGGAAAAAATTGAAATAATGTTGACCTAATAAAGCTGGCATAAACCAGTGGTGGTTAAACACCTTCAGATATGGTACTTACTTGTAACACGTAACTTTAAATCGACTATGGATGTAGTAATATATGGCAGTGAGTAGAAGGGAACTGTCATTTAAATCATTTTCCAAACCTTTGCCGATGGTGTCTCGCATTCATTATTGCATTTAAATGTAGGTACAGATACTATTATTAATCAAAGTCATTCACACTTACAAGGGAACTCCCCATCGCACCCCCTTCAGATTTAGTTATAAGTTGGCACAGTGGATAGGCCTTGAAAAATCTTTCAAGGCCTATCCACTGTGCCAACTTATAACTAAATCTGAGGGGGTTGCGATGGGGAGGTTCCCTTGTTAGTAAAATAAACAACTCACCTGCGCACAATAATAGTGTCACCTCAGATTCGCTAGGTGAGCAGCAAACTGGAAAAGACCACAGTCAACATGGAAATGTTCCAAATAATGCCAACATGTGGCGATCAGTACTTGGAGGCTGGCAGCCAACTTATAGCATCCTTACTATAGGTAATCTACTGGGGGCTCATCTATATCACTAAGTGACTAACCCAGAACTCAATATCATCATCTAATGGTTTCCAGGGACAACAAAAATTTGATTTCAATATTTCACATAATTATTGACCAAATTTAAAATGCTGTTGTAATATACTCACTAAGAACTGTAATTTTATGTTAAAGATTTAACACAGTAAGACAAGTATTACAGTTAGAAACGGTGTGTTTATCTTGAGGCAGCGTAACTGATGGTGCGCAATTACCCGGATTTCAGCAATCCAGTAGATGAGAATGAGAGCACCTGGAAATGTTCCGTAAACTTCACATGTATTTTATAACCTTAAACTTTTTCTCATGGCACCCCGACCCCTACCCACAAAGTGGTGAAAGGAAAAAAATTATCGCTACCTACATTTTCGCTTTTCATGCAGTAAAACTTTAGCATCAGACATAGTGTTTAATTTATTGCTTCTTTACTACTGGCTCTGTTGACATCACAGTTTGCAGACAATATGCATGTTACTGAATGTATCAACAAAAATATACTATTGACAACATATCATTCAAAAGATGTGATGTAATAAACACTGACACGTGGTAAAACTTGCTTTTGCCCAAAATGGGGCACAATTTATCGAGTGCTGCATAATGAAAGCACTTCCAACAAATTTTAAGCAAAATTTCAACCCTTGTCTGAACCTTTTCTCACTTACATATTTAATGCCAAATGTTTAACACCAGATGTTGAAGCCATTTTATACATGGAAGTTCGATTCTAGAAAGAATCAAGTTTTTATTGGTAACACACTAATTTATGTAGGTTACCAGTTGATGATAAAACCAGTATATATACAGACCAGTAGCCTGCTCCAAGTCAGTATTGGCTCTTGAGCAAAGAGTTTAACACCCACTGGATTACACAGTAGTAATTCTTTCCTTACATTACGTCCTTCCAGTATACCACTTGTATTTTATGACATGCTGGTATCGTTAAGCTTCACTGTTTTGCCACTCTTACAAAGACATACGACAAAACTGCAAAACTGCTGCTACTGTTGGCATATTGGGCTTGCATGAAAGAGCTAACCGCCAGTCCCCTTTCCATGCTCAACTCTCAATCATTTTGTTATTCTGGTCTAGGTATACATACAGGCCAGTGCTAGTCAACCCTGTCCCTGTACTAGGGGATGTTCGAGCTTTCATAGTAGGTAGTAGGAATTTCAAAAATATTTTCATTATGTTTGCATAAAATTTTGACATACATTATTCGGTAAGTGATTATTATGGTATACTTTAGCTTAACTTGCTATAAGGCTGTTTTATAAATTTTATTTTATAAAGATGTTTCTGAACATTATAAATCACCATTACTGGGGAACTGGTGGGCAGTTAGTAAATTTTATTATTAACCAGGATACGGAAGTGGGTGGTACATAAAAAAGGTTGACTACCCATGGTGTAGGCCCAAGACACCTGCTAAAACAGATCAACAACAACATTATCCAATGACTTGGCTTAAATTACAATATGCTGAAAACTTTCCTCAATATGCTGAAACCCAAGATGGTGTATCTTCTTGTCATTATGGCCCTAAGCACGTTCACCTGCATTTTGGGAGCCATATATTACTGTAACAAAAAATAAAAAATTAAAAAAAAATTGGACTCAGCTTAATCAGTCTTGTTTGGGATTTCTATATAAAATTTCCTTTTTCAAGTTATAGCTTTCTGTTACACTGTAAAGTTTTACATGACTAAATAAGATGTACTAGAATCATAAAAGGATGAAATTCACATAACTTATGAACTAGAAACATTTGACTTCTACGTAAATTTCCGTTTGTGTGTCCTCTTCCTGACCACACCAGATATTTCTCTGTTTCATAGCTCCTTGTGGTATCAACGTTTAGTGTCGTTGGACCTGCAAGTCGTGCCCAGAGCCGCTCCGCGGCTTGTATCAAGTTTCTAGCTAGCCCTTGTCCACTCTTGCTCAGGACGTCAAGTAGTAAAGTATTGTAACCTTCAGCTGATAGGAAGCAACCTCTAACAAGGTGCTTCGTAACGTATGGCATAAGTGAGGCCTCAGTAGCTATCTGTGTATAATGATATGTATGCAGCCAAGAAGAATCCTATACCACCAGTTAAGTACAATATATATAATTTTTTACCAACGACTTCTAATTATTTTAGTTGTTGCAGATCCAGACCATGCAGCCAGCACCTTCGATGTTACTGACAAACCTACTGTGATTTATATGTTTCTATTTAGCATTGGCCACCAGTCAACATTGGCGATGACTCGTCCGTCGTCATCATACTGCTCCTAATGCTCAAATTAACTGAGGAAAACCAGGTTTCCTGTAATTAGTTTGTGTAACACATTTTTATAAATAAAAAAAAAGTTTTTCAAGCATAATTATATTATTAATATGGAGACATTATTTATTTTGTACACTCAGTCTTTAAAGAAGCAAACACAAATTAGCATGCATTTAGAAAGATTGTACAAATTTACAAGATAAGACAACAATGATGAAGACTAACAAAATTATGAGACATTATGAGCTTTGCACCAGATGTAAGAATTCATTTTATAGGATCTTTACTAAATCCAAAGTAAGTGCACACCAGAGCCACCATATAACTCATCATGCACAAAAATGTTAAGAAAGTTTAATGTGCCCACAGCAGCTCTGTTTCTGACTTTTGTCAATATTTTAAAAGTGAAATGAAGAACCACTATACAGTGTATATACTCTCTGGTTTTTCCACTATTAAGTCTTTCAAAATACAAAAATATATTAAATACACAAGCATAACACAACACTGTTCTTCATTTTCTTCATGAATCCCACTTCCGCCACTCCAGCCCATCAGGAGCCCTTACTTCCACCTTCTCTTTTGCCACTTCTCCCCAATTCGTACTGAGAACAGTGCCACCAGATTCTTGCTGCAATTGTTATTTAACATTAGTTTCATTGCAGTGTAATATCAAAGAATGCAAAGGATTTTTTCATATACTTACAAACGACTTGTTCATAGCTCGCCTGACTTCATCCGAACCCTGTTCATAGATTTTTTGGAAGAGGGCATTCAGTGCAGCTTCTCCTTCAGGTTTCTCATTGTCATCCAATTCTTTAGCAACTTGATCCCAGTCCTTTGATTTTGGGGCTGAGCTTGGATATTTTGGCGGACCGGCGCTCAATATTGCTGTGTAAGGATGTAATCATTTGAAATATAAAAAACTAATATTAAAACAGCCAAAGAAAGCAAAACAAACATTAAATTTTTAATTTTCAGTAGGGCAGTATCACAAGAACTGACAGACAAATTGATGAGAGGTGTAAAATAGATACAGAAGACCATTAGCTTTTGGAAACGGAATTCCCCTAGCACAAATTGAGATTATCAATTTTGTGTAAAACATGTCAATGATCAAGTTTTCTTATATAACCATTAAATATTTGAGGCAAAACTTGGATGATCATGAAATCTATTTGAAGGGGTCCATAAGAGTGTGCTCTCAGTTAGCGTATGTGAAATGTTGGGTTAAATTCAAAGACAAGACTATAAATCTAATAAAACAAATCAATTTATATACTGTAACTCTTCAGGCTTTCCCGGCGATCTAATGACATCTTGGGTTGTCGGGTGTTCTGCCGGATATCAGCGTCATACTTGCACGATATTTCGGTCACATAGCTCGTGACCTTCATCAGGTGCGACCTGAGACTGGTCTCAGACTCAGGTCGCACCTGATGAAGGTCACGAGCTACGTGATCGAAATATCGTGCAAGTACGACGCTGATATCCGGCAGAACACCCGACAACCCAAGATGTCAATTTATATACTATACAGCCACCTTCAAGTGGTACATATAGAGCTACCTGTTACCAGCATGTGATAAATATGAAAACAAACCAGGTAGTCTGATCAGACTAATCCTTACTCGACTGATGGATTAGAACTTTCTTCTGCTGACTCCTGTGCTATACATCATTTTATGCTTTCAAAATGTCTTATTAAGCAAGTTATGTCAATGTTGTCACTTGGGAACCATATTTAGTAAGAAACAAGGACAACCATTTAATAGCATCCTACTTCTGTGAATAAGCTGAAAGTATTGAATGGACAGATAATGTAAAATGATTTTTCAAAATTAGTTTCCAAGATAGTTCATATAATTTCTGGTTTCTGTAAAATCTTTGACATGCACAAAAGAGTTTAACAATATTTTGTCATAAATTTTGTCTTTTGTAGTTCTACTGAACCTGATACAATGTGGAACTGAAATAATAGAACAGTAACAATTTAACTGCTGTATGTAAATCATGTGATAACTGCAGTGTATCCTCAGAAAAAGTTGTCTTAATATCCACCTTACATGTTTGTGTTTTAGTGCGTAGTTATGGACAGAGACTCAGGGCAGTTATGCTTACAAATATTATTCTTCCTTTTTCTGACACTAGCTGCTTACACGGAGTATTTACATTGATCAGCCAGAACATGACCACCAAACTACTACCTATATAAACACATCCTGGTGATAGTAGCATCACATGGCAAGGAATGACTGCTAGTCAGACACACACATGTAGCATATAGTATTAGTAAGCGTACCGTCCGTGCATAGAATGGGCAAGGCGTATGATTAATCTGAGTTTGACCGTGGGCAAATTGTGATGGCCGAGTATCGGCATGAGCATTTCAGAAACTGCACGACTTATTGGGTGCTGTGGGAATGCTGAGGTGAGTGTCTTCAACCAAGTCGAGATGGTGTGGGGTTGGGCGGCCAGCCCTCTTTACAGATGTCTAACATCATAGGCACAGAACAGGCAGCAAACTGTGGTGGAACTAACATCAGACTTTAATGCTGAAAGTACCAGTGTGCTTAAACACTTCTAATGACAGACCCATGCATGTGGCAATGCTAACTCCATGACATCGGCAACTACAACTGAAATGAACCCATGACCATCAGCACTTGATGCTGGTGCAGGGGCAGAGTGTTGCAGGGTCTGCTCAATACCTTCTTCATCATGCCGAGGGGAGGGCGCGAATCTGTTGTCTACCGGGTAACAGCTCCTTGACACCAGTACTAGGAACACCTCCTTGACACCTTTACTGCGGGTCAAAGACAAGTTGGTAGCAACTCCATTATGCTCTGGGGAACATTCACATGGGCATCCACTGGTCCAGTGGAGCTCACGCAAGGCACCATGAGGGCCAAGGAGTATAGTACACTGGGTACAGACCACATGCACCCCTTCACAATGATCACGTTTCCAGCAACAGTGGCATTTTTGAACAAGATGTTACAAGGCCAAGAGTCCTATGGAGTGGTTCGATGAACAAAGTTGTGAGTTCCAATTGATGAACTGCCCCGCCCCCTTCCCCCCAACTTGCCGGAACTCAATCAAACACACCTGGGATGCAACTGAACATGGCGCCAGAACTCATCACTCTCCTCACCACAATTTTTGGGAATTGCGCGACTTCTATGTGCAAATGTGGTGCCAACTCTCTCCAACAACCTACTAATACCTTACTGCTTCTACACCATGATGCGTTGCCATTGGTGTCCATGACAAAGGTGGACATACTGGCTATTAGGTCGGTAGTCATAATTTTCTGGCTGATCAGTGTAAATTGCTCATTAGCCTATTTTGATATGACACATTCCCATCCTAAAAAAAATCCTACAGCAACATTACAAATTAATATAAAACTGTTGAACACTGTATGTGATAAAAACTTCAGTATACACAAAAATAATCCATTAATGTAATGACAATTCATTAGAGAAAGCAGCAGTAAAGATAAAATCTAAAACTCATTTGTCAGAGCACAACAAGCAAGTCACTATGACTGCCTGAGTGTTGTATTGTCTTTTAGGAACTGTTGTCTCTGAAATCTTCCCATCTCTTCAGTTTGTTGCTACATTTTGTTTTATCTCCAAGTTTTTGCTTATTTATGCCAATTTCTTCTACTCCTTCATGCACTTACTTAAGCCTGTTGCATTGATCTTTTAATTTTTAAAATGTATATTTTTTTCTTGTCAGTCTTCTGGGATAGCTCCTGTCGATGTGCCCACTGAACATTAATCATCTTTTTCTAATTTAATCTGTAATTTTTCTACACACTTCATTGTTTTGGTCTCTCTCTTCAAGAAAGGGGGGGAGGGGACACACGAAAAATTACTTAAAAGCAAATGAAGTAAGTGACAGAAGCATCTGCAGCATCTTAAAGAAATAAATTACACTTAACTACACTGATTCCACTGCAATAACTGGCAATATTTATTGTATGGCAGTCATACACAGCACCTTGCACTTTTTTGGTGAAAATGTGTATTGATATTGTTGCAGTCATCTAAAAGATACCATGGTGAGTTTCACCTTTCCTTTTGGAGTAGATCATAACATTAGTAGCAAAATTTTGAGCCACCTAATATGCAGCTATCATGCAGTCAGATCTCTTGTTGTAATCTGCTTGGGACCTCTCTGATAACGCCCCAACAGCTTGGAATCACTTGCATCAGAACTTTTGTACATAGCAGCAAATTGATAGCAACTGAGCTAGGTGGCCACCATCCGGAAACAGCAGAAAGATGCAATGGTCAGAGTTAACAACAGGCTTCAGGCTGCTGTCCTGGGCAGCAACACTGGGGCACCTATGGTGAAAGCTCCTCTTGGGCTCCTGGAATCCCCCCAAAAGTTGATTTCACTCCTTCCGATGTACATGGCTATCCATATAAATGGGTGAATGGTAGACAGTGGCAAATTTTGGTATTGGCTGCACACAACCACCTCTTACACTTTTAAGCAGAAAACTGTTCCCTTTTAGACAAATAGGAAGGAGGCCAAGTAGTAAGACCAGTGGCCAGTTTGCACTCTATGTTTGCCGGAAGTTTCATCTGAGATGTGGAGGTGGCTATGCTGCTACTTATTTAATAAACTGGGTGTGATCAACTCAAAATCATAGCTCATGTCAACACAAATAAAACTTTCTGCCTGGGTTCTGAAATCATCCTCAGTTCCTATAGATGGCTGGGGCTAAATGGTGAAGGAAGCAAGACTCTTACACGGATTGGGTGGCGGTGGGGATGGGAGCTGTGGGTAGGCAGCATATCTCACTATTTCAGCATAGAACCATAAAGGAATCGTCACAGATTTTTCAGATATTACATGGAGTTCAACTTTCTCTGTTTGTCCGTGAAATCCAGACTGCTGTAAACAGTGGGGTCAATGTTGATGCCCTTCCTTTGACTTTAGGACTATATCCGATACAGTTTCACACTGTTGTTTAATTGACAAAATATAAGCTTACTGAGAACCAAGCAACTTTTTTTACTGCATTGAAGACTTCCAGGCATATAAAACTCAACATGTTTTTCTTAATGGGCTGAATACATCAGACGTACAAGTACCTTTAGGAATACGCAAAGGATATAGAGGATGTTATAAATTACCTTTACAACTTAAGGCTTCAATAGCTTTAAAACTGTACTAAATATTAACAAATTATGCTTTCGACATTTGATAACTAAACACCTTTTTTACTTTCACGGTGATGCAATTTTGATGCAGAATTGAACTGTAAATTCTGATAAAATGTGAACTCCACAAGAAAAAAGTCAATGTGTGGCCTAGTTCATACAAACAGCATCCTACGGCCAAGTGCAACAAAACTTTCGAACACCGTATGGAAGGCAACCACTGCCTGGCCGACTGTTCGAGCCTGGCATAAGTCATTTATGGAAACAAGTAGCGTTCTCCATAAAAAGGGAGCAGCCAACTCATCTGTTTCAGATGCCAATGTGAACAAGGTAAGGTGTTTGCAAAAAGTCTGATGAATCAGAACGTACAGCAGCCAGAGAGTTGGAAATGGTATGATCAATAGCGCACAATGTCTTGTATAAGAAGTTACGGCTATATCCCTACAAGGTACAGCTGCTGCAGGCATTAAAGCCTACAGACCAAGCTCAGTGCTAACAGTGTACAGTAAATACGCTAGGCAAGACTGATGCAAAGGAGGAACTTTTGAAAAAAAATTGTTTCTCTGGAGTGGGGTAATGTTTCATGTATCTGGCAAACTCAATCATCATAGCTCATAATGTTCATATATTAGGTTCACAGCATCCTCATCTTACATGTGAAATAGAAGGGACTGTCCCAAGGTCAATGTTTAGTGCAGATTGATGCAAAGTTGCATCACTGGTCCACTCTTTTTCATCACGATTTCCATCAGTGGTGGTGTTTACCTGCACATGTTACAAGAGTTTGCAGGGCCACAAATGGAACATCTGCAACCTGATGTCATATTCCAGCAGAATGAGGCACCACCCCAATGGTCCCTCAATGTCTGTCGATTTCTAGATGAAAAGTTACCAGATAGGTAGATTGGACAAGATGGTCCAATTTGATGGCCTGACCTCACACCACCTGACTTCTTACTCTGAAAACCATTTCTTAATGTCTAGTAATGTTTTAAAGGTATTAAGGTCTTAAGTTGTAAAGATGATTTAGGGACACCCTGCATAAATGATCTAGTGCAAGATGTGAGGCCATTTGCAGATGCTGCTGCTGTTCATAGGGAAGTTTCAATGCCAGAAAAATTCAACAAAATGCAGAGAGACCTACTGGGGATGTATTTTGCCACTTAAGTACAAGAGGGCATGTACAAAAGATGTGACTGTTTTTTCTCTCAACAATACATTAAATATAGAACTTTCACAAAGGTTATCTGCACTTCTTTGTACAACATGTGATCCATTTTGACCACAGAGTGGTCTCCAACATGAAAATAATTTTGAAAACAGTGTTGTATATGATATGTCATTTCTCAGCAGGACGTACACAGTAACTGTCCCTTCATGATGTTCATTCAATAAGTAAGGAAGCTGCAACTAATTAAACTGGGGCTATGAAACAAGTGGCAAGAATGAAAGACAAAAGAAATATAAACAGTGTAGCTGTAGAACATCTATTTCAAAAACAAAGAAAATAGGATTGGGTGCCATAAGTAAGGAAAATGGTCACTTGAATTTATAGGTCATGGTTAGGGGCTGGAAAAATTCAGTTTGCGATAAATGCACAACAGATGAAAATTCTGCCTCAAAATGTGAAAATGCAAAATTATTTAATAGACACTGTTTCATAGCGAATTGTATCCAAATGAAGAGACAGTTTGAAATAGTTTTATTTTCTGCATGTAAAATCAAACATGTAAGCAGTTACTGACTTTGTACCTCATCTGGCGAAGCCCAATTTGAAAAGATAATATGCGCAAGAACCTACCTGCAAAATAAACTGTATGAACACAATGATGTATCAATGCACTCAATGATCTGGTGCCATGCCAATTGTGGAAGGTCGAATGGCCTGTTTAAGATACGCATCACGTAATGTAATGCAGTACTCAGCCATGAGACATAGCATTTTACAAGAAAGAAATGCTTATGTTTGTTAGGTAAAGCTCGAAAGATGGTACAATATGAACACTTTTAATGTGGCAAAGTTGAACTAAGTCATTAACAATACCTTGATAAACTCAACAAGCAACTGCGTGGTAGCCATCCCCAAATGCTTTGTGTTGTGTGTTGCTCGTTGTTTTCTTTTCTTGGAATAAGTGAAGTGACTAATCCTGGTGCATCACATATTTCGATTATAATCCTTACAACAACAAAAGAGACTGCCAATCCCTGTGACAACGAGTCAGTTTTCAGTAGGCTGCTGCCCAGCAAAATGGAAGCAGGGTTTGTTTTCCCACATCACTTCTCATGTGATAGTCAAAATTCTCATCTGCTTATGCTCATGGCCATCTGCACTACAGCCTATAGACACCACCATCTGAGCTATAGTGATTGGAAAATAAAATCGGTAATGTTTTTCGATGACGCCAACATTTTTTCCCTAACGCTAAAACCGAGTTTTCATACATTTGGTTCCACTTCTATGTTAAGTGCCTTGTCAGTTCTCTCTGTAGCATTGCCAAGCATGGTTTGTAGGACTTTGAATGCCCATTAAAGGTCAAAATTAGTTGTCTGGAGGTTTTTTAATTTTCAAATTGGTAGGAAAAGACAAATAATGTCCAAAAAGACCTTATATTGGAGACGCATTCACTTAACTGGCGGGAAAACGCTGCTGCTTTACAACAGACCATTTCAGAAGGTGGTGTTGAAGTTTTTGGAAAAGCAAACACTCCAGTCAAAAAGTTCCCAATCAGCACTTTTTTCAACAGTAAATTTTGAAGAACAAATAATTTCCTAGTCTTCACTCACACAGCATGACAACTTTTTAAATTTGGGCGTCTAATCATTTACAAACAAAGAAAATATATGTGAATTTTGACAAAAATAGATGTGAATTTTCCGGTCCCTGGTCATAGTACACATTTGTACATGTCGACAGCAGGATATTACTACTGTACACTGGAAAGCACAGGACAATTGATTCTCTTGCCAAGAGGACATCATTAACCCTAGCAATACCAACACATTTTCCATAATGTGTATTACCAATTGGGTGGGGCATTATTTTTTTTCCAGCATTATTTTTTCCCACCACAGATAAATAAAAAATTCATGAATTATTAACTTTTATTAACAATGTACTTTTTAAAGGTATACTGATGTGCAAGAAGGATCCTGAACCTGAAAATATGAACTTGACATGTTGTGAAAAGTCACATCCACTACTAAGACTTAAATTTTTGGGTCAAGTTTTACTGAAAAATTTAAAACAATTACAAACTCTGGAAGAAGAGATTAAAAGCAAGTACATGACTAGATAACAATATTTTCAAAAGCTAGGCATGAAATACCACCCTCCCTGTACTGTGAGGGTTAAGGCAGGGTGTGGACTAAGTCAAACAGATGTTCTTGTCACCTTTACAAACTTTGCCCTCTTAGCTAACAAGAATGAATAATGGGCTGACCACCTTGTGTAGCTGACATATGGTGCCTACTTTTCAACAGTTCCAATGGTCTGAAACTTAATATTTCAGAGGCTTCTCAGAACAGTATCACACACAGAAATCAAGCCCCGAAAGAAGCTCCATTTATCAAATTCTTATGACTAAACTTGACAAAAATTTATGTTGGTGGCGCACATATATTCTTTAATTGCAAAACTGAACAGTTTCTACACACCTCACCAACATAATCTAATGGGTACAAAAAATGTGGGTAGCAAGAAAAGGTTTCTGGAACATTTAATAGAAAGGTTACATGGATACAACTGAAGGATTGGGCAGAGAGAAGTGCTAAACCATGAGGTACCATTTTGAGTTATTGTATATCATATATTTGGTTAAATTCACAGACCAAAACATACATACAATAAGATAAAAAAATATATAATACAAGACAGTACTTTGTATCAGTATGTGGTGAAATGCAACACATAACAGACAGTGTTATCACATTTATCCTTACCGAATTAAGAGTTAGTGCTTCCTTTTACTGGTCCTTCCAATTCCAATAAATTTTAGTAACAAAGACAGCTATGTATAGAAAAATGCTGGCTTAGTTCAGCAATAACACTTCTATATATTTCACACAGTTTGGGATTTAAAAAAATTTCCATTTCAACTGTTGACACAGTATGTCATGAAAACAGTATTATACAGGCTCCCATTTCTGGCAGCTGTCATTCTAACTTTTTTTCAAACAATTTTCACAACATCGATACAGCTTCCAAATGATTAAAAATATTTAGGCATACATGGAAGGCCACTGCCCCCCCCCCCCCTTAAAATGTCGCCTTCAAGTTTAATACATTCAAAAACTTGCGAACTATGTAATTTAAAACAATGGAAACTCCAGTTTGGAATGCGAACGGTATTAGGGAAAGAATAGATTGCTACTCCCTGTAAAGATGACATGTTAAGTTGAAGACAGGCCCAACGAAAGGACTGTTACATATTGTAGCTGTTGGATAAGCCTTCTTCAACCATGAAAACACACACACATTTGCACAAGCCAGCACACCTCATGCCCACACAAGCACTCCCACCAGCAGCTCTGACCAGAATGCGTACAAAATTTTAGATTTCCAAATAGTCCAAAGGTTGCACCAGTGTCTTCCCCACCTGACAAAATTGTCATTTTCCATCGGAGGTTACATTTCTGTGGCAACTGTCAGCTTCAACAAAACGTTTCCAGGCATGTTACCATGACATCATCATGTTTTACAGACCAATGTTTTGGCCACTAAGTTGCATTCATCAAGGCCATGCAATTACTACCAGGCCACTGCAACATTTAGGTCTTACATAGTGTTATTTTAACCTGTTCCTAGCATCCGTTGGTCAAGAATGTCATTGAGTTCCAGTTTCAGATTGGCTGGAAGGAGTGGGGTTTGACATCTTTTATAATAGTATGTTTTAGTTTAATCTAAACTGGCTGGTACTGGCAAATGAGAGGCAAGAGAGCAGTGACGGATTTTTCTCCTGCAGCATCTGATCACAGACAAACCAAACAGTGTTTTATATGCCTTCTGCTATTATGTTTACTGTTATGCCTGATGATGTAGCCTTGACAGTGCTGCTGGCCTGTAGGTCCACTGCTCCTGGCAGCCAAGATGGTAGAAGCCAGTATTTATCACGAGGCTTTGTGTTGAAATGGTACTTCACAGTTTAAATCGCCTCTTGTTTCTTTCTCTTGCAGTGAAGTGGCTGCATAGCCAATACATAAAACTCCAGAAACTGTATAGTTTTGTTGTACTCATCACTGACTTGCTGTGTTGTCTGAGCTGCTGCATTGCCCTTCATGTTTCATTCTCATTGCTACTGCCTCACAAATAAATAGTATTCCACACTTTCAGCTGATTTAGTATACTAAAGGTAGGTGCAATTTCTCAACATAATCCTTTGTAGAATCAAAAAGTTCCTTGGTTGGGTTGCTGCTGTGGTAAATAAACTGTGTGCTCACTTGACAGATGAACTTCCCCATTCATAGATATTCTGCAGGGATGGTACGAGGGCAATGTGCTTTTGGTCTGTCTCCCCCTCCCTTTTGCTCTCACAGACATCAACATCATCTAGGGAGAAGGATAAGAACAGTCCTCCAAGGAGATTCTGGTGGCCTCCATCCCACTGGACTTCTCATGTTCCGCCTCTGTCCCTGAGGCAGCATCCCTAGTGCCACCCCCTCCCCCCCCCCCCCCCCCCCCCCACACACACACACACAGCTTGGTTCAGAACCAAATTGCACTGATGCCATATCCTCAGAACTGGTGGCAGCAGGCAGCCCTGAGGGATGACCTGTCTCCTTAGTTACTTCCTGCTCCCACAGGATGCTGATAGTGTGATCCCTCTAGTGGAACTGTAGTGTTTTTTTCCACCACTCGGCAGAGCTGAAATGTGTTTATGAATTTACTCTGCCTTTTGCATCGCCTTCCAGGAAACCTGGTTCCCAGCTATGGGGATCCCAACCCTCTGCAGCTATTGGGGCTATTTTAAGAATCACGTTGAGCATGAAAGAGTTTCACACAGTGTCTGCACATGTTCTGAGCACTTTCTACAGCAAACACATGTCACTTGATATGACTTTGGAGGCTGTGGCTGTTCATGTGAGGACATCTCAGGACTCAACTGTCTGTACTCCCTCCCAGGGAGCATTGTGCTGATTTCTCAGCTCCTTTCACCCTTCCTAATGCTGGGTTACTTCAATGCCCACAACTCTTTGTGGGGTAGAATACGAGCACTGGGTGTGGTAAGGTTGCTGAAAATTTGCTCGCAGCCCAGGTCTTCTCCCGTCCCTCCATTGGAGAGTTCATAATGACTTGTGTGACTGTTCATTTTCAAATCACCTTGACCCTCCCTCGATGTCATTTGCCTATGTGTCCACCCAGACTGACTCTCAACAAAGCTGACTGAGATGCTTCCAGCCCTTCTATCACCCTTAGCATCCCACAGCTATCCAGATCACACCTACAGCCATTCTCTCAGCAGCTGACTCAGCAATCCCCTATTCCTCCCCATCAAAAGACAGTACCCGGGTGAACCCTCGAAATCAGCGTGGCCATTAAAGAGTTACTGTGAATTCTTCAGAGCCTCTAGCCCTATTCCCCGACATGGCTCCAGGTCCAGACTGTGCCCACAGCCAAATGCTCAAAGGTAAACATCCCCTTGAGATGGACAGCTCTCACCCAATTAGTCTCACTTATGTTTCTGCAAGATGCTCGAATGTACAATGAGCTGGTGCTGAGTTGATACCTTGAGCCTCGAGCTATTTTGGCTCCATCCCAAGGCTGTTTTCGCCAGGGTTGTTCTATTGCTTACAATCTGGTTTGCCTGGAGTCTGGGTACCAATGGTCTAGCTGCAACTGTGAGAGCTACATTATCACCCATCCTGTAACCTGATACTTGCATTTACTATTGCTCCTCAACTGTGCATGTTCCTGAACACCAGCTGCAGGTGCCATACAAAAGGGACAGTCCTGGTCTCTCACCCATAGCTACCAGTTTTCAGCTGCCATGACATGCGTCATGCACTTCTATCACATGGTACTTACTGTCCACCCACACTCAGAACTCTGCCTCGATGACCAATTACTATCGTGAGTCTTATCACTTTTTGGAACTGGCATTCAATGTCCGGTTACATTGCTTCCCCATCTTCGCCAGCTTAAGCCAACATGCTGGTCACATCTTAATACTCTTTGCTGCCTCAGTAACAACAGCTGGTGTGCAGACCATTCTACACTCTTGCATCTCTACAAAGCTCTAATCCTGCCCCATCTTGATTACGGTAGTCTCGCATATGACTCAGTGTCTCCTTCAGCATTGCCGATGCTAGACCCGATACACCACTGTGGGGTCTGAGTTGCAACAGGTGCCTTTCAGAACAGCCCTGAAAACAGCCTACTCCAGATCAGATGCCAACAACTGCTGATCTATGCGATTCACATTTATTCCTCCCCTGAGCATCTGAACTAACATGTCCTTTTTCCTGGTAGGGAGATCCACCTCTCACAACTGAGGCCTAGGGCTGGCAACACGATCACAGTTCACATACAAGGTGCGTTCCATAAGTAACGCAACCAAATTCATAAAAAATCATTTATTGAATATATTCATACAAATAATCAAAAATTTTCAAAATAGCATCCTCTTGCATCGATACACTTCTGGAGGCGGTGTTTCAATGCCTGGAATGCCTTTTCCGGAATGTCCTTTAGAGCTGGTGTAATATGCACTTGGATGCTTTCAATCGAGTCCCAATATTTTCCTTTCATGACTCCTTTTAACCGAGGAAACAAAAAAAAGTCAGCGGGAGCCAGGTCAGGACAGTAGGGAGGCTGGGGAACCAATGAGGCCTTGGTCCTGGCCAGGAATTCATTGAAAATGAAGACGCTGTGACTCGGCACGTTGTCGTGGTGAACTTTCCACGTGTCCTTGATGTCGCTTTGGCAGCGCAAGACCCTCCTTTTCAGTCTTTTGAGCACTTCCAAGTAGAAATGTGAGTTCACTGTAGTCCCAGTAGGTACAAATTCGTGGTGGACAATGCGTCTGATGTCAAAGAAGACAATGAGCATGGTTTTGATCCTGGACTTGCTCATGTGTGCCACCCTGAACTCTGCCTTTTTGTCTCACGGTCATACTCAAAAATCCACGACTCGTCACCAGTGATAACTGAGTTTAAAAAATGAGGATCATTTTCACACATTTCCAACATTTCTTGGCACTGAAGCACTCGCATGTGCTTGTGTTCGTCGGTCAACACTTTTAGGACGAGTTTGGCACACACATTTCTCATGTTCAAATCTTCAGTCAAACTGCAGAAATGGTTGTTTTTGACATGTTTAGAGCTTGTGCTATCAATTGAAGGCTCAACTGTCTGTCAAGAGTTCAAACAATCGCACACAGTTTTGTCGACTCGTGCGGTTGATGGCCATCCACTGCAAGGTTCATCAGTGATCTCTCGGCCCTCCGTGAACAACTAGTGCCATTGGAAAACTTGTGATTTGGACAAGCAATCATTCCCAAAGGCATGCTGAAGTAATGGAAACGTTTCGGTGGTGGACTTCCCGAGTTTACCGCAAAATTTGATAGCATACCGTTGCTCTACAGAATGATCCATTGTGCCATGTTACATAAACTCAAAACAGGATTGACGGAAACGCACGTCCTGACTCTCCGGCAGCTCGCAGCCGAACGAGACAAAGAGTGTTTTGAAGCTAACACCTCCTCCACTTAGCCCAGTCGGTTACAACATGCTGTGGTGTACCGTTGCATCGGAAAAAAAATTGGTCGCATTACTTATGGAACGCACTCTGTACAGGGTCTCTGCTCTTCATTCCAGCTACCCCCACTGTCATATCTTATTAAGAAGCAACTGTGTACACCCCATGGTGTGTACTCCATCCTGGGATCTGGACTAAAAGGCTCCGATGGTGCCAGATTTTTCACTGCCTGTTCCTGGCTGTCCTTAGCATATTTCCAGTTTCAGAAAGGGTTATACTGAGGGCCCTACAGTTGACAGATGAACCGGTTTTGCCTACGTACATGCACGGTGCAGTGAACTACACTCACCGCTGGACAGATGCAGTGTATTCACTGCAGAATTGGTAGCCACCGCTCGAGCCGTCAGCCAAGTTCGTTCTTGCACTGGCAAGACATTCTTAATCAGCAATAACTCCCCGAGTAGCCTTCAGCCTACTGACCAGTGCTATCATCGAAACCCACTGTCTGACAGTGGCCGATATTCCACTGGACTGCTATAATTTGGCAACCTTACAACGAAACAAACTTTATGACACACAACCTGTGGTGCTGGCAACCAACACCCAAGCAGCTGATCTGGTTTTACATTTTATCCATGAAAGTGGTTTCTACTCCTTGCTGTGACAGAGCACATTAGTCTCATTGGCCGCTTGACAGATTGGAGGGGTGCCCTGTCACCTGCTCTGACCCATGGCTGCCCTTGCTCGGTGATCTGGCTCCTGCCCGTCCCACCTTTTTAATTCTTCTTATTTTTATATGTGTTGTTCGTTTACTGTCTCTTTGTCATCATTCTCTTTCTTGAGATTTTATCAACTTGCCCTTATTGCTAGTTTTCTTTTAGTAATGGAGGGAGTGGAAGCACCGGTCAGATGCAGAGGGTGCATCTCCTGTCATAAGGTGTCCCACGGGTCTCAAACTGCTTTCTGGACAGGGCAGACCTTTTACCTTCACCATTTTATCCCGTTATCATTTCTACTTGCTTCTGTCACTCTGTTTTCTTGATTCTTGTGTACAACTGGGTTTATCGAGATTTGTCTTTTGGTCCTTCCTCACTGGGTACTACCCCCTCCTTTCATACTGACAGGTCCATCTTTCATTACACCTAGTAGTCAATGCTGCATTAAATAGGAGTGTCTGGATACTTTAGACCAGACTGTATGCTTACAGTTTTATGAGCTGTTGAATGGCATAGCTAGAGGGCCCCCACTTTCACCAGTTGAAGCAGGATGTCATTACGGAGACATCTGAAGAACATCACCCTAGCATGCATCATGACAAATGTCAGATTTGCTATGTGGATGCCATGTCATTTGGCCACACAGTAACGACTAAATGCAGAACTTCGCCACCATCTTAAACCAGGTGAGCTTTTTATTAGTAGTCTTCTGGCTGGTTTAATGAGTTCCACCATGACTTCTCCTATGTCAACTTCTTCGCCTCAGAGGGCACCTATAACCCATATCTTCATTTATTTGTTGGATATATTCCAATCTGTCTCCCCATACGGTTTTTGCCATCTGTTGGTGCTTATCGTATTATGTAAATTATTCTATATATTTTTTTTTTAATACTACCTCCCTGGCCCTTCTTTCCACATATTCACTGCCTTGGTGATTCTGAATATCCTCATTTCTTCTCTTCCTAGTCCATTTAATTTTCGGTATCCTTCTGTTACAATATGTATCAATTTGATTTTCTTGTTTCCCCATGGTCACAGACTGTGGAAATTCAGAAGCATACAGAACTGTATGTCAGACATACACTCTTAGAAATTCCTTTCTGATTTTCGAGTCCTATGTCTGACTCTTTGCCTGTGCTGGTCTGCTTCTCATATGACCCTTGCTTCGCAGATCGCTCATTATTTTACTCCCAGGGTAAAAGTATTCCTTAAAATTATCTAGTATATAGTTTCACAGTTTGATGTTAAGATTTATCACTAATCTAATTTCTGCTACTTCTCATAACTTTTGTTTTTAGCTGGTTTGCTCTCAGCCCATATTGTATTCAGTACATAATTCATGAGTTCATTCCATTCCTCTAGCTCTTCCTCACAGACATGGTGAGTAGTATTCAAATCATATTAGAGATTATGAGAATGATGTACTACACTTCCACAATGTGGAAGTGTGCAGAAAACCTAATGGTCAACTCACTCAGTCACGAAACATATACAGCATAAAACCAATGCCGACACGTACCTGCATGCTACCTCTCACCTTCACCAGAAACAAAAAAGGTCCACTCTGTACTTGTTACCCAAGTTGACCAGTCAGCTAAGCAACACAATACAATTGATGGTGGAATACAGTACTGTGACAATCCACGATAATACCAGATGGGAGGATTAAACAGACAAACATATTTCCCTTTCTACAGCAAAAAAACTATACAGTTCTGGTAAGTTCGCATGCTATGTAGGCCACTCACCTTCAAGAGAAAGATACAACAGGCAACTAAAACTGTGAAGAAGCCTGCCAATACAAATTGTGACAATACAAGCTCCCATCATCTTGGCAGGCAGCAGTAACAAACTTGTAAGGCTGAACCACCATATGTGACTGTAGATGTAGTGGAAGAAGACGCAGTAACACATGATATTCAGCGACAGCAAATACCATGGGAGGAAAATACAACATTACTGGACTGGTTTGCATCTTATTCACTGACAACAGCATCGAGGAATTAAAATAAAAACTTCAATATAGGATATCATTTACCACCTCCCCATTCTGGACGTCAAATCAAAGCTAGTGTTAAATGATGTTCACTATAGACAGACAGCAGTGATGGGATTTCATGACATATAAAATCTTAATCTCGCACTGCCCCAATAGTACACACATCACTGTGATGAAGCATTTACCAAAATGTTGACATATAAAACATGTCAACATGGTCACATACCCTGAAAAAGTTTCACTGCTAGTCATATTCCATTATTGTTCTTTCAACAACACCTATATGCATTACATCTACTCCTCATTTAAGGACTAGCAACACACTTAGAAGTTTGTCCAAGTATAGCTAATATATATATAGAAAGAATTTCTAACAATGAACATCACATTCATTATAGCTTACAATGCTTGTACCTGTATGGAATATTAAATAGCTGCTCTACAAAACTCAATTACCTGCAGGAATAGGGGCCACGGCTGCCTCTGGGTATTGTGGCTGCCCTTGCAACACTGACCAACGGATATCTGCCGCCTTCTTCATTTTTATCTCTATCTGTAGCAAGATACAAATATTTATCATTACATCATTTTTCAATGTTCAAGTGTTGATAATATTAGGTTATAGAACTTAAAACTGAGACTCACTTTCGTTGTGAAGGTTTTGTGTGTTGACTGAGTTGGCACAATTGAATGTGCCAAATCCAACTCCATATTGTAATCTGCACCATTTTCAAGTTTTGCTGTGACACTAAGCTGGAACAAAAAACTCATTTATGGATCTGTCCTATCTTTCCACAGAGCTGTACACTATGGAACTACAAGACGCACCATTTTTCAGGGTGGCACAGTACTCAACAAAATTCCAGGAAAAAATGGATAAAAGTGCACTTACAGTGTCGGCAGCTGTTGCGCTGTGTGGCTGGTAACAGCTTAGATGATGAAAGGAGGAGACTGAATAAACTGAATCTAGCATCTATTGTTGGTGGCAAATGCAAATGCTTGTTCATAATTTTCTATGGTTCCATGAATAAAGTTAGCTGATATTTTGCTCTATTAGGTCAGAACTTAATCACACATTTGTTTCCATTGTAATCGAAAATATTACTACACTACACATCACTCTATTAAAGCAGTCATATTTTTGTGATGAGATTTGTCGGCTTTGCCATCTTAGAACCCAACGCTCACATTCCAACCTAACTTGGGCCTCAGGCAACACTAAAGGTCAGTCTGTTAGCACGTTAGTTTTTTCCATTCACCATGTAAATATGAAAATCAGTAACCAATCTTAAAATTCATAATAACCAGGTTTGAAAGTTATTCTGGCCCTTTTGACATCAGAGACAAATGTAATCAATCCGTATCTTCTGCAATGAGGAGCCATTAGATTTTACTGATTCTTGCTTGCTACCATATACTAACACCCAACTGGTTATGACCAATGTGAATGAATTGCCAACATCAGCATAAAATGTAAGAAACATCAACACTGTAAGCACACTTTGGCCAGTAAAAGTAACACTAACAAACAACTTAATTAAACACACTTAATCAATTTGCATGAAGAATAGAACATTCTACAAATATTAACTATATTACGTAATTTGAATGTACCATTCGTTCACCATACTCTACTTTCACAGATTTAGACTCAAACTTTGTGTTTTTGAACAATATTGCAACAACAACATGTGTCTCTGTCTGATACCAATCATGAGTAAATTTAGTTGTCTGCTTCAGTATGTCATTCTCTGCCGATGCAATTGCATCATTAGCTCCTTCTGCCATTTTTGCACACCCAGGTGGGAGTCTCCTGTGAAAACACAAAAATAATTAAATATATTTTCAGGGACACTTTAATTTCATTAACTCTCTGCATTTATTTTTATGAAAGTGATAAATATCAGAGAACATTTCCAATTCAGAGAGTTTTATTCATTCATTAAAAAGTCACCAACGAGACAAAACATACTTACAAAATAAATTGTGTTCATAAAATGCCCCAATTGCTAAACAGGTTCAGCAATTCAGATTCAGACTACCTACGAGTGTAATGAAATATGTCAATTTTGGACTTAATTCAGAATGACTTGCAAGATGGAAGATATCCAGTGGCAACATTAGCGAGACCTGTTCCATTCACTCCATCAAGGCTGACAATAAATGACAGCAAAGAAATTATGCAAGCTAAAAGTCACATATATATGTTAATGAGTGAACACGCCAATAAATAACCTTGTTACTTGGAAAAATCTGAACACAAAACAGAGGTTTACCTCTACTATATTGTGCAAGTAACCAACAGCATCTCAAGGGGTCAGAATATTTCCAATGTATTGTAATATAAACCAATTACACAAGGCTGAAGCTGTATTCACACTGTCCTACCCAGGAATATCTGTACTGTCTCATAGATATGCTCATGTATTTTGTTGTACAATTACTTCCTGGCTCAACAGATAAATGTCAGACCACAAATATAAAAGTCTGGGTTCAGTCCAAAGTATCACTTGTAGCTTGATTCACCTCCTGGAAATGATTTGTCACAGTGAAAGACGAGTTGAACTAGTCCACGATAAACTGTAAGGCCCCTATAACTGGCTTGGGAAAGTTAAGGCCAAAAGATCAACCCACACTTGGCCAGTGGAGCACTATAATCAAATCAGCTTTCAGACTGACCACTGAATGCTTAGATTTAAATATTATTTTGGACTTAACACATTTCATGTTGGAATTCACTTTATGAAGGGGGAAAGCTAAAGCAAGAAACATCATTGAGAGCTTTGATTTACATTTGGCTTCAATACTTGAAACATTGGAGACAGTTTACTGGAGTAGGAAGTGCTGGCCGGGTGGACTGGGCGGGTCTTGCACCATGCTCTTCCACACCCAGTCTATTAGGGGCAAGCCACCTGTGAAAGTAGCCATGTCATATACCAACTCTGGCAGCAGTCACTGCATAGCTTTTTATGTCAGTATGACGCCCGACCAGCTGTCTGACACAGTGAATGGCCACTGCCAAACTGGGGCCAAGAACAGAATTTATCACATAGTGGCCCAACACAGAGCTGAACAAAACATGCTCGAGTCCAACAGCCACTTCACAACCCACCATCTGGATTACTTTCTCCAGCACCGGATTTTCTGAACTATGCAGATGGGAGTTAGCCTCACATCACATCCTCCAATCCCATAACCCTGTTGACCTCAGTCTCTACTAACACATTGTCCCAAACCCTCTACACAACAGTTTTCCTGCCCTCTGTACTGTTGTGTCCCTCCCCCCCCCCCCCCCCAAATCCATGGCTCCATGTCACATTTGTCATGCACTGCATTTCGCCAGCTCTGGTAGCAGCATATCACATGCACCATCCACATGCTTGCCAATCTTCCCTCCTGCCTCCCTCCAAGGCACCAGCTACCTACCCTCAACCCCTTTTCCTGCCTCCCACCTAAACTTTGAAACATGGGGGCACAAGTGTAGATGGATGTGTGTGTAGTGGGGGATCGATACGCTCTCACTTGACAAAGAATTTATTATTTATTCTGAGAGCCAGCACGTTTTCTTTCCTTATTGTGTGTGCCTGTTGTTCACTCAATGCTTCTGCTATCTGGTGAGTGGTCTCCTTTACTTCTAAATTATTGGTGTAACTGGTTTCTTTATCTTGCTCCAGCCACTATGAAACTAATTTGTAATGCCAGCAGAATCTCTTCTTGGACACAGGATGTGTTAATCTGGCTTTTATTCTGAGCCAGTGCACCAGAAAACCTGCAGTGATGAGTTTTCAGTGTATCGTGGAGGTACAAATATTAACTCTATACTTATGAAGAACAGATACCATTGATGACTGTGCAGCTTCTCTAGAATAAATGATAATTAATTGAACCCTTAGCTGCTGACAGGTGTTGTTGATGAAACTCGATAGGGACAGCTGAAAATGTGTGCCCCGACCAGGACTTGAACCCGGGATCGCCTGCTTACATGGCAGACGCTCTATCCATCTGAGTCACCGAGGACAAAGATGAACAGCGCGACTGCAGGGACTTATTCCTTGCACGCTTCCCGTGAGACCCACATTCCCAACTGTCCACAATCTACACATGTAATGTACCTAATAGATATTTGCCCATCCACTCATTACTCACGCACACTAAGGTGAAGCTGTTGCCATCGAGGTATATCAACAACTGTTGGCAGCTGAGAGGTCAATTATCATTAACTCTATACTCTTCTAGGTGAACCTATAAATCTCAGATATTGGTCCTCATGTTGTCTTTGGCATTATCTTCTGGACTTAATATATTCTTTCATCTACATCTTCTTCATTGAGCGGAATGAGAGTTGTGCCCACTATTTAATGCCTAATGTACACAAATTACGGATTTTTTTGTGAAATTCGTAGCACCTTAGCTCTTTCACTCTGTGAAAACTGTGTTTCTTGTAGTAAGACTTAGCAACAAGTTTAATGTGTGAGAAGTCACTTAAGTCTGTGCATAACCTCAGAAATCTAGAAGTGGACTTAAAGTTTCTTAAATCTGCACAAAATACTGATGTAATCATTTATAAGTTGTCTGGAGATGTGTCAGTCTTAAAACTAACTCAGATCATCTTTTAATGAAGGAATTTACATTGCTCCTTAACAAAAAGCAAAAAATTTGGTTGTGGTGGCAGACTTATCTGTAGCTTTGCCCAGGTCTAGGTTGGGTTGAAAGTTCATAGTTCAGTTGGGAGCTGGTGAAGCAAATGAATGTGAAAATAAAAAATTAAACTCCTTGTGGTGACAGATGTGCTTAGCCTGTTTTGGGGGGAAACAGAAAAAAAATAGCCACTGTTATTACGTTATTGTCACCATGTTGTTTACATCATTTGTTGCACGTTTCCTATGTTACTGAGCTATGACACATTGAATAATTCTCTTTATCCTTAACAATGTAGTGTTCTGTCACTGGTGGTCAACCGTGCTCTGGGCCAAAGTTTGGTGGCGGCCGTTCACTCACATGAAGAGGTAGTTTGTGATCATGCCCCATAAAATGCTGTGCAGATATTGTAGCAGAGCTGTGATTTAACAATTTTTCATTATGCCTGGAAATGAGAAACGTCCTAACCCTCCTCCTCAAAGTGGTTTTCCACCAACCAACCAAATATAAGCAATACTGTAGCTCATCCTTACACCATACCAACTCCCTGCCATATGGGTCATACCTCTGTGGAAGATAATGGTGCAATACCTGTCCGACACATTCACACAGCACATAATACTGCAGTCCCATCACAATGTTATGCAGTGAAAGCAATCATGATAATGCTTTTTAATATTAATTGACAGATTACAGATATATTCCATTTCTCAAAATACGTTGATTTTCAAATTTTCATCAGATCATCCCACAACACAAAAACAATCAAACTCAAACTAGTAACTTCTGATACTAATTAAATGTTGACACAAGTAAGCAATTACAAAATTTATAGCCTTGAAAACATCATATTAGCAACTCAGAAAAGTGGAAATCAATCTATCATACTTCGTAAAGCCCAACCACTTTGAAGGGCGACAGATTTTACAAATAAAAAATAGATTTAATTTCTCAGAATATGGATGCTGGGAAATTTAAGGCTTTGTCTTTTTGGTGCTTACTGTTTCATATCATCAGTACCAGCCATTCTAAAGCCAAGAATTAGGTTCACGTCTTCATTGAATGTCGAAGTTCACTGAAAGATACAAGCACTAGCAGAGAAAAGGGGGGACAGGCTAAATGATAAATTGGTATGCTTGCAAATAACGGATCTAAAATATTTTCTGTGCCTTTAGCCATCACAATAAGCACAACTTTATCTTTAATTACAAACAAAGTTTAGCATTAACTGTGGAATGAAAAAAATGAGTCAAGGTCATTAGGGAAAGTTTCATTACAAATATCTAGCACAAAATAGTAATTGCAAATACAAGTAGATACCACAATTTGATGTATCCTTTTCCCTAGTCATCATTCTATGAATGATCTGACACGTTGGAAACACAAAGAGAGCATTCCTGTCTGCAACATTAAATTTTTCCAAGACATTTGTTTACTTACATAAACATCTGAAACAATATCAACATACGTTTTGTATGCCACCATATCACCACTTATTACTTCTGAATGAAACTGGTTATATTTCTCTCTTCTAGGTGCATGATTACAGATGTAACTTATCTGTGCCCTTTAATTTTATGTTCAGATGAGCATGAAGTAGTATCGGCACAGTGGTTTCTGAGGTGTTTTGGGTGAGAACCATTATCCTACTAACTTCCACACCATACAGTCAAGTTCAAAGAAAGAGGTAAACAAAAGTCAATGAACACTTACAAAAAAGCTAAACATGTATCATGCCCTGCATTCCTTCATAAAAATTATAACATAGGAAAAAAGATACTACTGCCTTACTTTGCGAACCACTTTAGTACACCTGTAGAGGGTGCTTCCTATTACCCTGCATATAAAGGTTCGTTGTTATTGTTTTTGACTAAACAGTACGGGAAAAATTTCTGTAGAACTACGTCCTAATTTCTTTCCCAGTCTTCAAAACCTTCCACCACTTAAACTACTATCACAGAATGCATACAGCTATGACCAGTGTCAGGAAACCTTGAAGCATCCCTCTCAAGCAGGTACCCTGAAAGTTGCACAAATAGTACGATATAACATGAACATTATGGTACGTTTTTCTTCCACTAAAAATATACAGCTACGTTTCTTCCAACAGGATTGTGGGTCAAAATCGACGCGCAAAAGAGCCAAGAAAGGTTTTTCTACGTCATATTAATAAAACATAAGACATAATTCTAACAATTAAACTTCGAGTTTACTGTGCAAAAATGGCAACTGATATATCTTCAACCTGCAAAATATACAGCGCCTGAAAATTTTGGAAGGATATACCTCCATTCTTTGTGATTTGCTAATAAACAAGCATACGAAACCATAACATGCCCTTTATTGGGCTATAGTAACTCAAGTGTCACACACATAAATCCTTCACTCACAATAAACGAAAATAATACTGAAAAAGTTCTAACATATTTGAATACGTACAATTCTTTTACCAATATTCTAGAAAATATTACACTGACTTATGCGATATAATAGCAACCAAAGTGTTTAAACCGTCGGCAAAGATTAAATAAATGAAGCACAATGCAGTATTCAATGTTGCTGCGATCACTATTTTGTAATTGTTTATCTGTGTATTAAATTGAATGTAAAATTACACTTATCGTATTCCAAGAATGTAGTAAATTGCTAACACTATACTTTATCACTAATTCGACAGCACGATATAAATTATTTTACAGCTTTACAAATTCATTGGAAAGTAAAGATCGATTCACACTTGGCGTTTGAAATGGTGGCATTCACGCAGGCCGTCAATGGAACGGATGGGAACGGAACGGAACGTCAACGTTCCTGCGAACGAAAGTTTAAAAGTTGACGTTATTGGGAAGAAGAAGGCGTCGATTGCTGATTTCGGAAGTTAGTCTATTGTCGGCGCTCTCACTGACGTTACAGTAAAGGGTTTTGTGTTCTCTTAAAGATGATTCTCACTTGTTGGAACGAAACGTCAAAACATTCCACAATGGGTTTCAAATAGCGGCATTCACACAGGCCGTCAATCGGTACAGCAAGGAGCGTTGTCAAAGTTTTTCAGGAGGAAAGTGTTTGTGCGGGGGGAGGGGACGACGACGATGTCGACGTTTGCTACCCAGCTAGCACTCAAGCTTATTTCAAGGTGGATATTGAGTTTACGTTCAGTTGAAAATTCAAGATTGAAAAATCAACCTGTTACACAGCTTGTTTCAAGGTGGGTATTGAGTTTAGGTTCAGTTGAAAATTCAAGATTGAAAAATCAACCTGTTACACAGTTTACATCAAGCTGTAAAAATTTAGCTTGAATTAAAATAATTTTCCCAAGCTTGAAATAAACTGTAATTTCCCTGGAAGGCTGTACAGCAGATGCGCGCGCAGCATAGCTTCCATAGACGTCCACGGGAAGCGCCACAAGCGTTTATAAGCCGTGACGTAAGGGTGTTGTGTGTGAAGTCATGACGGCGCGGAGTTTGGTTTGAGTGCGGCTGTCTCCAGTTCTGTTTTATCTTATTTTATTTACTTTTCTGAGCCTTGCTATGTTTACGGCCATTTTACCTTTGTGACGCGCGTTAATGGCTGTGGTTTGCTGACAAGTTTGTTTTATACTAGAAAACAGTTCGGTACGTTAATGTTACAAATGTTAAATATTACGTAACGTAAAGTTACGTTTACGGCCATTTTACCTTTGTGACGCGCGTTAATGGTTGTGGTTCGTTGACAAGTTTGTTTTATACTAGAAAACAGTTCGGTACGTTAATGTTACAAATGTTAAATATTACGTAACGTAATTAATTAGGCTCAATAAATTCAGATTAATATTTAGATAGCTTAAAACAAGCTGTAAATACCAGGCTGTATTCCACGTGTGTAGATACAGCTGGAGCCAAGCTTGATAAGTCAAGCTTGAAATATAGCTTGAACTCTGCCAACTTTGATGTTTATTTCAAGCTAGAATCCAGCTAACAGGCTTGAATATTCCAGCTTTGATCAAGCTTATATACTTGAACTTTACAGCTGGAAACAAGTTTGAAACCGGCTTACTGTGCTATCTGGGTAACATCGGAAGCTAATCTATTTTCGCAGCGCTCACTCACGTTATACTAGTGAACTCTGTACTTTTGCATCTTATCAGTCTTTATTTTATTGTTGTGCATTTTCTTTAGTAACTGCAAATGGTTCATGGAAACTTAGATATTTTTTCCACTGAACATTCTTTTACAACTGAGTCACATGTCTGAAGGTGAAAATGATTTACGTTTTGCCAATAGCTGGTCACAGAATATGCTTATACTGTATATAAGTAAGAACACAAACTGATAAATTACTTTTCATTTCATAACCTTCTCTTAACAGAGAAGATGTGAGCTCTACTGACGCAGTAAATGCACTTGTTTTTATGTTATTTATTGCATAGGAAAAGAAAGAGTAAGGTGTAAGGTAAAAAGGCATTACTAATTGCCTCACTGCCTTATAAATATCATTTGACGTGTTTTATATACATTTTTCACTAACAAATAAATGTTGAAGTTTTCAAATATTTGGATAACACTTTTTCTGTTGGTTAACTTCCTAGCAGTTTACCATGAAATCTCCTATGTTAATCGAATTTCACATGTGTATGAGCGATTTTGGACATAATTGTTACTTGAAGAATCATTTAAAAGTTTTTATTTCATTGAAAGTAGTAGTTGCGAATACGTATTCTCTACTTGACGAAGTTTTCTCGGGGCATCAGATAAATGGCTGCATCGCTTTTTCTTTTCTTTTTTTTTCTTTTTTTTTCCGCTGCATCCACAAATCTCACATACATAGTTAGTTAGTTGATTGTGGGTAAGGGACTAAACAATGAAATCATCAGTCCCTTGATCAAGAGATAGTTCATCTGTAGTTAGTGACAAAAATTGGATGTTTATAAGAGTGATAAAGTAATATTAATGCAACAGTTGGGAAATAATTTAAAGAGAAATAAAAGTATATTGATCAGGCGAGTGTGAGGTCAAAGAAGAAAATCGTTCTGCTAGGCCTGATCTGTGGTGAGACAAGCCTCATCTTCACCTGAACCCACACTAACCTGATCATTGGCAAAGAAAGTAACAGAGTAAATGATTTGCATCTCAGCCAAGAAATTTGTAATCATGGAAGTGAGAATGCTACAGATGTGATGGAGATCAGTAGGACTGACAATAATAAAATCAGATGCGAAAAATAACTGGGTCAGTAGCTTGGTGGGGCCAAGTAAATGTATCCTGTGGGTCTGCATCCACGCCCCTGCCCCCAATCTCTTATAGTCAACATATTAAAGACAGTAACAGCACCCATCTGTTCATTGATATGTTGCCCGAAAACATAAAATAGGTTATGTCAGGAAAAAGTGGCTCACCTCATTTAAAAACAGTTAAAATAGAATAAGAGAGAGATAACCTTGATAGCTGGCAAATGAGATAATGTCGAGGGCTCTCAAATCCAGCATGTATTGGGAGATGCCTGAACCTCAACAACCCTGCCCATACCCCAAAACTACTCTTAAACGTTATGTATGAGAATAAAAGTCAATTTCATGGAGAACTAGTTCAACTGTCCGTGAGTCAGCCGCCAATAGTAAAACAAAAGAATTTAGAAGATCATGGCTACCACAGAGAGCTAGAAGGATGGTACATGGTGTATGACCTATTGTATGGAGTCATAATATGGGTGCAGGTAATAACATAAAATTAAAAAAAAATGTTAATTTGGTATGACTCATGCAGGGGCGACATAGAACAGTGGATTCCATTCAGGAGTAACTGAAGAGAAAGGCCTAGTAGCTGTAGTCTTCCTGACAGTGTGCGGCATTTATTAGAGGAACCAGTAGCCCACGAAATATTATTCCATCAGGATAACCTTTGCATTTGTTTATCCAACCTGCAAATGACAAAACCAATGTTGAGTGAACAATTTATTCTCTAGTCAAGCAGTCAACCAGTTCATTCACTGGGATACATACATGAATTGGAGCCCAGAGAGAGATAACTGAGCTGACATTATGACAAAGTTCAGAAAGAAACGTGAATAGCACATATCATAGGGTGGCAAGAGTAACATCAATCACTAGCCTGCAAACTTGTCACTAAGGCACTACAAATTAAAATGCAGTAGAGGGAAGTTTGTTTGGTAAAAAAGTACCGCTCTGTTAATGGCTATCAACTCCACTCTCAAAACACTACACGTTCCCAGCAACAAATGTTGTTCCTGACCAGTGGTGCATGTAAAAGCAGACTTTCCATGGTCTTAGAGGCATTAGTGTAAATGTTGGTAGCACATAAATAGTTCCTAATTACAGATCCTTGAAAGAGATCGGTCTTAATTCTTGGTCTAGGTATTAACCAAGGAGGGGTGTGCTGGGAAACATAGGAAGTACATTCTAAGTAGGTTAGGTGGAATTCCTGCCAGAGTGCCTCAGTTTCCCAACCAAAGGATGGTTGTTAGGGGCAGTCTTTGTCTCCTGTATGCTAAAAGAATTTGGTAAATTGGGTGATTAGGAAGTTGTTGGATGGTTATTGCTTAAGTGGGCAAGAATTGGTACCAGCAGAAATGAAAAGGCAAGACCTGCTTGGCAAGGAGACTATCTATGGGAGTAGTCTCAAGGTAGCAGCTGCCAGTCTTACTCCATGATGATGGAAATTTCAAAACTGGAGGTGCTACTGAGCTGTAAACCTGGCAGAATAAGACCAAAGCCCAGTAAGCAAAAAGAAGGGTATTCCAATCCGCACCTTAAGAGGTGTGGTCAACGAAGCAAAGAGCGTTTAGCTTTTGCATTAGCCAGTCTTTAGTTGAAGAATATAGGCAGCTATTTCAGCTTTTTATCAGAGAAGAGTCTTAAAAATCGGGGCTGTGCTACTACGTACGCTGAGTACCCGAGTAGCATTCAGCGTCAGGATGGACTCCACTATGATGACATGAATGCATTACCCCCCCTTTTTTGTAGGAGAGAATTGAAAGCCATGGAAAGGGTCCAAGTGGAGGCCCTTCAGATGGTGCCTTGGAACTGGCATCCAGACTAGTTTACAGACTGGGAGCTATACCAAATAGAAAAGGCAAGATACAGTATGAAGGTGATCAATGAGTCAAATCGAGGTATTAACCCATTGATGACAATGATGAAGGATCTGTCACTCAGTGTGGAGGCCTGCACTACATATTTCCCTTGGACCTGAGGGAAGCTGAGTGATGTACCAGCTTTAACCTAAAACAACCGGTGGGTTAAAAACTGAAGAACAAAAATCGATAGGGAGCTCCAAAGGCTAAGTCATGGAGTGTAAGTAGAACATGATTGCGCCAAATGGTGACATATGTCTTTTGTAGGTATAAAAAGACTGTAATGAGGCGCTGGCATTCGGAAAATGCCTCTCACATTGCTGTTCCCAACCAAACCCAATAGTTGCTTGTGGATTGTCCCTTCTGGAAACCACACTGATAGAGAAAAAAGTCCTCAGAACTCGACAATCCAGTATAATCATTGAAAAACCATACACTGAAGTAATTTACAGAGCACATTGGTGAGGTTAATTGGTTGGTAGCTGTCTACTGACGTGTTTTCCCCTGTTCTAAGAATTGGGACAAGGATACTATCTCGCCATAATGAGAGAATTTCTGAAGTCCTACTCTGGACACGCAAAAAATACGATTTTTTTGTGAACAAGTAACAGTGCTTCTTTCTGACTCACTTAATGTGACTTGCAGGTGCTGGTTGCTGACACCCTCCACAGGTGCATTGGTTGGAATCACTTCCGGGTTTGACACCCTTGTTGGACTTGCCAATCAATTTATATCGGTGCTGGGCTCAAACACCTCTGACATCCAGTTTAAAGTACTTGGCCATTCCCAGGCTGGGAACTCCTACAGTTGTGTCAGGACATGTCGCCTGAGAATTTGTGGGGTGTCGCCTGCCACTAATAAAACAATATTAATTATTACTCAGTTTTTTATTCAATCTACAGATCACAGCTGTGGCCTCGGCGATGGCTGGTTGCTACATAGGCTGTAATGGAATCCGCTGTCATCAGTGGCAGACTCAGTACTACTGGAGATTGCTGCATCGGCCGAAGCATAGGATGGCGAACCTGGTCTGGTGGGTTGCTAGCACAGCGATCCATAGGCGCTTCCCATGTGGCAGATCCACTGCAAAGGTGGTGTGATTGAAGTGTGTGCGTGATTGATATACACGCCATTGTGACAGAGCTTGGCTCTTCTCCGCTCACTGCTGCATTGTCCCATCCGATGGACCATGGTATTGGGTGGCTTGATGTCTAATGTTGTGACGTACACTGATTCTGGTCTACCGGTTAGGTACACAGTCAATCAGTACTATGCCTAAGTATCAGAGCAGCTTGGTCCTTGATCTGGAAAAGTGAACCGATGGACTACCCATCAGTGGCAGCTAACGCCCTTGACAATACTGGAACGATCTTACACAAGATTTTACGATAGTATAATCAGAGAATCGAGAAAGAATGACATGGATGATGTCGATCATACTGGTTGACTGCTTCTAAGTTGTAAATATCAGGATATTTATATTAAACTGAGGAGAGGGTTTGCCATGAGACTTCATTTTTAATGAGTGAATTGGCCCAGTTTATTACAAATGGTCAGTGGTCTCCTGCCTGGCTACATACAAATAATGGGTTTGTTTCAGCATCATAATTGCTTTGTCAGGTCCCTGATAGGTGTTGTTCTGTCCTATCTAGTGCATTGTGCTTAATGTTATGAGAGCATCGAAGGTAGTTTGGTGTTTGCTTGTCTTACACTTCTGCACTGAGCTCTCTCGCAATCTCTCATAGAAGTGTTGATGTCGCACTCTTGGTGACCGACTAATCATGTCAAAAGGTTTACAACTTGCGGCTGGCTTGTGTTGATACATCCCTGCACTGAAGCAATACTGTGCTGTGGGGACTTAGAAACTTCTTTACTCTCCCATTCCCTTGCTATGGTGGTGCATAACACTCTCCTCCTCTCCAATAAAATTCATCCCAAATTTTACTTTTTCTTTTGTCTACTAGTTTAACATCTTACACATTAACAATTTCTTTTACTGTGAATATCCCATACTGTGTTGGTGCATAATAAAATGTTCCACTTTATAAAACACAGAAATGTAGTGTCTTAAGATTTTAAGATTACAAATGTCAGTGAATCACAACTCGAATGAGTAACTCATATAGGTAGCCCAGTGCCAGTGGCAGCATTAGGCGAAAACTGAACGATGGCGACGAATCAGCTTTGCAAGGCCCCCTTCGCTTCCCAGTCAGTTAAATTAAATGAGCTGAATTATACACTAATAATAATAATACACAAATTTTATTATTGTAATATACAAGGATTATTGCAATGACAGAAATTAAATAAAACAAACACACATTAAATAAACGAAACTTCTGGCTTTGCGTCTCATTGAACTTTTTTAAGATTACCGCTTCAGTTGATAATACTGACAACGCAGATAGTCTTTCTTGGCATATCGTGCTTCTTAAGTATGTCTCAATCAGTTTTAACTTTGAGAAACTTCTCTCAGCAGAAGCTGTGCTCACAGGAACTGTGAGCATTATTCTGACTGTTAAGCAAAGATATGGATATATTTCTTCCTAATTATTTCCAATATGTACTGAATACATTCTTTTGCATCTTTTATTGAGTCCTGTAGATTGGATTTTAAAAGTTGTTCCTCATAAAGTTCGAAAGGCTGGATGTCGCTGTTTTCAACTTCTCAAAATATTGCACCTAAATTATTACAATGTTTGCGAAGGTCGTTCTTGGATAACGATTTCAAATAATTCATATCGCAAATAAAACCAAATCATGCAATATATTGAGATTCAGTTTCAACATCTATCATTGTGTTAAAAAAGCTATCTCTGTACTGCATTTCAGCAGATTGTATAAGTTCATCAATTTATTCATACCTGAACATTCGTTTTTTTGTGCTATTCTTTTTTAAAACTGAGACTCAATTTTACAGTTTCTTTTCTCTACAAACAGTTGAGCTTCTGCAACACTTGTTTCAAATCCTGTGTTACGGAATTCTTGAATCCAGTCATGAAACGAACGTAAAGTATCAATAGCGATTTTCAACTTCACTTGAACCGATTGCCACAGCTTACTTATATTGTTGATATGTAGTAAAGTCTCATACAACACATGCGTTGCAACAATTAATTCAAAACTGAACATTTTCTTCAAGACTGCTTCATAGTCGCTAAGACCTTCAGATTCATCATTTCTGTTTTTCAGGTCACTCACACTTTCGATGACATCAAAAAATTGCAAAAGTATCGCTTTTACAGATCCGATTCTACTTTCCCGTCGTGTTTCAGGAGAGGTTTCAGTAACAACTTCAATTTTGTTTTTATAAGATCCCAACGCTTGCTTGATCTTGTAATAAGCACTAAACTTCATTGATGAAGTCAAAAAAACGTTTTAGCTGTCCAACAGTGGCATCCACACAGTGTGAACAAAGGTAGTGGATTAATATTGAGTATTCTTGTTCTATCACCTTTATTAATGCCAACCATATTGGCACCGTTATCATATCCCTGTTATCGACAGTTTTGGCTGTCTAGGCCATTATTTTCTAGTTCCTTTAAAATGGCATTTGTTAAATACTCTACCATTTTTTTCTGTGATAGCAATAAACCCAACGAAATGTTCCTCTATCTCTCCAGTTGAGGAACTACAAAATCTTATATTATACACATTTGTTCCACATGGCTCGAATCCCTAGCACAATTGAGCATGAAGGCATAATATTTTACTTGTCTGATTCTGTTTATAGTTTTCTTGATAACAGATTTGCACAATAATGTAATTAATTTATTTTGTATGTTGTTGTTCAGATAAAGTTGCTTTTCGTTAATATGTTGCAAGTGCTCTTTTAGTGTTGGATCTTATTTGAATAACAACTTAAATAGGTTTATAAAATTTCCACTGTTTCTGCTATTGTTCAGGGTAAGGGATTCTCGATGCTCTCTAAATGCCAGATTGTGTGAAGCTAAGTATTTTATAATACCGATCAATCTTTCAAATACGTTATACAAGTACTTTGTGATTTCCTAATCAGTCTCTCGTTTTCCTTATATTGTTTTTCCATATTTGATTGCTTTACAGAATTCCATCCATCTAATAATGCACTCCATGTGTCCTTTGTTCATGACTTTTCAGTATCCTATTCAAATCTTTCCAGTCACAAGATCCTTCTTTTACCACCTGTGTCTGAAAATGCTAAAAAAGTTGACATAGAAAGCAATATACTTTCTCTTGAGGTATGGCATAAGCTAACTATCTAGGATGTTGCATTTATCTGTCATCAATTTTCTAGTAACATGGAATTTCGTAAAATGTCTTTTATTCCAGTTGGCTCGAATTCCTAGTACAATTGTGCATGAAAGCGTAATATTTTGCTTGTGTGATTCTGTTTATAATTTCGTTGATAACAGATTTGCAGGTTTCTCTAGGTTTTGTTGGGGACCATTTTGAATTAAATCATGATGCTGCAAATCTGTTACTGGAAATACCCACTTTCCTGGATCTTATTCTATAAAAGACTCTCTTATATGAATGGTTTGTTCTTGATTGTCAGTTTTGAAGACTTTATTCGCCTCACAGTCTTGGATCACATCAGTTTCACCCAACTCTGATGCTGTATCAGAAAGGTTAACAGATTCATTCGACCCTGAAGCTGGTTCTGTTTCAGAAACTAAAGACACTTGGATAAGAACTTCATCAGAGGCTTCTGGAGCAGTTACACCCAACGTTTTGTTAAGAAATTTCATTGTAATCGAAACTCACAGCTTAGTTAGATATAATTGTCTCACCCTTTTTTTTCTTTTTGATGCACCAGATTCTCATTTCCTCCCTATGTGTCTGTCTCTTGAGGGTCCTCCAGACATGATGATCAAAAAACATTTTGTGCTAAGTACACAGATAAGTAAAGTAGGGTACTTAAAGCACTCATTCTCATAGCATAGAGCAAATGGGCTGTGCAATTACTATACATGGCAGAATATTTTTTTAATTCTGTCATGTATGATAACAGCCAAATAAATATGCCAAGAAATTTATTTGTATACTGACTTACCATAGGATGGAGTTCCTTTAGTATGTATTGTTCAAATTGATACAACCACACCTTCAGATATAAAAGATTTGTTCACTTGTACCAGTTTAATATCTTGAAAAATTGTGAAGTGTCACTTGGTAGGATTGGTTCCAGAGAACTGGCATTACTGGCCAAGAAAATGCTGCTGTCTGTATTGTCTCTTCCACAGAGCATTGCTGTATTTGCTCCTTGTTGGATCGAAGTGTCAATTCGGAAAAACTGTGTATACCAAGCAGGCTGTGAATGCGGTATAAAGAAAAGAAAGTGCATTTTCCCTTTCACTTGCACCTTTCGTTAATATGACGATCAGCTACCTCTCTAAGTATATAATTTAATAATTTATTTTACAAAACTTTTTTAGTCTGTATAAACGACTTTACAATAAAATAGTCTCCTCCCAGTTCCATGCGTTACTGCCGTCTAGTGTGCATGCGCTGATTCGCGACAGGTATATCCCGCGCTCATCGTGTAATGTAATAGGCCTACCAGAATCAGTCTGCAGTCCCAAACTTGTATGCTTGGCGCACTGCTATATAGGCATACACCTTAGATGCATCTCGTAGTGGGGCTTAACTGTCATAATGTTGCCAGACGACCCTAGATAAATGCTACTGCATTCGAACGGAAATAGAGTCGGACAACTAAGTAGCTAAAATTTTAATGCTTCAACAACTTTTTTGTGATGACCCCCACAGGCGAGAGGCCGTCAGCAGTCGCCGATGTCGCCGACGCCTAACGCCGCCACTGCCCAATTTTTGGGGGTATGAAATGTCACACTCACATGTGCTTCATTGTAGATATAAAGCAGGTGGTAGATACTAGTCGATAGGTACCTGTAAAATGCAATTAATGTACAACAGAGATTAATAACGAAACAGTCAGACCTAAAAACCTGAAGAATCACATTCCTTACAAATCACTTGAGCGTATTTGTTGTGTGTGGTACAAGTACCGAACAGGTCTAACAGGGGACACTGAATAGACACGAAGAAAGGTAGCACAAATGGCCACATGTTTGTTTGACCGACTGCAGAGTTCACAATAATGTTGTAAAACATAAACTGTCAGTCCCTTGAAGATAGATTCTGCTTAACCCGTGAATGGTTACTTACAGAGTTTAAAAAAACATCTATTTAATGAGGAATCTAGGCAAATTCTACCTCCTCCTAAGTATTGCTCCCATAGGGACCATGAATACAAGATTAGACTAATTGCAGCATGCACAGATGCGTTTCAACAGTCTTTCTTCCGACGCTCTAAACGTTGTTGGTATGGGAACAAACCCTACGAATTGGGAGTACCTTCTTCCACACACTACACTGTGGTTTTCAGAGTACAACTATTAATGTAGATGTAGGTAAACTGCACTAGGATTACAAAGCCTGATGTACTTATATTTTTGGTAGATCAGTTCTTCTGTTCAGCATCGTGGCGGATGTTTGGCGATATGAAACGAACAAACTTATCTGCCAGTAGCTGTGAGGTCCTGGCAGTCTCTTCAGACAGACCGCAAATAGATGCTGATCGTTACGACCTTAGCAACTTTCCCTCCTTGCCTACGCCATGGGAGCAAGACAAAACCAATCGACTAACAGAAAGTTATTCCCCTCAGTTTACTCGTCTGCACCCATACAAACGAAGGCTTCTTTCTCTCTACTAAACCAAAGTTTTTTGTGGAGAATATTGAAAACTTATTTGACGAACTATCTTCTATTAGCAGATTATGACGAGGCCTCATATTAGTTACTCATAAGATGGCAAACCTTACCCAGTCCCACTCTGCTATCTGTTACCGTCACACACCGTAAGAACCTCAATACAGTACAGGGATTTACTTTTTGCTGGGACTTATCTCTCCAGATGGAGGCAGAACTACGCAAACACGTGGAGAGTGATTTACATAGAGGCCCGCCATAAAACAAAGTATATATGGGCACATTCATCCTCATTTTTGGGGAATTTGCTTCCTCAAAAGAACAAACTCACATGTTACTGCTGCAATGTAAAGCCATATTTTCCACCCTCTGATGCAATCTTTTAAATGCCAGAGTTTCAAGTGACGTACAACGTACATATGGCCTGAGACTGTGTACAGCAACTTCACGCAAAATTTACAATGTATGCTGTCACCTGTCTGTGACAACCACGAGAATGGCCATCCTCCTCGATCTCTGAAGCGTACTAATTTACATAAGGAACATAAATCAAGGAACTAAAGGTCACAAACAACTTTCATTGTCTGAATCTCAGAAAAAATATGATTGTTTGTATCCAAATCAGTGATATAGGCCTCTGTCATTACTGCAACTAGGTTATCAGCAGTACCTGAATTGGCACGTGGGGTAGCCACATGGTCTAGGGCCCCTTGCCACAGTTCACACGGCTCCTCCTGTCGGAGGTTTGAGTCCTCCCTCGGGCATGGGTGTGTGTGTTGTCCTTAGCATAAGTTGATTTAAGTTAGATTAAGTAGTGTGTAAGCCTAGGGACCGATGACCTCAGCAGTTTGGTCCCATAGGAACTTACCACTACAGTACTTGGATTATTTACTCTCTCTGGTAGACCCAGAAACCATGCACATAAGCTTGACTGTGGGGCGATAGGCCCTCCACTCTCGTGATTCCTGTGGCACAATCTTCAGGAACCATTCCCCACACTCAGCCAAAGAAGCTGTAGCCTCCTTCAGTGTCTACCAGTAACAGGACTCCCTCTCCAGAACTCTCTCTCCAAAAATACTCTGATGCCAGTCAGTGGCTTGAGGGGCTACGTATTGTGGGTCTCAACCTACATGAACTTCTTCCATTCATACACTCACAGCCAATAAGCCCACACAAAAATCTCAGCCTCTGAAATTTTTAAAGAGAAGAAGAAATCTTTGGAGAAGGCTACTCAGGTGACACTGTAGATGCCAGATCTCCCAATGCCATTGCACTCTGCACTGTTGTTTATTGATGTTGCTCCAACCTCACCAGTGAGAGACAACGATCTTGGACCTTGATCTGTCCTCCTGACCATTTCACATCTATTCGGGACAACATCAACGTGATCATCCAATGGAACTGTAATGTATATTATTATCACCTGTTAGAACTACAGTAATTAATTGCCTCTAGTTCTGCGATTTGTGTTCTCTCCAAGAAACACACAGCACTAACCACCATTTCGCAACTCTTCGAGGCTACCATCCATTATATCGGAATTGTGTTGGTCTCAAGAGAGCATCAGGAGGAATTATACATCGGTTCACACAGACATTGTCAGTGAGAGGATTCACCTGCACACCATATCGGAAGCAATAGAAGTGCAAGTCTAAACATACCACACTAGAAGCAATGGCAGCACAAGTGCGAATGACCCCATCAATCAGCATTTGTATTGTTTATTTATCTTCAGGCAGGGCACTTACTTACCTTTACATGACCATCTGAATCAAGTAACTCAAAAAACCCTATTTTCTCCCACTTGGGAATTTTAATACACAGCATCCCCTGTGTGGAAGAACCATTTCATCTTGTAGGGGCCTTCCAGTTTACCATGTCCTTTTCTATCTTGATCTGTGTATTCTTAGTGGTGATAGTCCTACGTTCTTCAGAGTCGCCCATGGACCCTTTTTTGGGTGGTCTCTTCCCCGAAATCTAGTGGCTTCATATCAATGTTTGCTACAGAACAATCTTTGTGAAAGTGACAGTAACAGTGATCCTGTAACTTCCTTGTCACTGTCCAATAGATAAATTAGTGTGCTGGATTCTTTGAAGAGCCAACTAGCAGCTGTACTCCTCTGCTGTCATCTTTGCCTCATCTCTGTTACACAGCATCAACAAAGATGAGGGAGGCCTCTCCAGCACAGTCACCCACTCTGCTGGAATTCCCCTTCCTATAGACCACCTCCGCCACTGTTCAGTCCAGTGGTGGGCTAAAGACATTGCAACAGCTATTCAGGATCGTTGAAGGGCCCTGCCACAGCTCATGCAATATAATTCACCAGACCACTCTCCTCACCTTTAAGAAGCTTTGCACACAATGAGGAACTTGAACCTTTCAACTCAGGGCAGGAGTATTTAGACGAACTCTGGCTCAACTTTAAAAGAACATTTGACCATGCAGATATATACAGATACACTCCTGGAAATGGAAAAAAAACACATTGACACCGGTGTGTCAGACCCACCATACTTGCTCCGGACACTGCGAGAGGGCTGTACAAGCAATGATCACACGCACGGCACAGCGGACACACCAGGAACCGCGGTGTTGGCCGTCGAATGGCGCTAGCTGCGCAGCATTTGTGCACCGCCGCCGTCAGTGTCAGCCAGTTTGCCGTGGCATACGGAGCTCCATCGCAGTCTTTAACACTGGTAGCATGCCGCGACAGCGTGGACGTGAACCGTATGTGCAGTTGACGGACTTTGAGCGAGGGCGTATAGTGGGCATGCGGGAGGCCGGGTGGACGTACCGCCGAATTGCTCAACACGTGGGGCGTGAGGTCTCCACAGTACATCGATGTTGTCGCCGGTGGTCGGCGGAAGGTGCACGTGTCCGTCGACCTGGGACCGGACCGCAGCGACGCACGGATGCACGCCAAGACCGTAGGATCCTACGCAGTGCCGTAGGGGACCGCACCGCCACGTCCCAGCAAATTAGGGACACTGTTGCTCCTGGGGTATCGGCGAGGACCATTCGCAACCATCTCCATGAAGCTGGGCTACGGTCCCGCACACCGTTAGGCCGTCTTCCGCTCACGCCCCAACATCGTGCAGCCCGCCTCCAGTGGTGTCGCGACAGGCGTGAATGGAGGGACGAATGGAGACGTGTCGTCTTCAGCGATGAGAGTCGCTTCTGCCTTGGTGCCAATGATGGTCGTATGCGTGTTTGGCGCCGTGCAGGTGGGCGCCACAATCAGGACTGCATACGACTGAGCCACACAGGGCCAACACCCGGCATCATGGTGTGGGGAGCGATCTCCTACACTGGCCGTACACCACTGGTGATCGTCGAGGGGACACTGAATAGTGCACGGTACATCCAAACCGTCATCGAACCCATCGTTCTACCATTCCTAGACCGGCAAGGGAACTTGCTGTTCCAACAGGACAATGCACGCCCGCATGTATCCCGTGCCACCCAACGTGCTCTAGAAGGTGTAAGTCAACTACCCTGGCCAGCAAGATCTCCGGTCTGTCCCCCATTGAGCATGTTTGGGACTGGATGAAGCGTCGTCTCACGCGGTCTGCATGTCCAGCACGAACGCTGGTCCAACTGAGGCGCCAGGTGGAAATGGCATGGCAAGCCGTTCCACAGGACTACATCCAGCATCTCTACGATCGTCTCCATGGGAGAATAGCAGCCTGCATTGCTGCGAAAGGTGGATATACACTGTACTAGTGCCGACATTGTGCATGCTCTGTTGCCTGTGTCTATGTGCCTGTGGTTCTGTCAGTGTGATCATGTGATGTATCTGACCCCAGGAATGTGTCAATAAAGTTTCCCCTTCCTGGGACAATGAATTCACGGTGTTCTTATTTCAATTTCCAGGAGTGTATATACCCAGTAGAAAAGTTCATAATGGGAGGGGACCTCCATGGTATACTGTCACTGTAAAGAAACTTCTAAAGAAACATAGCTTACTGCATAAGGAGTGTAAAACAAAGTGTAGGGCTATAGATAGAGAGACGCTGGGTGAAATGTATTTGGCTGTCAAGAGAGCAATGCATGATGCCTTCAGTGACTACCATAGCAGAATACTGTGATCTTTCACAGAAATTCTGGTTATATGTAAAGGCTGTTAGTGGCACCAAAGTTAGTGTCCAGTCCCTAGCGAATAACACAGGAACTGAAATTGAGAGTAGTAAAGCAAAAGCTCAACTGCTTAACTCTGTTTTCAAAGTTCCTTTATAAAGGCAAACCCAGGAGAATTGCCCCACTTTAATCCTCGTACCACTGGAAAGATGAATGAAGTAAGTATTAGTGTCAGTGGTGTTGAGAGACAGCTGAAATCGTTAAGACTGAACAAAGCTCCAGGCTCCGATGGAATCCCTGACAGATTCTATACTGAATTTGCGACTGGGTTATCCTCTTTTCTAATTATAATCTATCGTACATCCCTCAAACAAAAAATCATGTCTACCTCTTGGAAAAAGGCACAGGTCACACCCATCTACAAGAAGTGTAGTAGAAGTGATCCACAAAAGCTACCATCCAATACCCTTGCCATTGATTTGTTGTTGAACCTTAGAATATTTTCAGAGCTCAAACAGTATGGGCTATTTATTTCGAAAACACTGATCATGTGAAACTCAACTTGCGTTGTTCTCACATGACATACTGAAAGCTTTGGTTCAAGGCAATCAGGTAGATTCAGTGTATCTTGATTTCCAAAAAGCTTTTGACTCAGTAAAGCACCTACACTTATTCTCAAAAATACGATCGAATGGGGTAGCAAGTGAAATTTGTGACTGGATTGAGGACTTTTTGGTAGGAAGGATACAACATGTTATCTTGGGTGGGTGTACCCCAGGGAAATGTGCTGGGACCCTTGCTGTTCATGTTGTATTTTAATGACCTTGCAGACAAGATTAATAGTAGTGTCTGGCTTTTTGCAAATGATGCAGTTATCTGTAATAAAGTATTATCTGAAAGAAGCTGCAGAAATGAGATTTTGGTGTGGTGCAGAGATTGGCAACTTGCTCGAAATGTTCAGAAATGTAAAATTTTGCACTTCACAAAACGAAGAAACGTAATATCCTATACTCTAGTATCGATGAGTCACTGTTGAAATCGGCCAACTCATTCAAATACCTGGGAGTAACACCTTATATGGATATGAAATTAAATGATCATATAGATTCAGTTGTAGGTAAAACAGATAGTAGACATTGGTTTATTGGTAGAATACTGCCGAAGTGCAATCAGTCTACAAAGGAAATGGCTTACAAATTACTCATGTGAATGGCTCCAGAGAATTGCTCAAGTGTGTGGGACACATACCAGATAACACTAACAGGGGATATTGAATATACACAGAGAAGGGAAGTACGAATGGTCACAGGGTTGTTTAAGCCATGGGAGAGTTTCGCAGAAATACTGAAGGAACTGAACCGGAAGATTCTCGAAGATGGACGTAAACTGTCTAGAGAAAGTCTATTAACAAAGTCTCAAGAACTGGCTTTAAATGATAACTCTAGGAATATACTATAGCCCCCTATGTATCGCTCACATAGGGATCACGAGAATAAGATAAGGATAATTACTGCATACACAGAGGCATTCAGACAATTATTCTTTCTGCGCTCCAAACGTGAATGGAACACGGAAAAACCCTAATAACTAGTACAATGAGACGTACTCTCTGCCATGCACCTCACAGTAGTTTGCAGAGTATAGATGTTGGCCAATTAATTAAATGTAACATAAAAGAACGCTAAGAGCAATGCGTTTTTTCCTTGAGAACGTATGCCTTTTCATCCCAGATGTGGGACAAGCTCCATATTTTTTTGAGCCATCAAAGATCAACAACTGTGTCATTCTTCGTGGTGATGTTTATGCTGATGCTCAGTCCTTGTTGAATACCTTCAGATCCACTTGTGACAGCATCAGTATCCTCTTCTTGCCCGGATATGTTTTGACAACAAAACAGACAAAGTGAAGACATCCTCCTATTCTTCACCCTTTGGCAAACTGAATTATATTGGGTTACTGCATAAACTGGTAGCGTTTTCCCATAAAATTGGTAAACACAACAGATACACATGACAGAAAGTTTGGTCGTAAATAATACAAGCCTTCACTATATACAACAGTCTGCCATGGCTGGAGTAACTTTTCGATTCCGGAGCTGTAGAAATAATGGCTTTGTGGCGCATTTTCATCCGGTAAAGAAGTTTCTTGAAGGTTGTTCGAGAGAGGGCGCAAGATCAGGTGAATAATGTGGGTAAGGAATGACTTCCCAACCCTGCTCCTGCATAGTGTTTTTTGTCAGTCTAGCAGAATGCGGGCAGGCTTATTGCTGAGTAGCATTACCTCACACAAAGTCTTCCTGGTCGTTGTCCTTGAATTGCATCTGCAAGACGTCTCAGTTGTTTATAATGAATGTCAGCAGTGATGGCTGCGCCTTGGGGATGCAATTCGTTGTACATCACAGAGTTGCTCTTCCACCAGATTCATAACGTCATCGTTTGTGGATGCACGCAGGTCTTTGTACGGGGAGTTGCTACTTTGTTAGATATAGCTATTACTTTCTTTTCCTTATGTTAGTGCAAAGACACCATTTCTCGTCACCAGTAACGATGCAGGATAGGAATGGTCGGTTTTGTTCACGAGCCAATTAATAACGAGAAGGCAGAGATGAACATATGGCCACCCATTGATTTTTGCGATTTTGGCACAGAGCATGCAGTACCCATACACCCGATTTTTGGACCTTCCCCATTGTATGCAAATGTCACAGGTGGGAAGAATGATCACATTTGCCAGATGTCAAGTACAGCGACGTGGATCATTGTGAATTAATGCGCTACATGATCTTCTTCAACCCTCAAGGTCTTCGCAAACATGAAAGGAAGGGAGAAAGACTGGGTTTAACGCCACGTCGACATCGAGGTCATTAGAGGCAGAGCACAAGCTCAGATTGTGTCAATGATGGGGAAGGAAATCAGCCGTGCCCTTTCAACGGAACCATCACAGCATTTAGGGGTTTAGGGAAATTACCTAAAACTTAAATTGGGATGGCACGCAGTGGGTTTGAACCATCGACCTCCTGTATGCGTGTCCGGTATGCTAACCACTGCCCCACGTCGCTCGTTTCCTGCAAATGAAGGATCACTAATGACAAAACAAGCCTCCTTAAAACAAGAAATGCATTTTCTTGCAATGTCCTGTCCAACGGCGTTATCCCCATACATGGCACAAATATTCTAGGCTGCCTCTGCTGCTGTCACACCTCTACTGAAAAACTAAAGAATATGTCGGAAATGTCACAATTTCTCCACATGGCACGCCATTTTCTAGCGTCCTTAGCTCCATTCACTATCTCCAAATGACAAAATGACGATATGTAAACTCAAATGGTAATAGTGAACTACAAACAAAAAATGACAATCGTAAATAAACCCATAGCAACCAGAATACCAACATGCAAAACAAAAACGCTACCAACGTAGCATAATGAACTTTTCACTAACTGGGAACTGCTTCAGGCTCTTGACTCGCCACATGACATGGCTCCAGGCAGTGATTAGATTCATAATCAGATGATCAAACATTTGCATGTTATTCAAAGGCTCCACCTAGTCATGGTCTTCTACCGTATATGACTATAAGGCGCATTGGAAGGCCAAGTGAACCAGAGGATTTATCTCAGTTTATGGGAAATAGTCGTGAATATTATCTTATTCCGACACATTGTTGAATTTTCAGTTTAATAGATCACAGAGCACCTCGCGATAAATTCATAGCTGTGAAATTCACTACGTGCAGGAGGTATGGTCACACAGTAGACTATTCCACAGAATGTCACTGGATGATGACTAGACGTAAGAATTAATTAAAAACTGTTTTTACACAACCACAATTACTGAGTTTCGTGTTTTGAAAGCTATACTAGTTTCTTTGTGTAAGAATGGGAAAAGAAAATTGCACAAACATGACGCAGACACGGGCAACTAGCACTAATGGCATGATAGCTGCTCTCATGGAGCAAGTTTCTGAATTTTTAGATGACAGTGAGCAGCGGAAAACATATAATGACATCAACTGCAATCGGGATTTGGTGAAATTAAAACTGTAGTAAGCGTTCCTTCTTCAACTGCGGATCTCCCAGCGGCGAATCTCGTAGCCCCCTTCTCCAGGAAAATCATCAGAGGACATAACTGTATTTATAAATGATTTATTAGCCACGGCCGAGTTCATTAATGGTCAGATGAAATATGCATGTGCATGACCAAATTACATCCCGTGGGAGAGGCTAACATATATGTAATGTACGGTGTCCATTCGTCCCGTTTTTCCCAGGACAGTCTCGTTTTTTACCAAAATGTCCTGCTGCCCCGAAAGTTTTATTGTGGACGCTCAAATGTCCCGTTTTTTTATGATTCCGCTTGGCTAGAGTATTTTACGCTACTGGATATCTGACTTGCTATTAACTGCGCAATTATTTACGCTAGGAAGCGTGTGATGACTTTCAGCATACCCCAAGCATGTACCGCACTGTCAAAAATCGCAAGTAATTTTAAACACACTATAGGTTACGAATAACAACAAAAATTCTTCTCTTCTAAATCGATCCACTGAATCCGTCCTTTCAGTCCAGAGATACTCTACACTACTGATACTTGCTCTCTAGCTTTCGTCACCACACTGTTAATGTTTTGAACTGTGCAATCACTGTTTCATTAGCCCAAAACGAAAGTGTAATTTTAACAGCAATATAAAAAGCGAGTTTCTTTTTATCACTGGTAGTGGAGAAACTGTAGAATGTACGTTGTGCAGATCAAAATTTGCTATTGGTCATGGTGGAAGGTCTGACATTGTGAATCACATTAAGACGAAGAAACATCGCATGAGTGATCAAACGAAAAGAGCAAATAAATGCGTGAGTGACTACTATGTAAACTTAAAAACAGTAACAGAAATGAATAGGCAGTTGGCAGCACAAGAAGCTACGTTTGCATACCACAGTGCAATGCATAACCATAGCTTTAAGTCAATGGAATGTACTACAGCAGTTGTTAAGAAACTTTTCAATCCTAAATTCACATGTGGACACACAAAATGTAATGCAATCATTTCAAATGTTATTGCACCATATGCAGCTCAGCAGGTTTTAAATCAACTGAAAAGTGCTCGATTCATTTCTGTAATGATTGATACATCAAATCATCAGGATTTGAAGTTCGTTCCTCTCCTTATCAGGTATTTTCATCCTGAAAATGGCATCACGGTGAAAGTGCTGGAATTGGTTAATTTAGCTGGAGAAACTTCAGATTTACTTCAGAATTATGTGTGGGAGGTTTTAAAGAAATAGGATCTTGAGGGAAAGGTGATTGTAGTTTCTGCAGACAACACTAACACCAATTTTGGTGGTAAGCAGAGAAAATGAAAAAACAATTTGTTCTATAAACTGAAACAGAACACAGTGAATAATATAGTATGTGTTGGCTGCCCAGCACATGTGGTGCACAATTCCTTACAAACTGGCTCAGATTGCCTACCCATCGACTGCCAATTAATTGTCAACAAAATTTACCAGCATTTCCACATATATACAGTAAGGCTTGAATCTCTGAAGTCATTCTGTAAGTTTACTGAAACTGAATACAAAACTGTACTTGGGCACAGCAAGACAAGGTGGCTATCTCTGCTACCTGCATTGGAAAGAATTGTAGAGATATTTCCTGCTTTGAAATCATATTTCATTTCCCTTGATAAGTGTCCTGTTATCCTTAAGCAATTCTCTGATAACCCTGTTCTATTGTTCTTCTACATTTTGTTGTTATCCAGCTAAAACCTTTCTCCATAACTATTAAATGTTTTGAGAAACAATAAATCACAATAGTAGAAGTTTATCAAGAAATAAACAAATTATTGGGCAAATTACAATGTAGAAAATCTGAAAGATTTCTCACATCCTTTGTACATGAAACTCTAAGAAAGCTGGAAGAACAATTTCGTATTTATGCTGACATCTTCTATGACTCTTGTATTCAGTATATTAAAGAATGGTGTTTACCATGTCTCATACCTTTTAAAGCATTTGACTGGGTTAAGGAGCAACTACAGTGGAAGGATTTTCCTGTTGATGAAGTGGAACTGTTCGATGAATTTTCATGTGCACAGAACTTCATAAAAAGTGAAGAAGGAGACAAAGAAAGTATTAGTGCAACGTGGTGTAAAATATTTGCTTATTTCAAAGTAAAATCATTAACATGAAAAACATGATTCAGTTGGTGGAGTTTTGTCTGACAATTCCTGGGTTAAATGCTGCTGTGGAACGTGTGTTTTCGTTAGTTAACTCTCCGTGGTCAGATGAAAAAAACAGAATGAAAGTTGAAACAGTGAGGGCCTTGCTCATTGTCAAAACACTCTTTAATGGTGTATCGTGTACTGAATTTTATGACACAATTTCAAACGAAAATGCACTTCTTTATAAAGTACATAAAAGTGAAAAATACGGTGATAGTGTGGCAGAATAATTGTGAAAAGTGATTTGGGATCATCTGAGTGCACGTTGGAAAGGTAAACTTGTATGAGTATTAAATTTAGTCAATACAATATTTATGTCCGGTTTTTTTCCTCATTGTCCCAGGTTTTTCTCTAATTTATTTTAAATATCTCCTTTTTCAATGAAAATGAAATGGACACCCTAACGTAATGTATCATGAACTTCTCAGCATCCACAATCAAGGGATTGGCAGAGAGGTTTCGTGAAAGATATAGAAAGAAAATCAGTACTCATTTTTTCAGTGAAAAAAAAAATTGCAGAAAGTGACTGAAGCAAAACTTACGTGCTGACACAAAATTCAGAGGTTTATCCTCATGGAATGGAAGCAGAGAACAGGGTGCTGAACATTTTCCTTAGAGGAATTCCCCCCCCCCCCCCCCCCGAGTTTTCACAGCAAGTGCAGATGAAAAACCTTGGTGGTTTAGTTGCAGCACTTTGCATTGCCATACATATGCAAGAGGCAGCCAACGCAACAAGAACACCGAATGAGCATAATGGGCGGAGAATATTTATGTCCGCTAGAGGATGTTACCATTGTGGTAAGCAGGGAGATCTGAAGGCATGAAGTCACCATTCACAATGCTATAATTGACAACTCTTCGAGCATATGACTAAAGAGTGTAGATCCAGGAAAATGGGCAAGTGCAACAGGAAAAAGAAACACTTAAACGCCAATGGGAATGTTCCTTCCATCGGGAAGTATTCCCAATAAATCGCAGTACTGTGAAAGCATGCACAGACACGAATTGTTGCAACATAGCTTGGGTAAATAATAGAGAGTATAAATTTCTAGAGGACAGTGGGGCACACGTATTGGTTGTGAGTACGGACCTCGTGGACAAGAGGAGACTGAAAACTCCGAGACAGAGATTTAGTGCAATAGGAGATAATAGTATAGATTCAATACAACACAGCTCGAGTTTAAGGCAGGAAACACATGTTTTCAGTAGTAAATGAAAGTGTTGACAAATCTGGGATAGGAATTTTCTGCAGTACTTGGATTAGATTTTCTGGTTAGCATCATGCTAAAATCGATCTTTGGCAACAAACAGTTGAACTCAACAGGTATTCGTTTCCATTGGGCACAGCAGTTGTAATTATTTCTATGTCACAAGGTACACCCACTGATAAAGCAGTGCCAGATAAATTGTGTACAAGTACATTGCAGGTTGTTTCACCTGACAGGTTACCAGGAAATACAGGGGAGCTAATTTCGGTTTTGGTAGATGTTGATGTACCACAGGAGGTTTTACGTATGGTAGAAACGCAATAAAACAATGATGTCTAGATGAGAATCATTTTTTTACACGAAGCAGTAGAGCACATGTAAGCAGTACACATCCTTCGCTAGCTGTGTTCTGGCCTGATGTGAGGAAAACTACTTCGAGTAAGAGGGTTGGGGTTGATATGGGGGATGAGACCAAACAGCAAGGTCATCGGTCTCACTGGATTAGGGAAGGATGGGGAAGGAAGTTGGCTGTGCCCTTTCAAATGAATCATCCCAGCATTTGCCTGAAGCGATTTTGGGATATCACAGAAAACCTAAATCACGATGGCCAGACGTGGGATTGAACCGTCATCCTCCCGACTGCGAGTCCAGTGTGCTAACCACTGTGCCACCTCGCTCAGTCCAACTCAGAGCTGGAGGATCTCGTGGTTGTGTGGGCCTTTGACAAGTTCCAATACAACCTATGTGGAAGAAACACGAAGGTGCTTACTGATGACTAGCATTAGAGTTTTTAATGTCAACAACAATGAATCATAGGATACAGGATCTCTGGGTCTTATTTCTACAAGAATTTCAGAAAGAGCATTATTGCAAGCATGCTTTAACATGCTCTGGTCAGTATGATACAAGGCGATGAAGAAAGCCTATGAGAAAATAATGTCAGTATATTATATCTCAAGAATGTAACTTTCGAGAACTTCGTTACAGTGTCACTGCAGAACATTGCCAGTGAGCAGAGAAAGTTAAGTGGTATTGTGCGAGATCAAGGAAAGGTGGTGGGATAAGAGTCAGGCAGCGACCTGAAAATTTTATTTGATTATGAACAATATCATCTTCCACTGACGAAAGTTCGAGGATTCAAGGTGGTTCCTGATATTACCAAAAGAGCTCGTGAAGAATCTAGAACAATCTTATGTGTCATACCAACCACAGCTATGGCTACTTTCGAAGCAGGAAGTGTTACCATAAATTAGGGGAAACATGCTGTTTTAATGACACACTGCGCAGAATATATCATGTCACATCCATCTACCAAATTATACCAACAAAATTATATGAGATTGCTACAGTCGATATATTCAGTCCATTGAGATAGGGTTTTGCCAATATATTTGTGGCGATGGAGCTGATGTCAAAATTTGTATGTTTCTCTCCGTTGACAAAGACCACAGAGCAGGCAGTTTCCAGTGGCATTCGTGATTGGATTCTGACATACAGCCAGGAGAGCAATGTGCTGACCACATGCCCCTCCATATCCGCATCTAGTTACACCTGTGGGCTGAGGATGACACTGCGGCCAGTTGGTACCGTTGGACTTCCAAGGCCTATTTGGTGGAGTTTAGTTTCATACTGTATCTGCTTAGTAATGTTTTTTTGATGTATCATGTACCAAAGTTAATTTTTACTGGGTTATAGGGGCCTAAATTAATCGTCCACTTACAAAAAGACCACGGCCAAATACAGAATTTAGATACCAGAGATTAATTATGACATTAATTAGTTTTGGAGCATTGGATATGTTTGCTATACATAACAAATTTGTTATTTTTTATGTTGATTCAGTGCATATGCTGTTGTACATTAGTAGAAAAGTGCTTGAAAATGCCCTCCCTTGGCAAGGCTACTCCGTGGTCATTTTTGTCCTGGGAGGCTGGGTGCTATGAAGCATCTCTATATAAGTCATTTCATTGACTTTCAGGGTTGAACACTTTTACATTTCTGAACAGTATCACTTATGTGTCAGTGCTCCTACAAATTCAGACTGAGAGAAAGATGATCAACTGAGTCATATATTTGGCAGCCATAGTAATATTTCAATTCTAAATTACCATATCTGAATTGTATTTCATATCTAATAATTTTCCATATTAGCTAGATACATATTAAGAGTTTAATTTGATACAGAAAAGCATTCATCATATATTTGCATTATCACCCTATCTTTTCCTTGTTCCATCCCTCTGGTTGTCTGCCTGGGAGTGTGTTTGTGTCTGCTGGAGTTTCTATGAGGTGATTCACGAAAATATGCAAATATTTTAATATGTTATTCTACAAGTAAAACTAAAGAAAAAAGTTCATATAAACATATGTGCACAAATGTTTAGTTATGGAGTTACGTCTAATAAAAGATTTTTCCTGAAATTTAGCAACTTCGCTAATGTGAAACCATCACAAAATTGTATGAGGTTAAAGTAAAGAACGATTTCGACTTATTTTGTTGTCATTGATCTGGTGAACCTAATAAAACATGTCCCAGACGTGTATCTGCAGTATTTCCATAATATTAAGAGAAGCGAAGACGTAATTTCGTAAAATTTTTAATTTATTAACTACTTGGCCCAATTCGACAATTCCATAAAGTCTTCACAGCAGAAGTTGTAGAGAACTTAATTTTGGAAAAATTATGGAAATGACATGAACTGAAACTGTATGAATGTGTCAGATAATCTGCTCTTATTAACACCATAATACACATGAATTCATGTTCAATGTCTCTGGACTTGGGATGAGTTCCAACTCTTCTGAGTCAGAGAGTCAGAGGGACACTGGAAAGCGACGATCCATAGCTTTTGTTAAGTTGGCACAGATAGAATATGCATATTGTCTGTGTACTAGCTTCCAGTTCATGGTAAGGCTTTGAGTGAATAGTGAGCAGCCTGACTGTGCTGGGAGTCACCAAAGAGGTAACATCTAGTTTTAATCCTTAGTGTTGTAACTTTGTGAATGTGGAAGTTTCAGCTCAACTGAGCCTTCACTCATTTATTAGTTGGTTACAGCTATTATAGAATAACCCTTGACACCTTGCATAGGCAGGAACTGAGAATAATTTCGTGATTTTTGGAATCTTTGGTCATGTATTCTTTGTGCTCTATAATTAGTGTTTGTGGGGTATGAGGTCCTGTGCCCTATGAGTGTGACTGGATTCCTAAATAAGTGATGTAACCTACTATAAGCAGTGTATATGTTTTTAACATTTAGTAATATTCTTTTTTAAAAGAGGGCACCATGTTTCTGTGGATATTTGAGTGAGTTTTCTTGATGCATTGTTGGTAGCCACTACCATGTGTTTTGCTCGGGAGATTAGGCTTTAGCATTTTTTACTAGCAATTTAACCAGTTTCATTCCTTAAGTAAATTCTCGAGTTTTATTGTTTGATTTCAAGATCCTTATTGTCTTCAATTTTTGTTATATTTTATCGATTTTTCTTTGTAGTGGGTAGCGACATGTTATTATTGATATTTGGTGGCTGCTACTTTTTGGAAGAATTACTAACAAGACGTAGTTCCCATCCATAGTCTTTCTCTAATGCAATTTGAATCTTGTTTTCCTCATTAAATTATTGAACGACGTCCTTCTTCATGATGAATTGCTAGTCTGTATACACTCCTGGAAATGGAAAAAAGAACACATTGACACCGGTGTGTCAGACCCACCATACTTGCTCCGGACACTGCGAGAGGGCTGTACAAGCAATGATCACACGCACGACACTGCGGACACACCAGGAACCGCGGTGTTGGCCGTCGAATGGCGCTAGCTGCGCAGCATTTGTGCACCGCCGCCGTCAGTGTCAGCCAGTTTGCCGTGGCATACGGAGCTCCATCGCAGTCTTTAACACTGGTAGCATGCCGCGACAGTGTGGACGTGAACCGTATGTGCAGTTGACGGACTTTGAGCGAGGGCGTATAGTGGGCATGCGGGAGGCCGGGTGGACGTACCGCCGAATTGCTCAACACGTGGGGCGTGAGGTCTCCACAGTACATCGATGTTGTCGCCAGTGGTCGGCGGAAAGTGCACGTGCCCGTCGACCTGGGACCGGACCGCAGCGACGCACGGATGCACGCCAAGACCGTAGGATCCTACGCAGTGCCGTAGGGGACCGCACCGCCACTTCCCAGCAAATTAGGGACACTGTTGCTCCTGGGGTATCGGCGAGGACCATTCGCAACCGTCTCCATGAAGCTGGGCTACGGTCCCGCACACCGTTAGGCTGTCTTCCGCTCACGCCCCAACATTGTGCAGCCCGCCTCCAGTGATGTCGCGACAGGCGAGAATGGAGGGACGAATGGAGACGTGTCGTCTTCAGCGATGAGAGTCGCTTCTGCCTTGGTGCCAATGATGGTCGTGTGCGTGTTTGGCGCCGTGCAGGTGAGCGCCACAATCAGGACTGCATACGACAGAGGCACACAGGGCAAACAGCCGGCATCATGGTGTGGGGAGCGATCTCCTACACTGGCCGTACACCACTGGTGATCGTCGAGGGGACACTGAATACTGCACGGTACATCCAAACCGTCATCGAACCCATCGTTCTACCATTCCTAGACCGGCAAGGGAACTTGCTGTTCCAACAGGACAATGCACGTCCGCATGTATCCCGTGCCACCCAACGTGCTCTAGAAGGTGTAAGTCAACTACCCTGGCCAGCAAGATCTCCGGATCTGTCCCCCATTGAGCATGTTTGGGACTGGATGAAGCATCGTCTCACGCGGTCTGCACGTCCAGCACGAACGCTGGTCCAACTGAGGCGCCAGGTGGAAATGGCATGGCAAGCCGTTCCACAGGACTACATCCAGCATCTCTACGATCGTCTCCATGGGAGAATAGCAGCCTGCATTGCTGCGAAAGGTGGATATACACTGTACTAGTGCCGACATTGTGCATGCTCTGTTGCCTGTGTCTATGTGCCTGTGGTTCTGTCAGTGTGATCATGTGATGTATCTGACCCCAGGAATGTGTCAATAAAGTTTCCCCTTCCTGGGACAATGAATTCACGGTGTTCTTATTTCAATTTCCAGGAGTGTATTTGCATGTGTGATCCATCTTATCCAAGGAACTTCCAATTTCAAATGATCATGTTAGTCATGTATGCAAATGTGAGTGATTTACCAACAATGTTTAGTACCAACACTCCACGATAGGTTAAAGTTTTTCTGTTAAATATGGGTCTGTTCATATGCTTTCTTATTAAAGATTTAATCACGAAATTATAAAGTATAGAAAAAGCCATTCCTTATATTCAATAACTAACCTACTATTTATCCAGTTCCATATCAAGTCTCTTCCAGGACAGCTTAGATGTCAACCGTGTGATTTTTTAGTATATTTAAGACCTTTTCCCAGGTTAATTCCCCAACAGAATTAATCAAGAATTATCAAGTTGATCAAAATATCACTAATTTTTACTGAATTGAGGCCTATCCACTAATTGTTCTTTTTTTGTAAATATTCAGGGTACTTAATTGAGAAGGCAGTTCAGGTGGTGACCTGAGATATCTTCTGTAGTAAAATCCCTATTTCAATTCATGTAACAATTTACCAGGCTTATGCAACAGAATAATTTTCCATCAGCCTCGTTAACTGCATAATTAAAGATGTATGATACAGTGGGAGTGGCGACACTGTAGCGATTATAAATATAAGCAAAGGAAATGGTTTAATGCAAGTTATGAATGAAAGAAAATAAGCAAAAAAAGACATATACACACCTGGAAATTGAAATAAGAACACCGTGAATTCATTGTCCCAGGAAGGGGAAACTTTATTGACACATTCCTGGGGTCAGATACATCACATGATCACACTGACAGAACCACAGGCACATAGACACAGGCAACAGAGCATGCACAATGTCGGCACTAGTACAGTGTATATCCACCTTTCGCAGCAATGCAGGCTGCTATTCTCCCATGGAGACGATCGTAGAGATGCTGGATGTAGTCCTGTGGAACGGCTTGCCATGCCATTTCCACCTGGCGCCTCAGTTGGACCAGCGTTCGTGCTGAACGTGCAGACCGCGTGAGACGACGCTTCATCCAGTCCCAAACATGCTCAATGGGGGACAGATCCGGAGATCTTGCTGGCCAGGGTAGTTGACTTACACCTTCTAGAGCACGTTGGGTGGCACGGGATACATGCGGACGTGCATTGTCCTGTTGGAACAGCAAGTTCCCTTGCCGGTCTAGGAATGGTAGAACGATGGGTTCGATGACGGTTTGGATGTACCGTGCACTGTTCAGTGTCCCCTCGACGATCACCAGTGGTGTACGGCCAGTGTAGGAGATCGCTCCCCACACCATGATGCCGGCTGTTGGCCCTGTGTGCCTCGGTCGTATGCAGTCCTGATTGTGGCGCTCACCTGCACGGCGCCAAACACGCATACGACCATCATTGGCACCAAGGCAGAAGCGACTCTCATCGCTGAAGACGACACGTCTCCATTCGTCCCTCCATTCACGCCTGTCGCGACACCACTGGAGGCGGGCTGCACGATGTTGGGGCGTGAGCGGAAGACGGCCTAACGGTGTGCGGGACCGTAGCCCAGCTTCATGGAGACGGTTGCGAATGGTCCTCGCCGATACCCCAGGAGCAACAGTGTCCCTAATTTGCTGGGAAGTGGCGGTGCGGTCCCCTACGGCACTGCGTAGGATCCTACGGTCTTGGCGTGCATCCGTGCGTCGCTGCGGTCCGGTCCCAGGTCGACGGGCACGTGCACCTTCCGCCGACCACTGGCGACAACATCGATGTACTGTGGAGACCTCACGCCCCACGTGTTGAGCAATTCGGCGGTACGTCCACCCGGCCTCCCGCATGCCCACTATACGCCCTCGCTCAAAGTCCGTCAACTGCACATACGGTTCACGTCCACGCTGTCGCGGCGTGCTACCAGTGTTAAAGACTGCGATGGAGCTCCGTATGCCACGGCAAACTGGCTGACACTGACGGCGGCGGTGCACAAATGCTGCGCAGCTAGCGCCGTTCGACGGCCAACACCGCGGTTCCTGGTGTGTCCGCTGTGCCGTGCGTGTGATCATTGCTTGTACAGCCCTCTCGCAGTGTCCGGAGCAAGTATGGTGGGTCTGACACACCGGTGTCAATGTGTTCTTTTTTCCATTTCCAGGAGTGTAGTATACACAGCATACAATATTTTGAGTACAAAACGTATACTGTCATGCAAGTAGAAAAGCAGGGCATAAAGTCTATGTGAGAACATTGAGTCCAGTTTTAAGAAATGAGTATTACAAATGCTTAACAATGATAGAGCTTACACATGAACACAGCAGAAGAAATGACCAGAGTGTTCCATTATCTATTTGATGACACAGCCACTGAAAGCGCAGGTAGTCGGCGATAGTGGCCAAAACAGGATTTTGTTTCTGATGTATTGGCTAGGTGGTAAAGCAGTTTAAGATGCCTTCTGTACTTCTTCATATGCTTGCTTGTCTCTGCCTAAGGTCCTTGCTGGCTTTAATCTGTGTCCAGAAAACTTAGACGTGCGTCTTTTTGGGCTGATGTCAAAGGTATTCTTACTTCTGTTTAAAACTTTCTGAGAGCATGAATAGGGGGACTGCAATGGTGGCCGCATTGAGTCGTCATTTAACATGAAAAACTTGTAGCTTTTGAGATCTGTGTGTATGAACGCCTGTGGCGAGGCATGTGAGTGAGGAGGAAGTATATGAATGTGAGAGAATGCTTTTTAACCTTGTGTAACAGTTCTGGCAATGCCAGAATTTCAGGTACATCAGTTTTTAACATTCTACGTGGTGTCTGTTTGTTCTAAGTCGTGTCTCCCTACCACTTTCACGCAATGACACTCTCAGCATGTTTTTAGGGAATAGACTAGTTTGAACCTGGGACCTGTTGTTGGTAAGGAGACGCCAGATCACACATGACATGCAGATTTCAGAAGAGTTCAGTGAGACTAGCGATGATATAATCAAATACTTAATGATTTCAGTGTCAGCTCCACTGCACTCCCTGTAAAAGAATCTTAATACTAACTAAATTTAGTGGAAGGGGTTCAAGGCTTTCTTATTTTTAGTTAGCTGGTAAAATAATGTCGAAAAAGCAGTTAAGTTTACCACTGGAATTTTTATTCTACTCCCAAAACATTGTTTATAAATTGTACTATTGATAAAAGGAAATATTTTAATACAGGATGATAAAAACCAACTGCATTCATCAAAAATGTGAACGAATATTCCCTTAATTCGGTTCCCAAGTGCTATAGTGGATTGGAGGATGACCTATGCGATATCACATCTATAATTTTGGTTTAAATTAAGTTTCATAAAAGAGAAAACTATCAAATGTCATAAATTACAGTGGCTGATGTGGCTTCTCAATAATTATATAACAGAAAAATCATCGCGTTTCAGATTTTAACTTCAAGTAGCAAATGTGAATACCACGAAGTTTAATTGACAATCGACACTAGTATGACGTAAAAATGGGGTGTAACAGATTAGACTTCTGCAGTTCTGAGTGAAGCCTTATGCACTCTTATGCGGCATCACGTGCGTTCATTACCTTGTCGGTGGTTAGGCAGCGTCAGGGGCGACGGGAGGCGCAGCTCCACACACCTCGCCGTCTCGGAAGCAACTCTCTCAAACTTACTACTGTTTACCGAAGTTGGTTTAAGAAAAAGGAATCTGGCTGTGTTTTCAACTGACCAGTCAGAATCTCAATGTTAACCTTAAGCTCCACCTACAAAAATTCTGTCTATCCAATGAGAAACGTTATACTTGTTGTGGTGGGGCAATGTTTTTTAATGTTTACTACATAACAGAGATGCGTATAGTCTCACGCTAAAACTTGCAGCTTGTGTGGTTCTTTTAGTGTTATTGTAAGATCTATACTGTTCTTCTGGAGGGCTCTATCTTTTAACATGGGCTGGGGGATGGACCTTCCGGCGGCCGGCCGGCGATGTGGGTGTCCCATTGTACCGCTCTTATCGTAGGGCCTTCAAGCCTACATGGCTCTGCTCTCGGCTTTTGTTCTCGTTTCTCCCCTCAGAACTGCGTCTGTTTCACGGTGGGAAGGTATGACACGCATTTAGACATTCTTGTGGTAGTTTGTGGTATTCCATTTGCTCACTCGTTGGTCATATTACTTTGGTTAATTTAATGTCAGGATTTATTCGGAGCTATGTGACATATTGCCGGATTTGCTATCATGTCAGGGTTTCCATGGAAGGTGTTGGATTTGCCTGACACCTTACAAGTCGGCGCCACGAATTACGCAGGTAAAATCAATTGCTGCCCTTATAAGAATAGCACATTTCTGCCAATGCTGGCTGAAGCGCAATGTACCTCTAGCAATACCCAGGGAAGGGACTCCTGCTATTCTCCTCTGTGGCTCACGAGTGTCGCTTTTAAAGTGCCATCACTCTACCAAGCCAAGACTTTGATGTTGGTAGGTTGTGGTTTGAATTGGTTTGACATTGCACATGTTGCAAAGGATGACGAAGTGTGTAGTTTCGAATTGTCTGCCCTACTCTGTTGTTACGGCTACAGGGCAGCCAAAACGACAAATGCACAACTCTGTGAAGGCTTTCGTCGTCGATTCTGCCGTAATACCTGCAAGTGACGTTGTCTCCACCCATCATGACACCTGTAAATTGCCGTAAGAATGTAATGGAAGCCACCAGAGTCTGGTATCGGTTCCATGAGGGCCAAATGACCTGTTGCAGCCTCTTAGTCAGGATATCAAACTTGCTCAATGATGCGCTCGCGTGTCTCTCCACCTTACTGCTCTGACAATCTACACAGGCTTAAGCTCACTCTCAGCACTCAGGCTTCACACTGGGCTATACAAAGCGTTCAAAAGTCCATATACCAGGCTGTGCAAGGTCATGCAAATGTTTGAATATAGTCAGTCTTCACAGCTTGTGAATAAATGGTCGCGTGCGGCCCTGGGATGTGTCGCGCCACTATTTACAATTCATAGCAGGTATTTGGAAACAAACTTAACACTAATTGTGTCGTCTGATAACAATTGTCGTAGTTAGTCATCATTGTCCCTCCGCAATTTGCGCCATTTCAGTGGGGTTTTATACGTGTTTGATGCTTGACAGGAAGTCCACAACTAAATCTTCAACCTCCTTAATATATTTCAATGTTGTTAAAAGCTGTCCAGTAAAATCTAGATATCTGAAATGGTGGGGAGGACAGTCTGCTCGGGTTTCTAATTACCTCCACCAGTGGGTGGTACCCCACATTGACAGTGAATTCCCGCCTCTCTATGTTTGGTTTGAGATACTGAATTGATTCACACAGCTAACAACTCTCGATCAAAGGCTGACCATTTTTGCTGGGAAGCTCACTACTTAATGGAAAAAAAATCTAAGGGGTGACATTGTCCCTGTATAATCTGGGTAGAAGCCAACCTCGGGGAAGATCAGTTTGGATTCCGTAGAAATATTGGAAGACGTGAGGCAATACTGACCCTACGACTAGTCTTAGAAAATAGATTAAGGAAAGACAAAACTACCTTTCTAGCATTTGTAGACTTAGAGAAAGCTTTTGAAAATGTTGACTGGAATACTCTCTTTCAAATTCTGAGGGTGGCAGGGGAAATAACAGGGAGCGAAAGGCTATTTACAATTTGTACAGAAACCAGATGGCAGTTATAAGAGTCGAGGGGTATGAAAGCGAAGCAGTGGTTGGGAAGGAAGCGAGGCAGCGTTGTAGCCTATCCCCGATGTTATTCAATCTGTATATTGAGCAAGCAGTAAAGGAAACAAAATAAAAATTCGGAGTAGGAATTAAAATCCATGAAGAAGAAATAAAAACTTTGAGGTTCGCCGAGGACATTGTAACTCTGTCAGAGACAGCAAAGGACCTGGATGAGCAGTTGAACGGAATGGGCAATGTCTTGAAAGGAGGATATAAGATGAACATCAACAAAAGCAAAACGAGGATAATGAAATGTAGTCGAATTAAATTGGATGATGCTGCCGGAATTAGATTAGGAAATGAGATACTTAAAGTTGTAAAGGAGTTTTGCTATTTGGGGAGCAAAATAACTGATGATGGTCGAAGTAGAGAGGATATAAAATGTAGACTGGCAATGGGAAGGAAAGCGTCTCTGAAGAAGAAAAATTTGTTAACATCGAGTATAGATTTAAATGTAAGGAAGTCGTTTCTGAAAGTATTTGTGTGCAGTGTAGCCATGTATGGAAGTGAAACGTGGACGATAAACAGTTCAGACAAGAAGAGAATAGAAGCTTTCGAATTGTGGTGCTACAGAAGAGTGCTGAAGATTAGACGGGTAGATCACATAACTAATGAGGAGGTATTGAATAGAATTGGAGAAAAGAGAAATTTGTGGCACAACTTGACAAGAAGAAGGGACCGGTTGGTAGGGCATATTCTGAGGCATCAAGGGATCACCAATTTAGTATTGGAGGACAGCGTGGAAGGTAAAAATCGCAGAGGGAGACCAAGAGATGAATACACTAAACAGATTCAGAAGGATGTAGGTTGCAGTAGGTACTGGTAGATGAAGAAGCTTGCACAGGATAGAGTAGCATGGAGAGCTGCATCAAACCAGTCTCTGGACTGAAGACCACAACAACAACAACAATCTGATGCAGATCTTCACCTACCACCTTGTCACTTGCATCAGCTTTGAGTGTCTTCGAAGCGTCCACTAAGTGTAACAACACCTTCAAGGCTGCATTTAATGTCTGTAAATGCCTGTTACATTTCCTCCATCCATTTAAAACCCTCTTTTTTTCTGTGACCTTACTAGCCAATGCATCTGTTAGCAGCACTTGTACCTGCGTAGCTGGGGTAATTGTTTTCTGTAAAAATTTGTTATACACAGGAAATTCGTGGGACGTGATATTTTATGGATAATTTCTATCCTCTCTGTAGTTGGTCTGACTCCCTAACGAAGTGGACTAAAGATGTTACCTGCTCCTTATGTAAATTACATTTGCTTTATTCACTAGAATACCATGTTAGTCTAGAGTAAAAGTACATGTTTTTCTGCTAATTTGCACAAAAACAGAATGTCATCTATGTAACAGAAACAGGATGGCATGCCTCTGAACATCGAATCAATTAAATGCTGCCATATTTGGGCAGTATTTGTAAGTCCATATGTCATTCAAACAAATTCAAACAACCTGAAGGGCATAATGATTTCTGTCTTATCTATGTTGGGTAGGAGCATAGGAATCTAGTGGCATGTTTTTGTACTATCTATTAGACTACTTTTTTTTGCACCTGCTAAGGTGAGGGAGAAATCATGCAGATTCAGTATCGGGTACCTATCTGGTACCGTGCAGGAAATGAGTGCAAAGTAATTCGCGCAAAGCCTGAGCGATTCATCCTTCTTTGAGATTAAATGGATTGTGGAAGACCATGCACTAGAGGAAGAGCTCATCATTCTTAAATTTAACAGATCTCCACAATTTTCTTAGCCTTTCAAAGTCTGTCCACCGCCAGTCTGTGCACTCTTGCGAAAACTCGGTGCCCGTCCACTGTCTGACTGTGACACTTTGTGTTGTGTAAAACTGTGCTCCTGCCCCTTTTAGTTTGTCCTAGCCTCGAATGTTCTGTGGGTGCATCACTTCTGGCACCTCCGTTTCTAGTAGCTTCTGTCTTGGTCTTTGATGTGATAGAGAATCCCACTGGCCCTGCTGAAATGTCTGCTGCTCTTGTAGTAGAGTAAGCTGCCATTTGTGGCTATGTGATTGCGGTGCCAGCAGCAACGGCTGTGACGCTGCTACATGATATGGAGCTCACCCCCACGAGGAAAAATTGTGATGTGTTCGTAGGAGTCATGGGAACTGTTGCCTCTCACACTGCTGTGATGATGATTGATGTTTCTGTTGCGGTTGATGGAAAAGTTGTTGCTGGATGCCTTACCCTTCATTTTGTGATTGTTGGTGGGTAAGTTGCTGATGATTGGTGTGATGCTCCTGATGTCAGGCTCTAGCTCTCGGCTGTGATACAAATGCGTCTACAGAGTGACAAGTTAGGTGTTTATCCTTTCCTGTGTTTTCCACGTAGTATATTTATTAAATTTCGTGCACATTTCTCTATTTAAGAGAGTTAATCTCGCGTGTTTGTAAGTGTAAATTCATTCCGTCTTCAGCGCAGTTGTTGCTCACCAAACAGATAGTTAGCTCTTTAATGCATCAGCATCCATTGGTGACATGTCAGGAGCGTATCAAATCGCATATCTAGGACTGTCTATTTTTATAGTTCACTTCTTCAGTTAATGTTGCTAGGATAGATAAGATGTTTACCTCTTGTGTACAGTTGCAGGAGGAGCTGGCCACAGTTTGCGCACAGCTGAACGTGCTGTTGGTTATGGTGAGTTACCTTCAGGTTGCTGGTTAAGAGTGTAGCGGTTGTGGAGAATCTGGCGCATTGCATGGGACGCCTCAGGTGTCACTTGTTTTGCCCCCAGATTCTGCTTCTAAGGCGCCGTTTAGTGCACCTGATGTGGTCGATCTTCCCTCACAGCAGGATAAGTGGCGGGTGGTAACGTGTTCGCATTGCTCGAGGCGGAGGATCAATGTGGGGACTGGCTGCCTGGCCTCGCACATTCATCCTGCGAGGGGACGAAAGAATGGCTCTGAGCACTATGTGACTTAACTTCTGAGGTCATCAGTCACCTAGAACTGAGAACTAATTAAACCTAACTAACCTAAGGACATCACACACATCCATGCCTGAGACAGGATTCGAACCTGCGAACGTAGCGGTCGCTCGGTTCCAGACTGTAGCGCCTAGAACCGCATGGCCACTCTGGCCGGCGTGAGGGAACAGGTGGCCGCTTCTTCAACAGGGTCCGAGCAGGCATACGGATGGAGGGATTTACTGGTTATTGGGAGCTCCAATGTTAGGCCCATTACAGAGCCCCTCAGGCAAATAGCATTCAGGGCTAGTAAGAAAGTCAATGTGCACTCCATATGACTGTCAGAGGGTCTCATCTGAGATGTGGAGGCGGCCTTGCCTGTGGCTATTCAGTGTTCAGTGTGCAGTCGTCTGCAAACTGTGGCTCACATCAGCGCCAATGACACCTGTTGCATGAGTTCTGAGGCGATCCTCAGTTTGTACAGGCAGCTGGCAGAGGTAGTGAAGACTGCTGGCCTCGTGTGTGGGGCCCAAGCACAGCTTGCGGTTTGCAGCATCGTTCCCAGAGTTGATTGGGGTCCTTTGGTTTGGAGACGAGTGGAGGGCCTCAACCAAAGGCTTCGTCGACTCGGTAATGGTCTTGGCTGCAGATTTCTAGACCTGCGTTATCGTGCATGGATTTGTAGGACTCCCCTTGATAGGTCAGGAATGAACTACACAAAGGAAGCAGCTACTCAGGTAGCAGAGTACTTGCGGAGTGCGTATGAGAATTCTTTTGGGCTAGACAGTTGTCTGAGTTGCTCTGATGGACACTCGCCAGTCGATACACAGCAAGGGAAGTTAAACGGCATTCAGAATAAAGACATTTCGACTGTCACAATTTTATCAGTAAGCTGTCGAGGTATTCGTAATAAAGTTCCCGAATTTACTGCCCTCCAGGAAAGTTCTAGTGCTCATTTTATTCTTGGGACCGAGAACTGGCTGAAACCCGAAGTGGAAAGCTCTGAGATATTTAGCGAGTCATGAAACGTATATCGGAAACACAGATTAGAGGCGTTCGTGAAAAGATCTATGCCGAAGCAGACAACAACTACGACAGTCACACCTTAGCGAAAGATTTGGCAGAGAACCCGAGAAAATTTTGATCGTATATGAAATCGCTAAGCGGGTCTAAGGGTTCCATTCAGTCCCTTGTTGACCAGTGTAGTGTGGCAGTTGAAGACAGCTAAACGAAAGCCGAAATTTTAAATTTCACTTTCAAGAAATTGTTCACTCAGGAAAACCATACAAACATACTGTCATTTGACAATCGGACAGAGTCTCGTATGGACGACATAAAAATAAGCGTACCTGGCATAGAGAAACAATCTAAATATATGAAAACACATATATCACTGGGTCCGGATGAAATCCCAGTTCAATTATACAGACACTACTCTATGGCATTGGCCCCTTACCTAGCTTGCATTTATCGTGAATCTCTCGCCAACACGAAGTCCCAAGTGACTGAAAAAAAAAAACCGCAGGTGACTCCAGTATATAAGAAAGTAACGGAAAGGACCCACAAAATTATAGACCAATATCCCTAACTTCTGTTTGCTGAAGAATCCTTGAACATATACTCATTTCGAACATAATAAACTTTCTGGAGACTGAGAAGCTTATGTCCACGAGCCAGCATGGTTTTAGAAAGCATCGCTCGTGCGAAACTCAGCTTGCCCTGTTCTCACTTGATTTACTGAGAACCATGGACGAAGGGCAACAAGCAGATTCCATGTTTCTGGATTTTCAGAAAGCATTTGACATGGTGCCCCATTTGAGGCTGTTAACGGAGGTACGATCATATGGAATAAGGTTACAGATATGTGAGTCGCTCAAAGACTTCTGAAATAATAGAACCCAGTATGTTGTCCTCGATGGCGAGTGTTCATCATAGGCAAGGGTATCGCCAGGAGTGCCCCAGAGAAGTGTGATAGTACCGTCTCATCTCTGCTGAATTGCATAGATAATGTCTGCTAAATAAAGTTTGCTGTCTGAATGAAATCTTCTCGGTTTTCAAGCTGTGCCAATTCGAAGTAAATTCTCTAGCCTTCGATGGCCATTCCACCATCGTTGTCAGGAGTAAAAATCGCCGACTGCTGTGGGTGTCGCGGTTTCCCTTTGCAGCGTCTGTCCCCAATCAGAGTGGGCCGAAACGAAGCATGCGAGGAAGGTGAGTTGGACAGCTCTTAACAGCTCCGACCCACTGCGGGACCGAGTGATGTCAGGTAGCACAATGTGGCAGCATCATTTTTGAAACTGCCGCTCCCGCATCTCTACGAGCGTCATGCGTTAGTTTCTGCTTCCTTTAAAAATCCAAAAGTCACTGTCGATAGAATCCCTCTGATTGGCGACTAATACTGTTTCCAAAGTCTATGGCATTTTCAGAATCCAGATCTTCCTTAAAGTGCCATCGGGCAAGAAGGCAGTTCCCACAGATAGCTGAAAGTGCCACGATAATTGTGATGGTGTCTTATTGTCCAGTGTGAAGTGTCTGAGGCATCTGTAGTTCCGGCGACTTTGATAAACGGAATAATAAGCATTTTTTTAGCACATCAAAGTTTTTTGGTAATGAAAGTACTACTACTGTTAAACTATTTAACACTGTCACGAACTAATAATTGTCTTTCGTGACAATGTAGTTCTGCAGACTTAATTCTACAATGTGAAGCCACGTTTGCGGTTCTGCAAACTGAAACGGTAATGATTTGAATATACAGAGTGATTATAATTAAAGTTAAACTTTCAAAACGCTGTAGAAATAACGCCACTGATCAGAATGAAGTCAAAGCGATTATATCCCTTCTAATTCGTCCTTTTTTCTGCTATTTCTGGGTATTTATTTTCTCGTTTTTGCGACCTAAAGCACAATTTTTCTTACTGGTGGCACTTTGAAGTGTTTATTTAACGCATTTTACGTACTTGCTCCCAGTTTATTAAATAAATAGTAGACTGAGTAAGAAGGGGGGAAAAAGGCTATCGGAGAATAAATGTAGTGTAATGCAAATACAGTTGGGCATGTAACAGTCAACCCATAGAACACCATTAAGGGAAGTGGAAAGTGACAAATGAAAGAGTTTGGGGGCATGTTTACTAACATTTTACGCTTCTTAATCAAATGGTGAAGAAAATAAATTGAAGCCAAAATACACCAAAGAAGATGAATGTGTACTTTGATTAGCTACACTATTGTGTTTTTTATTTGATTTGTGCAGAAAATTATTTAAGCTGAATGCAGAAATTGGTAGTAGATTCTGTGTAAAATTAAAAATAGTTGGTATAGCATCTACCTTCAGCCACACAAGTCCAAATTTTTCTCTTTCTGAACATTCCTCTTCAAAGTGTTTTGAACATATTTTGGAATATTTTGTGGGGACAAAATTACTCCTCTTTATTTTCTGGAGCCACATTTTTACTCGTTGTTCATCCTGGGAAACTAAAATATAAATCACACATAATCATTCTCCATGTCCTAGACACACTTAACATGGTCTCCTACTGTAACTTTATAGTAAACAAAAAGGTTTAGACACACATATTATACGAAGACAATTACAGACTCCCACTCTATTGAATTTATCTGTCTCCCATCTTTCAAATCTATATACACAATTGACACATCACTGATAAATGCATGGAAGATAGTATTTGCTGAAACAACTAACCATTCCCTTTCCTGTTCCACTAACAAATTTACGAGAGGAAGCGATTGTTTGTAAGCTTTTGTACGAACCGTAACATCTATTATATAGTCATAAAATCGTAGAAAAATAGGTCTACAGAATCAAGCCTTAATTATAATGCGTCTCGAAATTTTTAAACATAGTACCCATGATAAGTTACTATCCCTCCTTTCATATATTTTTCTTTGCATCTGTAGCAACAATAGTAATTCACCATCGCTATTCCACTATCAACAAACGGTGAAAACACAAGAAAAACTCTTGATATTATAAACTTCAAACTCTGAGGAAAGCACACACGCACAGCCAAGTCCCGAAAACACGTGACAATCCTGGTTTAATGTTGACAACATGCGCAGAACGCAATGCTCACTCCAGAGGTATTTACTCTATGGAAATATGGCATGCTGACATGACACAAGCTCCACGCTGCTTCTCGCCCGCTATCTGTTGGTGTAGGAAAGAAATTTCAGTGGCAAGCGATTATCACTGTTGTGCATTAACCTCAACGTTTTTTTTTCTGCAGGAAATTCTATTACGGTCTGTATTTGCAACTTGTGTTCCAAAAAACAAAAGCAAACAAAATGTCAGGAATAAACAGACAGATCAAAATGATCTACATAGTGGCTGCTTAAGCAAAGGCAGTTTTATCACATTGATTTACTTCACGAGTTGTAGGGCACAGGATGGAGTTAGAGGCATATAATTATCTTCTAACGCTCATAACGCCTTTTTTATCTATTTATTTATTCGAGTCATCCGTCTTCTGACTGGTTTGATGCGGTCTGTCACGAATTCCTCCCTTGTGCCAATCTTTTCATATCATAGCAGCACTTGCATTCCGCATCGTCAGTTATTTGCTGGATGCATTCCAGTCTCTGTTTTCCTCTACGGTTTTTATTCCCTAATGTTCCCTCTAGTACAACGGAAGTTATTCTGTGATTTCTGAACAGATGTGCTGCCATCATCTCCTTTCTTCTTGTCAATGTTTTTGATATATTTTTTTCCTGCCGATTCTCCAGGGAACCTCTTCATTCCTTACCTTGTCTGTCCTTGCGAGATCGGCATGTATACCTGAACTATTATTATTGGTGATTGTCTGCTGTCGATTCTGATGAGAACAGCCCTGTCACTGAGCTACTCACAGTAACTTACTCTCTGCCCTACTTTCATATTCATAATTAATCCTAATTCCATTATACTATTTTCTATTGCTGTTGATATTATCCTCCACTCATCTGACTAGAAATCCTTGTATTCTTTCCATTTCACTTCACCACCCCCCACTAAGTCTAGATTACGACTTAGCATTTCCCTAACTTCATGTATAATACGGAAAAAAAACTCGTATGATGAGAGAAATATTTCCACATGAGCAATGATTACGTCAAAGTCACTGGCAATAGGAGTTACAAGGATCTAGAATTTGCAACTGTAATTTCCAAACGAGCAGTAAGTGAAATCATACCTATTAGAAGTGAGCGGTTTATGCTGTCCTGAAGGATGATTTCATGAAGGCAGGTAAACTACTGGACCTCAATTCTGACAAGCTACAGATCCTATTTTTACGGTTTTAGACACGTTTGAAATGGAGTATATTCTCATAACTAAAATACACGGGCAATGAACTATAGTTCAATTTTCTTATAAGTCGATATTTTCAGTCCTCTGCCTGAAGCCTACCAGCAACTTTTGCACCAGAGTATAAAATTTCATTCTGAACTCTGGATGCAATACATAGTATGTCTTGAAAGTTTTACTTGTAGTATTGCGGTTGTGAAAAAATAATGCTCCTTAGCAGCATCAATTCACGGATTAGTAAACAGTATTCAATTGTAATTTAACGCTGCAGAAAAATCTAAATTTTTAAATAAATTCACAATTCTTGTAATAAATTACTCTAAAATAATGTAGCACAATTATCGCGTAAAAATTTTTCGGTGTCATTTGAAAATCGGGATGTACTAATTTGTCTTCCCATTCTCGGTGTATACACCCTTCCGTGTAAGCAATGGGTTGAGTGTATTGTATCTGTGAGTAATGTTGACAGCTACAGCTTGTGTTTGTTGACATCTGGAGTACTACAGACAGTTTGACCACTGGTGGTAGGTAGGTGAGAGCTCTACGTAACTTGTGTGAGAATGTCAAACCTCAGCAGAATTCGTTTGGGAAATTTTGGTAGTTCTACAGAGAGCATTGATCGACATAATAATCTCTATTATTATTGACAGATGAGTTCGACTGAGTCATAGGTGTGACTCATTCAGTGTGAACGATAACCGATAAAAGCGACAGGTAAACGGGTGTGGCATAACAACGTAATGAGGTTTGTCGTTTAAAAAATGTCTGAAACTTCAGAAAAGACGCCAGAGTGGTTAGTGTTGCTGGAAAACAAGAAGAAGAGGGTAAGCAGAAGTAATTTTCAGAAATATCACTTCGAAAACTAGTTTCAGTTTACCTGTTCTGTGCCGATGGTTCGTTACGAAAAAATTGTAAATTAATCTAAACATGTCTTCCAGCACAATCGGTTGGCTCATGAAATCGGCGCCGGTGCTCCATGTCTTAGCTGCGGAGATTCTTGTCCAGGGCTTGATTTACATTTCTGGAGGTAAGTTTTCTTATTTTCTATTCTCCCTTTTATTTATTTTTTACTTGTTTGGATTTCATCAGTTTCACGCTAATCATATGGAAGATGATAAAGCTCTAAATATACTGCCCAACTGCCAACTCTTTGCTAAAATAAGCTAGTTATTTAACGGAAAATATAGACATATTTCTTTTACCGGTAGTAACGACATGTTCGAAGATATTAGATGTTTACCAGTAACTATTGCTTAACTTAACGGGTCACAAGATGTCCTACAAAAGTTTGACCAGCGAAAGATTTCTCAATTTATTATACTGTAAGGGGAAATAGAAATGTTATTTGGGTATTAGTTTCAACCCTTACACAATGAACACATTCCAGCATTAAATTAAACTTTATGTATCGTATTGTTTTAGTATTTCCTTTGATAGAATATGTTTTATGTTCACATATTATGAACCTTCTCGAGACCAAAAATCTCTCCCCTAGAAAAATGGATTCCAACATAATGATTGTGTGAAACGCAGCTTACTCTGTTCATCCAGGAGACAAAGACAGCAGCAGATACCTGTGAGTAGGTTGCTGTTATGTTCCTTTACTTCTGGAAGGCATTCAATACAGATCCGCACTACAGCCTAATGAACAAAATAAGACTGTATGGAATATGATACCCGCCATGTGATTTGACTCAAGTGTTTCTAGCAAATAGAACAGCATATCATTCTGAACAGAGAGAGGTCTTCAGATATAAAAGTAATTTTAGATGTTGCCCAAGGGAGTGTTGTAGGACAATTAATTATTGCAATAGAGATAAATTACCTATTGGGCAACGTCAGAAGTTCCACGTCTTTTTGTTGTTGTTGCTGTTGTGTACAGAGATGCCGGACTGCTAGAAAATGGTCGTGAAGTGCAGGAAGATCTGCAGAGGATCCTCCTCTGTGCAGAGATTGGCGACTGACCCTCAAAATAAAAGAAACAGGATATTGCACGTAAATAGTCAGGAAGATCTGTTGTTGTGTTATTATAAGATTGCAGGACAATCATTGGAAGCAGTCATATCTGTAGAATATGTAGGAATACACATATTGAGCAATTTAAAGCAGAGTGACCGCATAAAACTAATCACAGGTAAAGTGGATGACAGACAGTTTCATTGGAAGAATTGTCAGGAAATCAGTCCACCCACCAAAGATGTAGCTTACAAAATCCTTGTTGAATCAATATTTAAATACAGGTTGTCAGTCTGAGATATATACCAGATAGAATTGATAGAGGAAACAGAGAAGATTTAGCAACCAGCAGCACATTTTGTTAGAGCTTCATTTAATAAGTGCGAAAGTGTCATGGAGATGCTCATGCAACTCCAGTGGCAGATGCTGTGAGAGAAGCATTCTGCATCTCTGTATGCTTTACTGATATACACAGTCTGGTCACATTAATGTGACCACCACCTGTGTTCAGTGTCAGTGCACACTAATCAAAAACAGGTGGCAGCAGTAGCAGTGGAGGGTATATAAAGCGTGTTGGGGGGATACAGAAAATAATGTATTTGTCGTCATAATGTGGAAACATCCAAAAGGGCATGGTCATTGGCTTTTTGGCCAAGGGTGGAAGCATTTGCAAAATGGTTAAGTTTGTGAACTGTTTGCTTGCCTTCATGGTTAAGGTATACTGCGTATGGCAAAATGGCGCTATCCAAAACTGATGCCGAAGCAACAGTGGTGCACCATATGCTGTAGGTGATGGGTAAACAATGTCTGCCGAGATGTGTACAGGCAAATGGATGTGTAACTTTTGAGCAACTGACTGTACAGATTAATAAAAGGGCTACCGCCAGTGTCTCCTCAATGGCCATTCAGCGAATGTTGCTGTGTATTGGCCACCACAGCAGACGCCTGGTTCATGCATCCATGCTGATTGCTTTTCATTGGCAATGAAGGCTGGAATTTTTGTGCCAATACCATAACTGATATTCACTGAGTGGCAACAGGTGGCCTTTTCAGGTAAATCATGTTTTATGCTCCATCGGACGGACGGCTGTGTAAGGATGTGCAACAATCGTCAGAAGGTTACAGGTCGGAGGAATGAGCTTTATGGTCTGGTGAATGTTTTTGTGGCACTACCTGTTTGATCCTGTCATTCAGCAAGACACAATGGATGGAAACAAGTATGTACCTATCCTTGAGGACCATATCCACCCCTTCATGCTGTTTGTTTTTTCCTCGGCACGATGGCATTTATCAGCAGGACAATGTAAAGTGTCTCACAGTTTGCAGTGTATGCGAGCGGTTCGAAGAGCACCAGGATGAATTTACCTTACTCCACTGGCCAACAAACACCCCAGATTTAAACCTAATAGAGATTCTGTGGGACCATCTTTATTGGATTGTTAGCACTATTCCTAGAAAAGCTAACCAATTTATTGCTTCCTCTTACTTATATCTCATGAAAAGATCATTTTGGACCATCCATGATTGGAATAGGAAAAGTGGGCAGTGATAGTTTTACATAAAGTACCCTCCACTAGATACCATATAATGGCTTACAGAGAATAAGTGTAGATGTATAATGCTTGTCTTTCCTGAGTCCTTTCATATGCCATTTGTGATGTCCATGCATCCATATTTCCTTCAGAGTGAATTGTTTTGTGTTTTATTCATGTCATGACATACATTTGCAATCCATTCAGTTTGCGTACAGGAGAAATTTCAGAAATTTATAAAACAGTTACAATGATGTTTATATTAATAAATAATAGCACTATAATAAATGATAACACTATAATGATATTTCTTGGAATGTGCGACACATTGTATCCAGCTCAAATTTCCCGTTTGTCCCGCATGAATTCATTCACTGAGTAACAACACTCCATTGTCAGTATAATGCAATATAATTTTGTCACTTTTATGACAGTACTCGAGTACAAAAAAATTAAAGTGGTAGACTACTTTCATGCATATTTGTGTGTGTATCAGAGCGACATAAAATTTTGTTGATACTAGCAACATATGTAATGGGCATTCAAATACTGATATACACGTATTCTGTAATTAAGTTTCATCAGTACAAGTGTGCTTTGTAATTCACAGGGTTTCAAATCCAAGTTTAAAAGCTGTGATACATTGTCTGTGGATCACTTTTTCAAGTATATTGGGCATGTCATGATGTTATGGGTTAAGAACAAACAAATAAGAACATAATTCACATTTACAGACATGTGCATACTTAGGTGTAGTTTGACAATGGTGGGCCTTATAGTAGGAATTATCCCTCCCCATTTGCCTGGAGTTATTTAGAGAAACCATGGAAATCTAAGTCAGATCTGCCAGATGGGGTTAGTCTCTCCATCCTCTCAAATACAAGGCCAGTCTGTGTAAAAGTATGCAAACTCATTTGGTTATGACCCCAAATGGAAAATACTGTTATTTAATAATCTGTTCATTTCCCATTTCACATAATGTTCAGATGTTATTTTTGGAAATTTGTGGTAAGTTACCATGAGACCAAACTGCTGAGGTTATTGGACCCTAGGCTTACACACTACTTAATGTAACTTAAACTAACTTACGTTAAGGACAACACACACACCCATACCTGAGGGAGCGCTTGAACTTCTGACGGGGGTAGCCGCGCAAACCATGGCAAGGCCTGTGCAGCTACCCCACCCGGCTCAAATATGCATAGTTTATCATTGTGTATACTATCGGCTAACATCAGGATCACTGGCAACATCAGGACCATGAGTTTGGTTTCCATTTTGGGTATTTAGACATCCAGTTTGCTAGCCTGAAAAAAATCAAGACACAATCCCTCCATAAGATGTGAGAAATTGAGTGCAGAAAGAGAGTAACTTAAGGTGTGATTCAAGTAAACATGACATAAATTACTGAGAATAAGTTAAGTTACAGGAAAAACGGAATATTTATACATTGACCATCGTACACTAGGAAATGAATTAGAGCTAACTCATAAGAAATTGAAAGTTTCAAAACATGGCAGTAGAAATTTACAAAAACAATCATTTATTAATCTTCATATACTCGTAAAGAGAGAAGAATGACTTATCCACTGAGTATTTTATTTAATTTAGATATAAGTGAAGCTGGGACATTAATGACAGATTTTAATGTCTGATGGAAGAGAATTGAAAGCTTTTGTGGCAGAATAGTGAACACCTTTTTGTGCAAGACTTAGTTGTTTTAGATCCCTGTGTAAATCGTCTTTAGACCTTTTATTGTGGTCATGGTATGTACTATTAGATGTAAAAAGAGAATGGTTTTTAGAGGCAAAAATCGTCTAAGAAAATAGAAATATGGTGGTTAATTTTTGGAGCTTACAAAAAAGGTTTCTGCAAGAATATTTTGGATGCATGCCACTCATGACTCAAACTCCCCTCTTTTTTTCTATAAAGTGTTTTTTTGTTGTTAAAGATTAATTGCACCAAAAAGTTGTACCTTATGACACGATAGAGTGAAAAAAGCCAAAATAAGCAGCTCTGATAACATTCACATCGCCAACAGGGGTAATTACACGTAGGGCACCACGCCCAGATCATTTTAACTTGGCATAAGTTAGGATGCCCAGGAATTTAGAAGATTCACAGTGCAGTATATTTTGGTTATCACAATTCACTATATAGGATGTATTGTTTGACAGGTACTTTTTACTGGCTTTTAAATAAACATATTTTACTAATATCTTTACTCTTCTTGCACAAATTATTTTGTAATTTTATTCTTTAGTAGAAAATGCTGTTTTATGGTAACTTTCTGTCTATATCTTGTTGCATCACGAACAGAGCTCACCATGCAATAATTATCAAGGCTATTTTTGGTGTGCGTAACAGATCGGTAAATGTATTCACTTGGTGAAGTTAAAATATCCAATATTTTGGAGAGATTTTTATGATGAGCTCGGTTACCAATTTTTTTATATTATTCTTGTGGCTCTTTTATGTAGTCTGATAACTGTGTACATATTTTGTGCAGTTGTTTCCCAAGAGAAGAATTCTTTAACAGAGAACTGAGAGCACATGTTTACTGATAACTAAAAAGCATTGAGTGTCACATGTTGATGGCAGGACATAACGTGCTATTCTGTTTGAAAGTATCATTGCATGGTCACATCATTTCAACTGAAAATCAATCATCTTTCTAAAAATTTGGGTGTGTTACCATTCCATTAAATGTTTATGTAACAGTATAATTTTCCCTTGTCAAACTGAAATAAATGGCATTTGTTTTCTTTATGTTCAGTGTAACTTTATTTTTGATTAGATGAAATATGTGACTGGATTGATGATTTTTTGGTAGGGGGGAGGCAGCTTGTTATCTGGGATGTCAAGTCATTGACAGATGTAGAAGTAACTTTGAGTGTACCCCAGGGAAGTATGTTAGGACCCTAGCTGTTCGTGTTGTGTATTAATGACTTTGCGGACAATATTAATAGTAATATTAGACCTTTTACAGATTATGCAGCTATCTGTTATGAAATAGTATGTGACAGAAACTGCATAAATGTTCAGTCAGATGTCGATAAGATTTCAATGTGGTGCAAACATTGACAACTTGCTTTAAATGTTCAGAAATGTAAAGTTGTGCACTTCACAAAATGGGGGAAAAAAAAGTGTGCTAAGAATCTAATGTCAGTGAGTCACAGTTAGAATTGGCCAACTCATACAAATTCCTGGGTGTAACACTTCGTAGGGATATGGAATGGAATGATCACACAGGCACCGTTGTGGGTAAAGCAAGTGGTAGATTTCAGTGTCACAGTGTCAGCCAGTAGCAACACAAAACACTTACTGCTCACCCTTATTTTTCTATGGACCTTGATTTTTATCAACTTGAAGAAAGACATAAATTAATCAGTTTTCAGTTAAAATCAGTTTGGCGGTTGGGTAATATGACTGCACTTATATAAAATCATATTTTCTGAGAAATTCAACGCGAAGAGAGCATCCTAACATATGGAATATGGCATTGGAGCCATCATTTTCTGACCACATGTATATAAAATTTGAGGTTGAAATGAGTGTTAAACAGACCATGGCCTATAGAAATCCTAGGAAAACAAACTAGGGCTCTTACAGGAAAGGCCTCAGCACTCACTTACCTGAAGTCAGAACTTTGCTAAGGAATCCAGTAGACCTTGAGAAAATGTCAGACACAGTGGATCGGAAGAGATTCTCTCTTGTTTCGAGCAGCTAACAGAAGTGGTAAAGGCTGCCAGTCTTGCTTGTGAGATGAAAGCCGAGCTGACCATTTGCAGCATTGTCGACAGGACTGTTTGCGGACCTGTGGTAGAGAGTTGAGTGGAGAATATCAATCAGAGGCTCAGGCGGTTCTGCAACTGTGTAGCCTGCAGATTCCTCGACTAGCGCCATAGGGTGTTTGGGTTTTGGGTTCCACTGAATAGGTCAGGAGTCCATTACATGCAGGAGGCAGCTACATGGGTAGCAGAGGCTCTGAGGCATGGACTGGGCAGTTTTTTAAGTTCGAGGGTCTTGGGAAAACATACAAAGGGCCTTAGTCACAAAAGATGCAGGCCAAACATAGGAAGAACATAGATATAGAAAGCATCGGTATATAATTGTAAATTGTTGTAGCTGTGTTGGGAAAGTTCCAGAGCTCCAAGTCCTAATAGAAAACACTGATGCTCAGATCATTATAGACACTGAAAGCTGACTAAAACTGAAAATAGGCTCAGCCAAAATTTTTGCACAGAACCAAATGGTGTACTGAAAGGATAGGTTAAATAAACACAGTTGGCGATGGCGTGTTTGTTGCTGTTAGAAATAGTTTCTCTTTTCGTGTAATTGAAGTAGTCAGTTCCTGTGAGTTAGTATGGACAGAGGTCATTGTTGGCAACCAGAATAAAATAACAATTGGATCCTTTTGTTGACCTCCCAATTCATATGATACAATTGCTGAAAGGTTCAAAGAAAACTTGAGTTTAACATCAAACATGTACCTGACTCATACATTTATAGTTGTTGGAGACTCTAATTTACCCTCGATATGTTGGCGAAAATACATGTTTAATTCTGAAGGTACGCATAAAATAATTCGAAATTATGTTAAATGCATTCACTGAAAATTTTTCGAGCAGTTAGTTCATGAGCCCATGCGAATAGTAAATGATTGTGAAAACACTCTTGACCTCTTAGCAATAAATAATTCTGAGTTGTTAATGAGTATCAAAACGGATACAGGGATTAGTGAACACAGGGTTGTTGTAGCGAGATTGAGTATTTTAACTCCTAAATCTTCCAAAAATAAATGAAAAATATACCTATTCAAAAAAGCAGATAAAAATTCACTTGGCACATTCCTGAGAGACAATGTCCACCCCTTCCAAATAAACAATGTAAGTGCAGATCAGATGTGGCTTGAATAAAAAGAAACAGTATCTCCAGCAATTGAGATATTTATACCAAATAAATTGACAAACGATGGAGCTGATCCTCCTTGGTACACAAAATGGGTCAGAACACTGTTGCAGAAACAACGAAAACAGCATGAAAAATTTAAATAGACACAAAATCTCCAAGATTGGCTATCTTTTACAGAAGCTCAAAATTCAGCACAGACTTCAATGCGAGATGCTTATAATAGTTTCCACAACAAAACTTTGTCTTGAATCCTGGTTTTATGTGAAGTATGCTAATGGCAAGACATAATCAATGCCTTCTCTGCATGATAGCAGTGGAGATACTATCAAAGACATTGCTGCCAAAGCAGGGGTACTAAACACAGCCTTCCGAAATGCCTTCAAGAAAGAAGACGAAGTAAATATTCCATAATTCAAATCAAGAACAGCTGCCAACATGAGTAACGTAGATATCCTCGGAGTAGCAAAGCAGCTTAAATCACTTAGTAAAAGCAAGTTTTCTGATGCAGTCTGTATGCCAGTTAGGTTCCTTTCAGAGTATGCTGATGCAATAGATCAGTACTTAACAATCATATACAACCTTTCGCTCGACGAAAGATCAGTACCCAAAGACTGGAAAGTTGCACAGGTCACCCCAATATTCAAGAAAGGCAGTAGGAGTAATTCATTAAATTACAGGCCCATATGATTAACGTTGATATGCAGCAGGATTTTGGAACATATATTGTGTTCAAACATTATGAATTAACTTGAAGAAAACAGTCTATTGACACACAGTCAACAGGGGTTTAGAAAACATTGTTCTTGTGAAATATAACTAGCTCTTTACTCCCACGAAGTGTTGTGTGCTATGGACAAGGGATTTCAAATTGATTCCTTATTTCTGGATTTCCGGAAGTGTATCACACAAGCAGCTTGCAGTGAAATTGCATGACAATGGAATATTGTCTCAGTTATGTGACTGGATTTGTGATTTCTTGTCAGAGAGGTCACTGTTCGTAGTAACTGAGGAGAAACTCGTCAAGTAAAACAGAAGTGATTTCTGGCATTCCCCAGAGTAGTGTTATAGGCTCTTTGTTGTTCTTTATCTATATAAATGATTTGGGAGACAATCTGAGCAACCATTTTAGGTTGTTTGCAGATGACACTGTCATTTATCGACTAGTAAAGTCATCGGAAGATCCAATCAAATTGCAAAAAGATTTAGAAAAGATATATGTATGGTGCGGAAATTGGCAATAGCCCCTAAATAATGAAAAGTCTGTGGTCATCCACGAGTGCTATAAGGAATCCATTAAAATCTAGAGGCCATAAATTCAACTAAATACCCAGGAACAACTTAAATTGGAAGGAACACACAGAAAATGTTGTGGGGAAGGCTAACCAAAGACTGTGATTTATTGGCAGGACACTTAGGAAATGTAACAGATCTACTAAGGAGACTGCCTACATTATGCTTGTCCATCCTTTTGTAGAATAATGCTGTGCAATGTGTTATCCTTACCAGATGGGATTGATGGGAGTACATTGAAAAAAATTTAAAGGAGGACAGCATGTTTTGTATTATCTTGAAATAGGGGAGTGTGTCACTGAAATGGTGTAGAATTTGGGATGGACATCATTAAATCAGTGTCCTTTTTCATTGCGGAGTAATCTTTTTATGAAATTCCAATCCCCAACTTTCTCCTCCGAATGTGAAAATATTTTGTTGACACTGACCTATATAGTGAAAAATGATCACCATGATAAAATAAGAGAAATCAGAGCTGGTACAAAAAGATTTAGGTGTTCGTTCTTTCCGTGCGCTATACAAGATTGGAATAATAGAGAACTGTAAAGGTGGTTCGATGAACCCTCTGCCAGGCACTTAAATGTGATATCCAGAGTATCAATGTAGATGTCTGCCATTATGATTTTGTATTTAGAAGAATGCCCAATCACCAAGAAGTTGAGCAAACAGGAATGTCTCTTGGTGGAACAATAACCTGGAATTCCAAAGGAAACAGGTAAGAATACTGTTCTACGTTGCAAGAAGGAAAGGAGAATGGGCAAAATATAAGGAGGCCCTTGCCAAATACGAACTTGCAATTAAGCAAGCGAAACTGCCATCCAGGAAGGTATTCTGTGAGGAAGTGGAAGGTACATCTACTCGTGCCAGACTTTACAAAATCCTCACCAGAATACCAACTAAGCCAGGATTGTGAGTGTACAAGGACAGAGTATGAGACACTGGATGTGCTCCTCTAGACACACTTCCCTCAGGGCACTCTAGCAGACAACATAGATAGAGATTCAGTCCCTGGGATGCACTGGTTTAAGATAATCAAAGAGAGAAGTGGGAAACTGGTAGAGAACGTGTCATTTAAAAAAAAAAAAAAAAAAAAATCTTGTGGACAGTGGGGACGTGTCAACTGTTCAAGTCACCAGGCACAGATGGAATCTTTTCAGCTCTACTGCAACAAGCAGGAGAGAGTTTAATCAAACTCCTATGTAGGCTGTTTAGGGTTAGCCTAGCAGCAGGACTCATTCCTGATGCTCGGAGGACAGTGAGAGTTGTTTTCATTCCAAATCTGGGGAAAGTTGATTATGCCAATGCCAAGGGTAATGACTGATCAGTTTGTCCTCCTTTCTTCTTAAGAATGAGCACATTAGAGAAAAGAGGTTAACTTAGGTTCCTGTGTATGTAAACCAACACGCATATCAACCAGGCAAATCATGTAAACGGCATTTCACTTGTTGGGAGGATGGAAAAAGCTCTACATTTTCAGGAAATTTCTCTGTCTCTCTTCCTGGATATCAAGTCGGCTTTTAGCAATACAACATTCTAATCTATGGTTAGAGCTGCAGAGGAGCATGGCATTTAGAGTACCGTATATGGGTGGATTACAATCATGTTGAGTAGAAGAAAAATAGAAGCCACCACAATGAATGAAAAATATAATGAACACCACTAGAGGATGTCCACAAGGAGGGGTTTTGGCTGCACTGCTGAGGAATCCTAGTGGTCAATCAACTCCCTGAAGAGCTAAACACGAGAGGCTACTTTTGCTAAGGATACGAAGATGATTTAATCGTAATAATATGTAGCAAATTTACTAGTACTGTGAGAACAATGGCTAAATGGACATTGAACACTGTGAAAAACTGGTGTCTTAAGTAGGATCTAAGGGTCAGCTGCAAGAAAACAGTTGCATTACCATTCATAAGGAAACATGTCCAGGACGTGTACTGGAATCTTGAGCTTCTCAGTGAAACTCTACCTGTAGAGGCGTTAGTGAAGTATCTTGGGGTAACCCAGGATGTGAAACTGTCGTGGACCTCTCGTGTAAGGAATACAGGGTGCTCAAAAAAAAAGTGTCGGATACTTTCAGAGGTGGCAGTACTCATTGAAACAAGAAAAATAAGTCCAGAAAACATGGGTCTGGAAAGGCATGTTTTCTGAGAAGTCCAATGTACATGGATCTGGAAATACATTTTTTTCTGCGATAAACATGTGTTATTGTGAGAGATTATGCTGATACTTGGTGTACATCTGTTAATATAATAAGTAAACCAGTTGTACATCATTTGTCGTACTTTGTTTTGTGTTCTACAGAACTCGGATGTACATTATAAACTTTATAACTTAAACAGCAGTGAATCATAACTTGAAAAGTTTATTGTGGCTGGCTGATTGCCATGTAAATTATAAACCTTATGTTTGCACTATAGTAACGGTTCTAAATATGTTAACTCTCAACAATATACTGTTCAGATTTACCTGTTTCCATCCCTGAGCACCTTTCTTTTCTCTCTCACAAATGGTGTTGGTCCTTCTGATCTTTGCTATGTATGGCAAGCATAGATATTTGTCTTCAAGTACAGTGTGTTAACTGTAAGACGGCAGAGTTGTAAGGGGAGTGTGGGGAGAGGAGGAAGCAAGCATTGGCTGGTGAGGGGAGAGGAGCCGTTGAGAGGGGGGGGGGGGAGGCGGCAAGGAATGCCTACCAGTTGCAGTGCTGGCACTACAAATTGCGTGTCATGCTTACACGAAAGCAGACGAAAGGCTTGGAAGTAAAACTCGCCTTAAATGTTGTTCGTAAATGAAACTGAAATCGTCATGTACATTAAAATCTATATATATAAAAATGTATGTATGTATGTATGTATGTATGTTTGTCTACTATGCACTCACAAACCATTCATCCGATTGCAATGAAACTTTGGTGAGTTGTTCTCAGAAGGCCCGAAAAGAGTAATGGACAATGTTTCAATGACATGCTGGTTGAAATCAACGATCATTACTTTGATTTCTCCACTTCTTTTCCTAAGTTAAAAGAGAGAGAAAGATTTATAAAAAAATGCCTTCTGCAATGCATGTATTTTTTTGAATTTGGAAATGTACTGTAATATGAATGTGTTTCGAAATAATACAGTAACCAGTGGTGTTTCCATACAAAGCAATACGGTACCAAAGAAAACTGAAATATAAGGTAATTCGGACGAAATAGGGGGCTCCTTCAAAGTGATCACGAACAAAATATCTGAAATGGAAACTCACCTTTTCTTGCCAGGCATTTGTGGTGATACGCCAGGATGATTCTTGGAAAACTGTTTGAATTTTCCAATGCTATGCTTGCTTTGTCCTGTGTATGTGGCAGCTCTCACTGAAGATTTGTGAATGGGGTGAAGCAATTTTTTCTGCTCCATTTCTCTTTCACAGCATTCAATCACACGCAATATAATTTTGCGAGCATCGCTACGTAATAACTGGTTTCCTTCTAACCGTAGGCCTACCGGTAGGGGTTGTTGGCGACTCCCGAGATGGGCCAGCAACTGCCTCTTCACTTATTTTGATAATGTTTGGCACAACTGCACAATAAAAACACGCAGAACAGTACAGCGCAAAACAATAACGAAGCAGACGACAATGGCTACCTTGTACAACACGGCTATGTAATGTTGACAGCAGTCGAAACTGCGTGCCTACTGAAGCCTCCCGACGTTTACCGACTTCTACCGATTCAGGACTAGGGAGAGGTCTGCCATCGAAAAGTTTACACACTGTATTATTATATTGTAGGATTGGCCATTTATTGTATTTTAATGTCATCCATTTGTCCCGTTTTTCTTACAGTGCCAGAAGAAATTTTAAGAATCCAGATTCAAGCTCAGTCTTTCTGTGTAGTAGTTAAAAGTGAAACAACCTCAGCCTTATAAATAATGAAGCTTTTGAAGAATAAATATGTGATTTTGAAATCTTGTGTTTCTAATCAACTTTCATCTATCCACAGTTTATAGATTGTCTTTCAATGTAGTGAAAGCCCACTTTCCTGGCTTTCTTGTTTGTTTAGAAAATAAAATTTTTTTGTGATATTAATATTTGAATAACCTGGTACATGCTGAGTTTGTAAAAAGTTTTGTTCATTTTTTTCTGCTTGAAAGTCATTGTTGGCATCTATAATTTAATTTGTGATGTTATTAAATTATTTGAATCTTTACTAAAAGTGCAAGGTATACCATTATGTAAAATAAAGGAAAAGCAAGACCACTCAGATGCCCATTCACACTGTACCACTGGTGTGCATTTGGGTTTCTGTGTGTGTGAATATGTGTATACTGTCTGCCAGAAGAAACGCCAGAACTCAAAAGATAGTTGTTAGTACTGTATTCCGTTATGTATTTGTATGCACCGTACATCAATATGCTAAAGGTGAGTGGTTGCCTTTCCTTTATTTTATCTATTGTTCCATTCAGGAATTTCCGTATTGTTGACCTACCATTTATTATTTTATAATACTGTATTTTCTGTGCCACATAGGAAATTATGTCGTAATTGCAAGTGCAAAAAGGAAGAACATGATGTGAAGGATGATGAAGGATATGAACAATTTGAAATACTACTTGGACCTGCTAGTAAGAAGAGGAAACGTGGTGCTTGTAAGTTTACTTTGATTTCATGTGGTTAGACATCTGGGAACCATTCAGTAATCACTTCCTGTTAATGAGATTATGTTTTCAGTTTCATTATCATTTTCTTCGCAATGTTTTAAGAGTATTAAGAATTTGAAATGAAATCAGTCATGGATGTTAAGTTTTAGGGCTTGTATGTTGACTCCTTAACATGTCTAATTGTTTGCTAAGTAAGTTCCAAAGAATAACTTTTTTTTATTAATGAAAACATTCATTAGTGAATGAAATTACATGTGGACATACTTCTAGCCTTATGTAGCGTGAACGTTTTGATTCCAAACCTTGCCCTTCTCAGTGGTTCAAAAGGTACATGACCAAGTCTGCCATCGTACAATATCAAACTCTCATTGTTATATCTCTATCTGGGATGCACAAACTTTTGAATGTCATGTTGAGACGTTACAGTAAACACCAACTGGGAGGTTACAGGTGCTGGAATGGGTACTCTCTAGGAGTCTAACACTAAACTGTTAGTGCTGAAGACATGTAAGTAAGGTTTATTTGTAAGTTGCTCAAATAAATTCTAGATTTTAAGTTCTTATTGTTAAGCGGTTAACCAGAGAATCTGTGAGAGTGGTTTGTGCCATATGGTTCTAAATTAGAAACACTCCAGTTCAACATTACCAATTTTTGAGTTAATTAATTTTAAGAAAATGAGTTGATGCATGCCAGGTGAGGTCACATAGAATCCGAAAATGATTGTTCATGTGGATACCCCACACTTAAGTATATTTTGATTCTTGGACATCTGACAGTTCGAGGGTCAATTGAAAAGTTAGTAACTGTTAAATAAAATATCTTTTAATCATGCTAAAATGTAATTTATTTTTCAAGTATGTCTCTTGAGGCAATGCAAGTTGTCAACTGTAATTTCAGCTTCTCCCAATTTCCCAAAAATGTGGTTGCTCAAGATCTGCAAAATGGAAATTAGCTTTGATCATCATCTTTTTATTTCAAACAAGAATTCTTCTCAGATTTTTCCTAGTTTGTACAAAGAATGTGGTATCCTGTCCCAATGAGTTTGAAAGCCCACCAGAACATGTGGACCTAGATGATAGATGCTAGGCGATGCTCCTGATATTTGCGGACACTGCTGTCATTGCATCAACGCTAGGTGTGGACCAAGCCCCATGTGCCAACCTGTTGGTTCATGTGGCCATGCTGTAAAGCTGGCCACACCAGGATCCAGACCTCAGTCGTGTTCCAACTGCACTTACGTATTGTTCCTTGTATGCAGTGTTGCTTGGCTTCACATGCGAGGTCTGTCTAAAAAGTATCCAACCTTTGATTTTCCTGTGCAAAATAGAGACGATAGCGTGGCCCCACTGTACGCAGTAAAGGAAGAGACCTTCATCCGCATGCATGAATTTTGTCCCCGCCTTCCAGCACGTCTGTCACTGCCTGTTGGATGTTGAGTGAAGTGCTACACAATGTGTTCATCAGATTACCGATTCTCTCAAGATGACTGAAAGTATTGAGCAGAGATACTGCATCAAATTTTGTCAAAATATTAGTGATTCTCAAAGCGAAACCAAGATGAGATGGGTGTAACACAAATTAAGGAATGGTTCAATCGATTCAAAAATGGCCGCACATCAGCGGATAGTGACGAGCGTTTTGGGCCCCAAATTTCTTGGAGTGCAGCTGTTATTGAGAGGATGCAAATGGTGATGGCAGATTGTCGTTTGACTGTGCGGGAGATTGCCCAAGAGGTTGGAGTGAGTAAAGATTCTGCACATGCAATTTTGCGTGATGATTTGAATATGCACCGAGTGGCTGCAAAATTTGTGCCCAAGTAATTGTCGCTGGAACAAAAAGTGAACGTTGCACAGGACCTTGTGTACACCACCAACACTGATCCTGTATTTCTGAACACTGTGATAATTGGAGATGAGTCATGGGTGTATGGGTACGACTCAGAAACAAAAAGATAGTCGTCGCAATGGCAGAATCCCGAGTCTCCAAGGCTGAAGAAAGTGCGGCAGGTGCGAAGCAAAATCGAGGTGATGCTGACTGTCTTCTTTGATATCCGTGGAATTCTGCATCACGAATACGCACCAGGAGGACAAACAGTGACAAAGGAGTACTATCAAGATGTTCTCCGGTGACTCTTTGACGCAGTTCGGTGCAAAAGACCAGACATGTGAATGGCGAAAAACTGGCAACTGCATCACGACAACATCGCCACATATTCATTCCACTTGATCCAAAATTTCTTGGCCGAACATGGAATACAGCCATTTGCCAACCTTCCTACTCTCCAGACATGGCTCCTTGCGATTTCTGGTTGTTTCCAAAATTGAAGACGCCACTGAAAGGATCCCGTTTTGAGAGTAGAGAAGAGAGAATGCAGAACATGACGGAGCTGAACACCATTCCAAAAGAAGACTTCCAGAGGTGTTTCCGGCAGTGGAAATATCGGGGGGCTAAGTATGTGCAAGCACAATGCAGGTGTTGGAAATATTTTTTCTGGCCAAAGGTCGAATATGTTTTACATAGGCCTCATGTAGTTACGACTTGGTTCTCATTTTGGTTTATACGCCTCTCTCTCTCTCTCTCTCTCTCTCTCTCTCTCTCTCTCTCTGTCTGTGTGTGTGTGTGTGTGTGTGTGTGTGTGTGTGTGTGTGTGTGTGTGCTCTTAGTATAAGTTTTTTAACTTAGGTTAATTAGTGTGGAAGCCTAGGGACCGATGACCTCAGCAGTTTGGTCCCATACAAACTTCCCATACTGTCGTGTTGTCTTGTTGCTTGCCCACAGTTGATGTCATCAGTGATTTTCAGCAACTCGCCATTTGATGCCCTTGGCCACTCGGGCAGCGTTGTGTCATATTCCAGTTGCTATAGAGAATAGTATCAGTGAGGTAGCTGTTTTTAGTGCAGCTAATCATTTCTATGCATGACAGTTGCAGATTCATGAAATGAATTATCTTTTTTCTTACCGAAAGTGCTCATGGTTTTATGAGTTACTTGTTCAGTTTATCCAGTAAAGGGGCTTAGCCATTATTTTCTCTTTCCGCTGATCGCCCAATAGCACTCTTCATTATTTTTATCTGTGACTGCTATTTTGGGATAACCTTCAGGGAGATCATCTTCAAGGTAATATGTCTACAACTGGATTGAGTCACACATTTCTTACCTATTGAAAACAAAGGAGCAGACTCCTTATAAAACTTAAGCAGCTTTGGATGCATTTCAGTTGGTGATGCAAAACAAAGAATTTTACTATGAAAGAGTATTCCAGTTTATCAGTTTTAATTAAACACAACATGAACACCCTAAAATGACACATGAATGAAACCTTATTGACACATGACTGAAATGATTGCATGACAGTCAACTTTACACCTAGCTAATGAACTTCCTTTTTATCCTTGTGGTGAGCAATGTCGGCAACAAAATGGATGTCTTGGAGATTAGTGAGACCAATAACTGCAACTGCAAAATGTTGTATGTATGTTGCGTCTTACGTTACCTGTCTGAAGTTAGTGTATGATCATTAATGTACATCAATGAAAACGATTAACATATTCAATGAGACATCTCAAGCAATTAATAAACATAGAGATTTCATTGTGTTACCATGGCAGATAATCTTTCAGGAATAGTAAAGTAGTAAAATCGTAAGACACTTCAGTGATGAAGACCACATGCAATAGTACTCGAAATGTTCATCTATAAAACAATGTAAAGTCACATATGCAGAAAAAGTTTATCAGAGATAACATCCTGCAAACCCACGCATGCACAGTACAGTTTTTTGACTGATTCAGTGTGTCCTGCCACAAATTCCTCTCCTGTGCCAAATCTCTCCATCTCAGAGTAGCACTTAACATCCTACATCCTAAATTATTTGTTATTCCCGTCTCTGGCATTCCCTACACTTTTTACCCCTGTGCAACTCCTCCTACTGCCATGGGAGTAAGTCCTTGCTGTTTTAACCCGTGCCATATCATCCAGTCCCTTATTCTCATCAGTGTTTTCCACATATTCCATTCTTTACCAATTCTGCAGACAACCTCATTTTGTGTCTCAGCAGTCTACCTAATTTTGAACATTCTTCTGTAGCACCACAACTCAAACGCTTTGGTTATTTTCGTTTCTGGTGTTCCCACATTTCATGATTCACTACAACACAATGGTGTGCTCTGACATACATTCTTAGAAATGTTTTCCTCAGATTGAGACTCATGTTTGTAACTAGCAGATTTCTCTTTGCCAAGAATGCCTATTTTGCCTATACTAATCTGCTTTTCATGTCTTCCTCGCTTCATCCGCCATGTGTTGTTTTATTCCGAAGTACCAGGATTCCTGAACTCATTTACATCACAGTCCTGAGATTTTATGTTAAGTCTCTTGTTGTTCTCATTTCTGCTACTGCTCATTATTTGCAGCTTTCTTCTGTGTACTCTGAATCCACACTCTCTACTCATTAGACTGTTCATTCTATTCAACAGGCAACATAACTATTCTTAACTTTCACTGAGGATAGCAGTGTCATCAGTGAATGTTACCATTAATATCCTTTCACCCTAAATTTCAATCCCACTCTTGAACCTTTCTTTTATTTCCATTATTGCTGCTTTGATGTATACACTATGTGATCAAAAGTATCCAGACAACTGGCAAAAATGACTTACTAGTTCGTGGTGCCCTCCATCGGTAATGCAGGAATTCAATATGGTGTGGGCCCACCCTTAGCCTTGATGATAGCTTCCACTCTCGCTGGTTTCTTGGGGGATGGCAGCCCATTCTTCATGGAGTGCTGCACTGAGGAGAGATATCGATGTCGGTGAGGCCTGGCACAAAATCGGCATTCCAAAACATCTCAAAGATGTTCTGTAGGATTCATGTCAGGACTCTGTGCAAGCCAGTGCATTACCGGGATGTTATTGTCATGTAACCACTCCGCCACAAGCCGTGCATTAGGAACAGGTGATCAATTGTGTTGAAAGATGCAGTCGCCATCCCCGAATTGCTTTTCCACAGTTCGAAGCAAGAAGGTGCTTAAAACATCAATGTAGGCCTGTACTGTGATAGTGCCATGCAAAACAACAAGGGGTGCAAGCTCCCTCCATGGAAAACACGACCACACCTCAACACCACCACCTCCAAATTTTACTGTTGGCACTACAAACGCTTACCGTGATTTGTCACACCACATAACATTTTTCCACTGTTCAATCATCCAATGTTCACGCTCCTTACACCAAGCCAGGCATTGTTTGGCATTTACTGGTGTGATTTGTGTCTTATGAGCAGCCGCTCTAGCATGAAATCCAAGTTTTCTCACCTCCCGCCTAACTGTCATAGTACTTGCAGTGGATCCTGATGCAGTTTGGAATTCCTGTGCGATGGTCTGGATAGATGTCTGCCTATTACACATTACGACCCTCTTCAACTGTCAGCAGTTTCCGTCAGTCAAGAGATGAGGTCGGCCTGTACGCTTTTGTGCTGTACGTGTCCCTTCACGTTTCCACTTCACTGTCACATCAGAAACAGTGGACCTAGGGACGTTTAGGAGTGTGGAAATCTCGCTTGCAGACATATGACACAAGCGATACCCAATCACCTGACCATGTTCGAAGTCCGTCAGCTACACGGAATGTCCCATTGTGCTCTCTCATGATGTCTAATGATTACTGAGGTTGTTGATATGAAGTACCTGGCAGTAGGTGGCAGCACAATGCACCTAGGATCAAAAATGTATGGTTTTGGGGGTGTCCGGATACTTTTGATCGCATAGTGTATATTGAACAGTTGGAACAAGAGTTGATATTGATATCTTACACCCATTTTGATATGAGAGCTTCATCTTTTTTCTGTCCTTATTGTTCTCTCTTGGTTCTTGCATAGATTATATGTTATCCATAATTCTTTACGGTTTACTCCTTCTTTTCTCAGAATTTCAAACATCTTACTCTATTTTATATTGTCAAACACTTCTTTTTCGTGATTGACAAATCTTATGAATGTGTCTTGATTTTTCTTAAGTATTGCTTCTGTACCAATTGCAATGTCAGAATTGCCTTTCTGGTGCCCTTGCCTCTCTGAAATCCAAACTGATCATCATTGAACAAATCCTTTATTTTCTTTTCCACTACAATAATATAAGGGTTTATACTGATGTAGGCTCTGTGTAATTCTTATCTGAATGGTTCAAGAGAGACTCACAAGAGGACAATAGTTTTTTGTCAATAGAAAACTTAAACAGGTGAAGTAACACCAGCCGCCTTGTCTTAAGTGATTTTATGAACAGACAAGACCGCTTTGTATCTGCATGTATTTGAGTGAGTGAGGTTATTAATTTTTTTATTAGGGGCATGTATTTAATGAGCCCCTATTCATAAGTCACAACTAAAAACATTTCTGCAGACAGTTTGAATGATATTCTGCCTCCTTTCGCTGTCTGCAAGTCTCAGTGGAATCAAAGTACATACTGCCACATATCCCAACAGTCTGTAAATAAAAATTAATAATTGTCTTTAGCTGTAGTTTCTTTTGCTCAGTGTTGCCCTGATCTGTTTTGAATTATTTGATAGTTGCTTAGGTCATAGTTGAGAAACTACAGTTTGGAATGTATTGTGACTTATCAGTTATCATCTTACTAGTGGCTTGTGAGATCAGAAGTTTTTCTGAAGCATTTTCTGAGGTATTGCACCATTGTTATTCGTTTTGGAGTGAAAAGATTAATGGTTATAGCTCAAACACCCAAGAAGTGACACACTTACTAGTCATGTCTGTTTGTGTGTCTTGGTGAGGAGATGAATTTTTCCACTCACTGAAGAGTGCCAAGTAGTTACATTTAAAGCTGTAAATGGGTTTCTCCCCAGGATGTTCAAGGATTTTGTGATTTTTTAACTGTTTTAATTTAATATTATTTCCTTATGTGACTATGTTCTGTTTCAGACTGATTTCTCCCATTCAAGTTCTGAAACAAAGATAGTCATCACACCTAGAAATTTGATGCCTATAAATTAAGCATAATAAAGAAATAAGGGCTTGTTACGTGAATGGTATGTGCTAAGTGCTACAGGACTAGGCATTGTGTACCTCTTTGGAAATGACTTATCCATATCATTGTACTAAATGATCAAGGATGAATGATGAAAAAACTCAAACTGAATGTGCACATTTCAGAAAAAGATAAAAATCTCTTTCCCAGCAAGTGATCCGTTAATGGCAGAAAGGGTGACTTATAATAATTGGCACACATGCTGGGTAGTGAGTTGGATAGTCTCTTCCTGACAAGGAGCTGTGCAAAGTCTGAAAGAGTGCTTGTTATGGGGGAGGGAGTGGGGGAGGCACAGCTGCAATTCATGTTCCAGCTCAAGGACTCCACCTTCACAAGACAAGTCTTTTTCTGCAATGGTCTGTGACCAGCCACTCTGCGCTTCAAATATACAAGTCATCAGTAGCCTTAAACTGGTGAATACATGCTAGGTTTGTCAACAACTCTTTTAGATACATAATTTATTTTTATTGATCAATTCCAGCTATCTGTCCTGTTCTGGTATAGTTGCCCTTGGTTGACCTTGCACTGTGCAACAGTGAGCCTTTCGTATGACAGGGAATCATCATGAAAGCTTTATAATGACACATTTAGTGCTTCTGTGATGTTGGTTTGTGTTTGATTTGCTTCAAGATAACCAAGGATTGTCTACTTCAAGATAAGATCTGACTGGAATAACATTGCAAAATTCAACAAAAGACTGAAGCCTACTCTCAGTGAAAGTGCAAACATGATTGAGGCGTTAGGGATCTAGGTCACTACTCTTAATTGTCTATGAATGACATGCTATTCAAAAGAGGTACTTTCCTTTGCTGTACAGTTTGCTTACTTTTTTAGTGTTACGCAGGTCATATTTGTAATAACTTGTTATGATGTGGAATGGGTCAATAGTTTTAAAAGTAAGATGCATTTTCTCTGCAGAAATGTAGCTACATTTTGGACGTTCAGAAAAACAGATTTTTTTTAGGTGGAGCACAATTATTCCTGCATGTGTTGAGTTCTTGGTCATATATAGTAACTTTTCACTTTTTCTCTTTGAGTATACTTTTTCTTGATTATGCTTACCCTTCAGATATTAGTGTATAATCTTACTTGCTTCTATTTTTAGTGTGATTTTTGCGTGATAGTGTATACAAGTCAGTGAATGTGAGAAAATGTATTGCTACATGCATTGTATGATCCTTGGAGTGTAACCACCTACGTAATATTATTCAGGTACTCACTTCATCGTCCATGCAGCCTATAACATTACTTTAGTCATATGTTGATAATAGTATGGCCAATCACTATGTATGATGTGCAGTCTTCACCATTAATATGCAAGCTAGAACTTACTTAATGAGCAGATATGCTATTTTATGAAGAAGCACAATTTGTATGTAGTACTGAAATCTTTGCCATTCTGATCCAGATTGTACCACAGAATTGTCATTAAGGCTTTAAGAGAAAATCAGTGACATGGATTACAAAGTACATTGTTCATAAGGAAGAGATACCAGCCTCTTAGATGTTTTAGAATGTATGTATGTATTGAACTGGGGACCTAGAAATGATGGAGAGGCTTTGTCCTTGCCATAGCCCTCAGTGGTTCACAACCCCACAACAGGCTATAGCAGTCCACTTACCCCACCGCTGCCCCACACCAAACTCGGGGTTATTGTGTGGTTCGGCCCGCAGTACCCCCCCCCCCCCCCCCCACCTCATTCCAGGCAAGTGTAACCCCAGTGTTTGTGTGGTAGAGTAATTATGGTGTATGCATACATGGAGACAGTGTTTGCGCAGCAATCGCTGACATAGTGTAACTGAGGTGGAATAAGGGGGGAACCAGCCCACATTCGCCGAGACAGATGGAAAACGGCCTTAAAAACCATCCACAGGCTGGCTGGCACACTGCTAGACCTCGACACTAGTCCGCTGGGCGGGCTCGTGCCGGAGACTGGCGCACCTTCCTGCTCAGGAAGCAGTGCGTTAGACCGCACAGCTAGCCAGGCGGGCTTCTTAGAATGACTGAATGGAGATATGTCTTTGAATTTCCAGCCAAGTTGATGATTCCATTCTTCTGCTCAATTTCTCAATAACTGACCAAGTCGTCTTCAATGGTTCCTGGACTCCAGGCAGAATAATTTATTCAACTCTAGCTAATTTATTTTATTTTAAGTGGTTATCTCATGTGGGACACATCTAAAAATTTCTGATTGTATGGTTACAGGTCTGAATATCAAAGTCCCAGGTGTCGACAATGCAAAAACTGTTAAAAGTGCTGAAGTGGCATTCGATTGGGTCCCCCCAAATGTTTCTGATGATGTGGTAAGTAAAATAATGTGTTTTGCATTCTATGTTTTAAAGATAAAGATAAAATTTTGTGTGCCAAACATCTACATTTATATTATGCTATTGCCCTGTGGTGTATGTCAGAGGGTAGATCATGTAACATTTCATGTACTATTCTATTTGCAAATAGTGTCTCTGCAGTGCTCACTGAGCATAAACTTTGACGTCGTCTTCTTCTTCTTCTTCTTCTTCTTCTTCCTCCTCCTCCCCCCGCCCCCTTTTTTTTTAGTCATCAATGTTGTGACTGGTTTCATGCGGTCCACCACAAGCAAGGGGAAACTACAGCCGTAATTTTTCCCGAGGACATGCAGCTCTACTGTATGATTAAATGATGATGGCGTCCTCTTGGGTAAAATATTCCGGAGGTAAAATAGTCCCCCATTCGGATCTCCGGGCGGGGACTACTCAGGAGGACGTCGTTATCAGGAGAAAGAAAACTGGCGTTCTACGGATCGGAGCGTGGAATGTCAGATCCCTTAATCGGGCAGGTAGGTTAGAAAATTTAAAAAGGGAAATGGATAGGTTAAAGTTAGATATAGTGGGAATTGGTGAAGTTCGGTGGCAGGAGGAACAAGATTTCTGGTCAGGCGATTACAGGGTTATAAATACAAAATCAAATAGGGGTAATGCAGGAGTAGGTTTAATAATTAATAAAAAAAATAGGAGTGCGGGTTAGCTACTACAAACAGCATAGTGAACGCATTATTGTGGCCAAGATAGACACAAAGCCCATGCCTACTACAGTAGTACAAGTTTATATGCCAACTACCTCTGCAGATGATGAAGAAATAGATGAAATGTATTACGAGATAAAAGAAATTATTCAGGTAGTGAAAGGAGACGAAAATTTAATAGTCATGGGTGACTGGAATTCGTCAGTAGGAAAAGGGAGAGAAGGAAACATAGTAGGTGAATATGGATTGGGGGGAAGGAATGAAAGAGGAAGCCGCCTTGTAGAAATTTGCACAGAGCATAACTTAATCATAGCCAACACTTGGTTCAAGAATCATAAAAGAAGGTTGTATACGTGGAAGAATCCTGGAGATACTAGTAGGTATCAGATAGATTATATAATGGTAAGACAGAGATTTAGGAACCAGGTTTTAAATTGTAAGACATTTCCTGGGGCAGATGTGGATTCTGACCACAATCTATTGGTTATGAACTGCAGATTGAAACTGAAGAAACTGCAAAAAGGTGGGAATTTAAGGAGATGGGACCTGGATAAACTGAAAGAACCAGAGGTTGTAGAGAGTTTCAGGGAGAGCATAAGGGAACAATTGACAGGAATGGGGGAAAGAAATACAGTAGAAGAAGAATGGGTAGCTCTGAGAGATGAAGTAGTGAAGGCAGCAGAGGATCAAGTAGGTAAAAAGACGAGGGCTAATAGAAATCCTTGGGTAACAGAAGAAATATTGAATTTAATTGATGAAAGGAGAAAATACAAAAATGCAGTAAATGAAGCAGGCAAAAAGGAATACAGACGTCTCAAAAATGATATCGACAGGAAGTGCAAAATGGCTAAGCAGGGATGGCTAGAGGACAAATGTAAGGATGTAGAGGCTTGTCTCACGAGGGGTAAGATAGATACTGCCTACAGGAAAATTAAAGAGACCTTTGGAGAGAAGAGAACCACTTGTATGAATATCAAGAGCTCAGATGGCAACCCAGTTCTAAGCAAAGAAGGGAAGGTAGAAAGGTGGAAGGAGTATATAGAGGGTTTATACAAGGGCGATGTACTTGAGGACAATATTATGGAAATGGAAGAGGATGTAGATGAAGACGAAATGGGAGATAAGATACTGCGTGAAGAGTTTGACAGAGCACTGAAAGACCTGAGTCGAAACAAAGGCCCCGGGAGTAGACAACATTCCATTTGAACTACTGATGGCCTCGGGAGAGCCAGTCATGACAAAACTCTACCAACTGGTGAGCACGATGTATGAGACAGGCGAAATACCCTCAGACTTCAAGAAGAATATAATAATTCCAATCCCAAAGAAAGCAGGTGTTGACAGATGTGAAAATTACCGAACTATCAGTTTAATAAGTCACAGCTGCAAAATACTAACGCGAATTCTTTACAGACAAATGGAAAAACTGGTAGAAGCCGACCTCGGGGAAGATCAGTTTGGATTCCGTAGAAATGTTGGAACACGTGAGGCAATACTGACCTTACGACTTATCTTGGAAGAAAGATTAAGAAAAGGCAAACCTACGTTTCTAGCATTCGTAGACTTAGAGAAAGCTTTTGACAATGTTAACTGGAATACTCTCTTTCAAATTCTGAAGGTGGCAGGGGTAAAATACAGGGAGCGAAAGGCTATTTACAGTTTGTACGGAAACCAGATGGCAGTTATAAGAGTCGAAGGGCATGAAAGGGAAGCAGTGGTTGGGAAAGGAGTAAGACAGGGTTGTAGCCTCTCCCCGATGTTATTCAATCTGTATATTGAGCAAGCAGTAAAGGAAACAAAAGAAAAATTCGGAGTAGGTATTAAAATTCATGGAGAAGAAGTAAAAACTTTGAGGTTCGCCGATGACATTGTAATTCTGTCAGAGACAGCAAAGGACTTGGAAGAGCAGTTGAACGGAATGGACAGTGTCTTGAAAGGAGGATATAAGATGAACATCAACAAAAGCAAAACGAGGATAATGGAATGTAGTCAAATTAAGTCGGGTGATGCTGAGGGAATTAGATTAGGAAATGAGACACTTAAAGTAGTAAAGGAGTTTTGCTATTTAGGGAGTAAAATAACCGATGATGGTCGAAGTAGAGAGGATATAAAATGTAGACTGGCAATGGCAAGGAAAGCGTTTCTCAAGAAGAGGAATTTGTTAACATCGAGTATAGATTTAAGTGTCAGGAAGTCGTTTCTGAAAGTATTTGTATGGAGTGTAGCCATGTATGGAAGTGAAACATGGACGATAACTAGTTTGGACAAGAAGAGAATAGAAGCTTTCGAAATGTGGTGCTACAGAAGAATGCTGAAGATAAGGTGGGTAGATCACGTAACTAATGAGGAGGTATTGAATAGGATTGGGGAGAAGAGAAGTTTGTGGCACAACTTGACTAGAAGAAGGGATCGGTTGGTAGGACATGTTTTGAGGCATCAAGGGATCACAAATTTAGCATTGGAGGGCAGTGTGGAGGGTAAAAATCGTAGAGGGAGACCAAGAGATGAATACACTAAGCAGATTCAGAAGGATGTAGGTTGCAGTAGATACTGGGAGATGAAGAAGCTTGCACAGGATAGAGTAGCATGGAGAGCTGCATCAAACCAGTCTTAGGACTGAAGACCACAACAACAACAACAACAACAACCACAAATTCTTCCCCTGTGCCAACCTTTTCATCTTGCAGCAGCACTTGCAACCTACATCCTCAATTATTGGCTGGATGTATTTCAGTCTCTGTTTTCCTGTACTGTTTTTACCCTCTACAGCTTTCTCTAGTACCATGGAAGTTATACCCTGATGTCTTAACAGAGGTCCTATCATCCTGTCCCTTATTCTTGTCAGTGTTTTCCATATATTCCTTTCTTTGTCGATTCTGCAGAGTACCTCTTCATTCCTTACTTTATCAGTCCACCTTATTTTCAACATTCTTCTGTGGTACCTCATATCAGATGCTTTGATTCCCTAGTGTTTAAGTTTTCCCACAGCCCATGTTTCACTATCATACAATGCTGATCTCCAAACATACATTCTCAGAAATTTCTTCCTCAGATTAAGATTTGTGTTCAATGCCAGTAGACTTCTCTTGGCCAGAAATGCCCTTCCTGCCAGTGCTAGTCTGCTTCCTAGGTCCTCCTTGCTTTGTCTGTCATGGGTTGTCTTGCTGTGTAGGAAGCAGCACTCCATCTACATCGTGATCACCAATCCTGATCTTTAGTTCTTACTGTTGTCATTACACTACTTCTCATTACTTTCATCTGTCTTCAATTTACTCTCAGTTCATTTTCTGTACTCATTAGACTGTTCATTCCATTCAACATATCCTATAATTCTCCTCTACTTTCATTGAAGATAGCAATGTCATTAGCAAGTCTTATCATTGATAACATTTCACCTTGAATTTAAATCCCACTCTTGAATCTTTCTTTTTATTCCATCATTGAGTCTTCAATTTACAGATTGTACATTAGGGGCAAAAGACTACATCCCTGTTTTTCAGTCTTGTTAATCTGGGCACTTTGTTCTTCGCCTTCCATTCTTATTGTTCCCTTTTAGTTCTTGTACATATTGTGTCACCTGTGTTTCCCTACAGCTTACCCTTATTTTTCTCCGAGTTTCAAACATCTTGTACCATTTCACATTATTGAACACTTTTCCTTGGTTGACAAATCCTGTGAATATGTCTTAATTCTTCTTCATAGTTGCTTCCATTATCAGCCGCTACATGAGAACTACCTCTGGAGCTTTTATCTTTCCTAAAACCTTGGGAGAGCCAGCCCTGACAAAACTCTAACATCTGGTGAGCAAGATGTATGAGACAGGTGAAATACCCTCAGACTTAAAGAAGAATATAATAATTCCAATCCCAAAGAAAGCAGGTGTTGACAGGTGTGAAAATTACCGAACTATCAGTTTAATAAGTCATGGCTGCAAAATACTAACGTGAATTCTTTACAGGTGAATGGAAAAACTGGTAGAAGCCGACCTCGAGGAAGATCAGTGTGAATTCCGTAGAAATGTTGGAACACGTGAAGCAATACTGACCCTACGACTTATCTTAGAAGAAAGATTATGGAAAGGCAAACCTACGTTTCTAGCATTTGTAGACTTAGAGAAATCTTTTGATAATGTTGACTGCAAATTCTGAAGGTGACGGGGATCAAATACAGGGAGCGAAACACTATTTACAATTTATACAGAAACCAGCTGGCAGTTATAAGAGTTGAGGGACATGAAAGGGAAGCAGTGGTTGGGAAGGGAGTAATACAGGACTGTAGCCACTCCCCGATGTTATTAAATCTGTATATTGAGCAAGCAGTAAAGGAAACAAAAGAAAAATTCAGAGTAGGTATTAAAGTCCATGGAGAAGAAATAAAAACTTTGGGGTTCGCCGATGACATTGTAATTCTGTCAGAGACAGCAAAGGACTTGTAAGAGCAGTTGAATGGAATGGACAGTGTCTTGAAAGGAGGATGTAAGATGAACATCAACAAAAGCAAAACAAGGGTAATGGAATGTAGTCGAATTAAGTCGGGTGATGCTGAGGGAATTAGATTGGGAAATGAGATACTTAAAGTAGTAAAGGAGTTTTGCTATTTGGGGAGCAAAATAACTGATGATGGTTGAAGTAGAGAGGACATAAAATATAGAATGGCAATGGCAAGGAAAGCATTTCTTAAGAAGAGAAATTTGTTAATGTCAAGTATAGATTTAAATGTCAGGAAGTCTTTTCTGAAAGTATTTGTATGGAGTGTAGCCATGTATGGAAATGAAACATAGATGATAAGTAGTTTAGATAAGTTTTCGAAATGTGGTACTACAGAAGTATGCTGAAGATTTAGACAGGTAACATAACTATTGAGGTGGTACTGAGTAGAAACGGGACAAAGAGGAATTTGTGGCACAACTTAACAAGAAGAGGGGATCAGTTGGTAAGGCATTTTCTGAGGCATCAAGGGATCACCAATTTAGTATTGGAGGGCAGCATCAAGGGTAAAAATTGTAGAGGGAGACCAAGATATGGGTAGACCAAGCAAATTCAGGAGGATGTATGTTGCAGTAGTTACTTGGAGATGAAGATAGAATAGCATGGAAAGCTGCACCAAACCAGTCTCTGGACTGAAGACCACAACAACAACAACAATGCCAAACTGTCGTCATCTGATGGATTCTCAATTTTCTTTTCCATTTTTCTGTATATTATTCTTGTCAGAAACTTGGATGCGTGAGCTGTTAAGCAGATAGTGTGGTATTTCTCATACTTGTCATCTCTTGCAGTCTTCAAAATTGTGTGGGTGATGTTATTCAGAAAGTGTGATGGTATATCACCAGTCTCATACACTTTACACGCCAGTGTGAGTAGTTGTTTCGTTGCTACTTCCCTCAATGATTTTAGAAATTCCACTATAATTTTATTGTGCCCTTCTGCCTTAATATCAAATATGTCTTCCGAAGCTCATTTAAATTCTGATTCTAATACGGGATCCCCCATCTCTTCCCTGTCAGCTCCTGTTTCTTCTTCTCTTCTTCTATCATGTCATCAGACAATCCCCCCCACCCTCTCCCCATAGAGGCCTTCCTTCAGTGTACTCTTTTCACTCTGCCCTCTGCATTTAACAGTGTTATTTCCATGACACACTTAATGTTACCATCCTTTTTTTTTTTAAATTTAACTAAAGATTGTTTTTACTTTTCCATATTCTGAGTCAGTCCTTCCAACCTTTTTCTTGCAACCATTTCGCCCTGGTTACCCTGTACTCTGCAGTTAGTTTGTTCCTAAATGACTTGTACTTCTGTATTCCTGAATTTCCCTCAACATTTTTGTACTTCCTTCTTTTGTCCACCAACTGAAGTATTTCTTTCATTAGGCATGGTTTCTCTGCAGCTACATTTCTTGTGCCTACAATTTTCCTTCCAACTTCTGTGATTACCCTTTCTAGAGATGTACATTCCTCTTCAACTGAAATGCGTACTGAGCTATTCATTATCACAGTATATATAGCCTCAGAGAACTTTAAGTGTATTTCTTCATTCCTTAGTATTTCGGTATCCCATGTATTTGCACACTGATTCTTCCTGGCTAGTCTCTTATACTTCAGTCTAGTCTTCATCATTACCAAATTGTGGTCTGGGTCTATATCTGCTTTTGGGTATGTCTTACAATCCAGTATCTGATTTCGGACACTCTCCCCGACCATGACGTAATCTAACTGGAATCTTCCTTTATGTCCCAGCCTTTCCCAAGTATGCCTGCTTCTCTTGTGATTCTTGAACAGAATATTTGTAATTGCTATGTGAAATTTATAATAGTGATGGAAGCTGAAGAAATGAATTAAAATTCTTGCCAAGGCCGGGACTTGAACCCAGGTCTTCTTGCTTACTAGGCACAAATGCTAGCCATTACACAACCACAGCACTATAACTAAATTAAAAAATGGTAATAATTGTAAGATCCATAGATCACCTACACCTGCGGTACAGGATTTCGCCATTTCATCAAACGATTCCAATGCTGGAGAGCTTCAGCAATAGTGGCAGTCTAAGAAGGCGAAATAAGCTGAAAATATTAATCAAGGTTTTTGTTGGGGAGGGGGTTGAACTTTGGTTGTCCATGGAGCAATGCCAACTGTAGTGCTGCGGTAGTGTAATGGCCAACATCCTTGCCTAGTACGCAAGGAGACCCGGGTTCAAGTCCCAGCTGTGTCACAAGTTTTAATTCATTTCTTCAGCTTCCGTCATCACCATAGATAAAGATATCTTGAGGATAATTTAATTATGACATCTAACTGAAATTTATTGCAGAAGTCAATTAGTCTTTCTCCTCTCTCACCTTTCTGCTACCAAGAAGCCCATATTTTCACATAACCCTTTCTTCTACTCTAATCCCCAATTATTATTACAATTTCATCTTCCTTTCCATACTGAATTACCCATTCAGTATCCTCATATACTTCCCCCCCCCCCCCTCTCTCTCTCTCTCTCTCTCTCTCTCTCTCTCTTTCTCTTTCTCTTTCTCTTTCTCTCTCTCTCTCTCTCTCTCTCTCTCTCTCTCTCTCTCTCTCTCTCTCTCTCTCTCTCCATCTTCTGCTTGCAATGTTGGCATGTACACCTAAGCTATTGTCGTTGGTGTTGGTTTGCTGTCGATTCTGATGAGTATAACCATATCTCTGAACTGTTCACAGTAGGATATGCTAAGTTGCAGACAGGCATGGTTAAAAGACAATTACAGAAACCTTTTGGCCACTCCCTTCATCCGCAAAAGGGAAACCCACACCATTGATACACACAAGAAAGCACACCTCATGCACACATAACCACCAACTCCAGCAGCTAGAGTAACTATGCAGCTATTCCATGGGATGGGAGCAGCAGCCTGGAGGAGGTGGGGAAGGGGAAGGGATAGTAGTGTACAGGTGGGGGGAAGACAGGAACACTTTCTGGCAGAGTGAGCAGGGACTAGAATGCCAACAGTCTCAGCATCAGGAGGTTGTGGTGCAGGGAGGTGGGGGAAAAAAGTAGTGAAAAAGGAGCGGAGCAGGGAAAGATGAGTGGGTGTGTTGCAGAGGGTTTCAAACAAAGAGGATGGAGATAAGAATGGGGAGGAGATGGTACAACTGAGGGGGTGGAAACTGTTGGGTGAAGGGTGTGGATATAGTATGTTTCCATAGGTTGAGGCCGGGATAATTAGAGAGGACAGAATTTTGTTGTAAGGATAACTCCCATCTGCACAGTTCAGAAGAGCTGTTGGTGGAGAGGAGGCTCCAGATGGGTGGGGCAGTGAAGCAGCCACTGAAATCAAGCAAGTTATCTTCAGTTGCATGTTGTGCCACAGGGTGGTCTACTGTGCTCTAGCCCACAGTTTGGCGATGGCTGCTGATCCTGATGGACAGCTAATTGGTAGTCATACCCATATAAAAAGCTGCGCAATGATTGCAGAGGAGCTGGCAAATGACATGGATGCTTTCACAGGTGACCCAACGCCTGATGGGCTATGATAAACTTGTGACAGAATTGTAATGGGAAGTTTTCGGTACATTGATTGGACAGCTTTTGCACTTGGGTTTTCCACAGGAATATGATCCTTGGGCAAGGGGTTGGGATTGGGAGTGGAATAGGGATGGACTAGGATATTGTAGAGGTTGGGTGGGTGATGGAACACCACTTTAGGATGGATGGGAAGGATCTTGGGTAGGATACCCCTCATTTCGGAGCATGCTGATGGATAATCAAAGCCTGGTGAAGGATATGGTTCCAGTCAGACATGGTGCTGGGTGATAAAAGGGGCATTCCTTTGTGGATGGTTGTTGTTGTTGTTGTTGTTGTTGTTGTTGTTGTTGGTGGTGGTGGTGGTGGTGGTGGTGGTGGAGGAGGAGGAGGAGGGATTAGGGGTGTGAGGGGATATGGCATGGGACATCTGTTTGTGGACTAGGTGTGGGGGTAGTGCCTGTCTGTGAAGGCCTGGGTAAGACCCTCAGCACACTGAGGAATGGAATTCTTGACATTGCAGATTCCCCATCGCTTTGTGGCCAGGCTGTATGGTGTGGATTTTTTGGTGTGAAGGGGAAGGCAGCAGTCAAAATGCACGTACCACTGGTACGGAGGTTAGTAGGTCCATGTCTAGGAAGGTGGCATGCTGGGTTGAGGTGGATGGGGTGAAGCAGATGGGAGAGAAGGTGTTGGATTGTGAAGGAATGAAGATATGGTGTCTTGGCTTGGCATTTTGTGGGGCTACCAAGGTCTCCTATAGGTAGCCTGTAAACGGGGTGGCATGGGAGAGTATCTTGCAAGTGTCCATGGCTGTGCTGCAGATTTGTTTGTGTATGTTACCTTCAAAGGAGTAGTAGTTGGGGGTTAGGATAAGGTTAATAAGATGTATGGGAAATAAGGTAGTGAATTTGGAGTCTGAAGGTCATTGAGATATGTGGTGGTCAATAGAGGTAAGACCGTGGATATGAGGGATGTTGATGTATAGGGACGAGTAGGGATCCAGGAGGTAAAAGGTCGGGAACGGTGGAGAGTCAATGAAGGAAGTGGCTGGTATCTTCACTGCAGAAGGCTTGGTTACAGCAATTGGTTGGAGATTTTGATCAATGAGAGCCGAATTTTTTTCAGAGGGGACGCAATAACCAGCACAATGGGATATCAAGGATTGTTGGATTGTGGATTTTGGAGAGCATATAGAAAGTTGATGTGCGGGCTGTTATAGAAGTGAGAAGGGAAATGGATTCAGGGTGAGGTTCTGCGAAGGGCCTGAGACATTAAGTAGGGCTTGGAGGTGGTGTTGGACTTCTGGGATGGGATCACTCAGGCAGAGTCCATATGTGGAGTAGTCATAATTGGCAGAGGCCTTCTGTCAGGTGGTCACTGCAAATCATAGCAACAGTAGTGGAACCTTTGTCAGGATGTAGGATGACTAGATCAACAGTTGTTTTGAGGTTGTGTATGGCCTTTCTTTCTTCTGCTAAAAGATTGGTGTTCTGAGGAAGGCACCTGGGGAAGGGTGGCGAGGCTAAGTTTGGAGGTAAGGACTTCTTGGAAGGTATTCGGCAATTAATTACATGTGAGGGGAGAGGATCACAGTTGGATGGTCTTATGAACTGGGAGTGGGAGGGTTCAGTGTTGGAATTAGCTTGGTTTTTGTTGGAGGTATTGGCAGCAAAGAAGTGCTTCCATTGCAAGGATTGGAGAAGGAGAGTAGGTAGTTGACAAGTTCCACATGGTCAAATTTGTGTGTAGGCTTAAATGTGAGGCATTTGGATAGGACTGAAACTTCTTTCAAACTTCGGGTTTTGGGGGAAAGGTAAACAACAGTGTTATTGGTATGTGTTGCCTTTGTATTTGGTGGAGTGTTGGTAGGGAGTTTTTGAGGATGTGGCAAGTTGAAAAGGTCAAGTAGGCAGGGATTAGTTGCTGTGTAGTGTGGATGAGGAGGAACACTGTGGGGATTGGAGTTGGATTGTGGTGCCCTGAGGCAGCAGTAGGATGTCAGCAGCTTGGATAACTTACAGAGGTCATGCGAGGTGTGATGTATGGAGCAGGGATTGTAAAGTAGTAGTATCTCACAGAGCGAGTGGAGGTGGTTCTGGGGTGCCTGTGTCATGGAAATATATTTTTACAGTACCAGGTTTGTGTAGGCCAGTGACTGGTGGAATTTGAAAAGGTGAAGGTCATTCTGAAAGGAAGGATGAGATCCTGAGAAAACAATTTTGTTGGTTACGCCATTTGCCAGGATTTCATGGTTTAGGCAGCATTTGAAGTATGCTGAGTTTTAGCCAGAAAGGGATTATTTTCTGAACTGGTGCAGAAAGATGAAGCAGGGATCCATTGTGACAAGAAATGGGAATGATGCAGAAACAAGCAAAACAGGTGTTGATATTTGTGAGAGGAGCTAAATAAGGGAAAAGACACACAAAAAATACATAAAGACACGCAGAAGCAGTCACAGATGCGCTAAAATATGCACAGATATTCAAATATACAGACAAATATCTAAAAATATGCAAAAATGCATTTAAAGACATGAAACCACATCAAAATGTGCACAGTTACAATAAAAATGCACAGAAAGGTGAGAGAAAAGTAATGGATGACGTGTGTGTGTGGAGGGGGGGGGGGGGGGGGGGACACTGGAATTGCACTAAGGGAAGAGAGGGGGATAGGTTAGGTCAAGGATAACAAGTTCTTGTGACAGGGGCAGGAGTGGAAATTAAAATGCTAAAGTCACCAGGGTGAGGAATATCAATAGGAATAAATATAATTATAGAAACTGGAGTATAAGATACTGCATCAACAGTCCACACAGGCATGAAGCCTGTGCTGCTCCCGAGTGATTGTTGATACATGGTTTCGAAAGGCAGTAAATAAAGAGAGGAAGGAAGAGAGAGAACAGACTGAGAAGAGTAAAGCTGTAGAGAAGAGTAGCAAGGAAAAGATCACAGTGTTGTAGGATGGAAGAAAAGCCATTCAGCAAAATCAGACAGTGGAAACTCAGGTAGGAATGTCAGAAATGTGTGAAAAGATAGACTGCTACTTCCTGTAAAGAAGACACACTAAGTTGCAGACAGGCACAATTAAAAAATACTTACACAAAGCTTTCAGTCACAGCCTTCATCAGCAAAACATAAACAAACATTATTCCTTTACAGTCTCAACATCTTCTCTCCCATCCATTTCACCTGGTCTTCCTCAACTCAGTGTGCCACCTTCCTGGACATTGACCACCTCCTCTCTGATGACTTCTTCCACACCTCTGTCCACATTAAACCCACCAACAACAAACAGAACCTGCATTTTGACAGCTGTCACACCTTTCACACCAAAAGGTATGTCCCATACAGCCTGGCCATCCGGGGACCATATTCCTACAGTGAAAGGAACTCACTTGCTCAGTATGCTGAGGGTCTCACCAAGGGCTTCACAGACAGGCACTATCCCAGACCTAATCCACAAACAGATCTCCCATGTCATTTCCTCTCATACCCCAATCCTCCTACTATCACAAGGAACCAGCCACAAAGGAGTGTCCCTTCATCATCTAGTACCAACCTGGACTGGAACAACTGAACCACATGCTCCCAGGGCTTTGATTACCTATCATAATGCCATGAAATGAGGGCACGCTGCCCAAGATAGTTCCCACCCCTCACCCACCCAAACTCTGCAACATCCTAGTCCATCCCTATGTCACTCCCAATCCCAACCCCTTGCCACAAGGATCATATCTTTGTGGAAGACCTAGTCGTAAGACCTGCCCAATCATCATCACGAGCACTTCCTATTCCAGTCTTGTCACTGATTTATCCTTGCCGATCAGGGTCTGGGCCACTTGTGAAAGTAGTCATGCCATTTACGAACTTTTTTCAGTTACACACCACATGTCCTGTGAATACACATTGTGTGCCTTTAATGTAGTGGTTTCCATTGCCTTCTGCATCCTCATGTTATTGATCACTGCTGATTCTTCTGTATTTTGGAGCAGTTTCACACCACAAGAGCAAGAGAGTGCCCTGAACTTCTGTCCGCTCCTCCATCCTTTTTCACAAGACCGTTGGTAGAATAAGAGTGACTTCTTATGCCAGAAGTCTTCAGCTGCTGTTGCTAAACATATTTATTCAAAGTTTAGTCAGTGGTGGTGTTTGAACCCAGGACTGAGAAAGTTTTGATTACTAATCAAAGACACTACACGTAGATCACCGGTGCTGAATATAGTTAAATGCAAAAACTGTTTATATGGACCTGATCATGTTCATTGATCAACTGCCGATGGCAAGAAAAATGTTTCTGAAGAAGAGGAATTTGTTAACATCGAATATAGATTTAAGTGTTAGGAAGTCTTTTCTGAAGGTATTTGCATGGCTTGTAACCATTTATGAAAGCGAAACAGGGATGATAAACACTTCACACAATAAGAGAATGAAAGGTTTTGCTTAACTTTTGGACCAGTAGAAAGCCAGCCAAGTTCTCAGTGTTGTTTATGTGCCGGTTGACTTCTTGGCACTGCATTTATTTGGTGAGTTGTTAGCTTTACTCATTATCATCACTTTGTGTGTGCCTCCATGATGTTTCGTCTGCCATCATGATGTGTTCATTGGAGATGGATAACAAATTTTACAATTTAAAATTTTGCATACAATAAATAATTAGCAATATATCAATGAACTATGCAACTCTTGTATATTGGCAGAGCATTGTTTTTAATAAAATTTGGATCAAGGCTGCTATGCATGACAACTTATTTTATTTATCGTGTTATCTTGCAATCAAAGATGATTTTGAGTGGCAGTGAGTGAATTGGGAGTGAAAATAGACTTGTGGTTGAAGACCTGCTTTTTATGTCTGTAACTGCTTCTTGCATTGTAACTGCAAATAGCACAGTTGTTATAAAAGTACGTGTATTTTGTCATCATGCTCCTGAAACAGTTTTTCTTCCTCATTGTAGTATTTATTTTGATCATTGTGTGCAGGCAGTGGAATACATGAAACAGCTGCCAACAGCAAAGTTGCCAATCAGTGGTAGCGATGGTGCCTTGTATCGACGTCAACAACTTGAACGACAAGTACCAATACATGACTTGGATGCCAGCCGTTGTCACAATTTGACTCCACAGGAGGTGGAAGGGTTTGTTACAGACTATAATTAAACTTTATAAACAAACAGCGTGTTTTAAGAAGTATCTATAAATTAAACTCCTCTGTTGCACTTTTGTCTGTAAATGCAAAGCTTTTATGTCTATTCTGTAGTTATGTTGCTAGAGTGTGTGTGTATGTGGTTTTTCTATTTCACATTTCCTGCTGCACTCAGGACTATGAATTTTATTATGCTGCAGAATTAAACAGTTCTGATATGCAGCAGTGTTGACACTCAGCTTAAGCTAATTTGGTGGCCTTGGATCAAAAACTGTACTGTAAGTGGTTGTTAGAGATGATAGTGCTTAATGCACACAGTGTGTAGATATTAATTAGTTACTGACATGAAAATAGTTGCAGCATGGAAGAGTAAGAGGCCATGTGCTCACTTTGTAATGCAATATCCATTTGCCATGCTATTCTCCAGAGTTTTGTTGAAGAAGGAACAGGCAGTAAGGACAGTTAGTTGTTGCAGCCTGACTCAACCTAGTATGTGGACACTCCAGTTTGTGCATTATTGTTGCACTACTGTGTTAGGAAGGATGTCAGTACAATCCTACTTGAAAGCAGGCAACACACGTCTTGTCAGAGGTAGATATTTTGTTGTGGTACTATTTCCCATTCTTAGGTAGTTGCTTCAGTATTGATTCATCTTCCCTAGACACTTTTCATCTTCAGAGTGCTCTTCATTACACGTAATACATTTTTTTCAGTCAGTGAATTCATTGTGCGAATAATTTTTATGCTGATCTGCAGTATTGGCTGTTTCCTCTAGTTGTTTCTTCCCCTCTCAATCATTTCTACATCATCAAATTAGTTTCATTTCATGCCTCTTCATAGCACCAGGACTCATCAACTGCAATGATCGTAGAAAATAAATTCTGGGTAAGTTAGGAGCTATTCTTTCAAAGTATAGCATGCCTCTGCTTGACACTCTTCCAAAAATTTTGGGTATCATCTTGTACATTTTTGTTTTGCAGTGCATTCTAATGAGTGCGAGTTAGACATATTTAGTTAGCCAGTTTTACACTGCATTTTATTGAATGGCCACAAACCATTTGCTACCACATGATATTTCAATTTTGAGCGTGAAATTGAGCCTATTAGTTAACATGACTGTCAATAAATCTCGGCTGCTGAGTTCCTTGTAATGTTTTAGAGGTATGTGCTCATAAAATATTAACATAAAAGTCTGGAGTACACTTTTTTGTGATTGATGTGGATAATAAATTGCTAAAGATTAAGTTCACAGTTCATTGCTTGCTTGTATTTGCATGGTATTATCTGTTCTGATACAGTTGTTAAATTTATAACAACCATTGACTTGCATGAGATAGATATCTTTAGGGACAGAAAAAAATGATTTTATTTTTGCCAAATTTGGTGTTTTGCTAAATTTTGTGATATTTTTTTGCCAAATTCAGTGGCTTCTTTTGCCAGATTTGGTGTTGCTTTATTTTGTGTTGTTTTGCCAAATTCAATGTGTTTTGCCAAATTCGATGTGTTTTGCGAAATTTGGTGTGTTCTGCCAAACTCAGTGTTGATTCTGCCAAATTCGGTGTTGGTTCTGCCAAATCTGATGATTTTTTTGTCAAACTCAAAATTGTTTGTCAACTTTCATGTTCTGTACCATATTCTGTGAATTTATTTTGTTAAGATGTGTGATGTTCTTTGTCAAATTCAGTGGTACTCTATACCAAATTTGGCACTATTTTCATCATCAAACACAACTTATTTTAAGAATATACATGAACTTTGACTTTGAGGAGACTAGATGACAAAATGCAATTTATCATTTGTGTCCTCAGAATTATAACTTTTTTATACAGCAAAATCTCAGATTCTGTGATATCACATAAAAATGGCAAATTTCTTATTATTTTGCAACGAAACAATAATTTGTGTTTTTTTTCCAATTTATCATTTTCATTAAATTTTCCTGTCCCTAGATACCATTCATTATATTCAACTGATTTTCATTCATTCCAGAAGTGTTAATGATTTGACTGCATGACCCTTCTGTATTTCATTCGAACTATTACAGTTCAGCATCAATTATCTGAATGTTAGTCAACCACACTACAGCTTCACTGAACCATTATTCGCTTGGGCATGCTGCCTTTCTCACTATGGCCTTGCCTCCCCTTCGTTCCCCAGCCCCCTCCTTCCCCGCACTAATGCCGAGTTACCGATGATAGAAACTGTTTGCAGCCTGCTACAATCACTTGAACCAACTATACAAGGAGGAAAACTGTGTGCCGATTCTTCAGCAGCTGATTCTTTCAAAATCAGACTAAGTGGCATGTTAAGGGAAAAAGATTATGCTCTTGAAAACGTTTACAATACTGACAAAACTGTGCCCAATTGGAAAGCTTGCCAAGAAAATTTTTTGCATTGTATTGTGAATTAGCAGCACTTAGTCTTAAAATAAGCAAGGATCATATTAATGCTTTCGCTTGTGCTAATACTACTGGTAGCCACCCATTGCATAGACTTCTCATTGGTAAAAGTAAGAAACTGCATTGTTTCAAAGGCTTTCATATGTCTGTGATGCCTGTTGTTAACACATCACAAAAGAACACCTGAATGTATAATACGATTTTCATGCAATGGATTGAGGAAGTTTTTGTGCCCTTTGTAAAAGCTTATAGGTTAAAGAATGGCAAAAGGGAGAAAACATTACTGCTCCTGACAATGTACCAACGTGACCATCATCTGATACCTTAAATGAAAAGAACAACTTCATAAAAGTGATGTTTTATCAGCTACTATGAAGTCTTGACTACAGCCTGTGGCTCAAAGCATTATTTTAGAGCTTGAAATGGTATTACAGGAAAGAACTGATACATAAGTTATTGTTAGAAAGAGAAGAGGGGGGGGGGGGGGGGGGGAGAGAAGTAAGTCTGTTTCAAAATCATAAAAATCCGATTTGAAAGCTGTATCCTACATGAGTAGAGAAGCCTGGGATAAAATTTTGGGTATAGTGGAAAGTCTGTCTAATTGAAAATGACAACAGAATAATATGTCAGAAATTCTCAAAATCATGCAGGATAGCAACATTGTGAACCTTGTCACTGATAAGGCTGACTGTGCTAGTATATCGCATCAACTAGTGATCCAGAAAATGAAGATGAAAATATACTGGCTGCTTCTGAAGAATTTACATTTTTAGATACTGCTTGAAGAATTTACATTTTTAGATACTGCTCTGTGATGGATGGAAACACAAGATGCAAGCAATATTAGATACCTGTGGTGGAAAAAGTGTGTGACTTAGCTACTTGTAAGTTGGTAGGCCTGCTTAAGACACCAAAAGTAAAGGATTTTTTTTATTTATTTTTTTTATTTATTTATTTTTTTTAATTCTGTAAGTATGTACTGTACATACAAAATGCATATGAAATACATATTTTTTTGCTTACTAGGTTGTACTACATATATTCGTACCATGTTTGCCTCTCTAATAAGAAAAGAGAGTCATGTTAGTATAAATATATGTAGTCTTTACCGGCAAATAAAACTATACAGTTAAGTTATCAAAATAAACCAGTTTTTCTAAAAACCATGTCTCCCAACTTGTTCAGATAATAGACACTTTACTGTATTAGTGTATTTTCATTTACAAGGCATCTACATTGAAGTACACAATTTCTGGATGTTATATCAGATTATTGAATAAAAATATGATCTACTTATTGTCAAGTTTGAAAAGCACAACATTTGAGTTTTCATAAGAAGAAGATAAAGAGGAAAGAAAATTGAACAGAAAATGAAGGAATTTGTATCTAAGTTCTTCTGGAGGTATTTAAAATGTCCACTTTGTACATCAGGGCTGTTGCAACACATCAACGATTCAAACAAATACATTCTAGAGACTTTATGTAGCTGGACATGTTCTCCTCTTGACTCAAAATAGAAACCTTACAATGTAGTAGCTGGAGAGATTAGAGATCAATAGTTTAGTTCATGCTTTTGTAATAAAAAAAGTACCCACTAGAGTTTCTCCCCCTGTAGTAAACAAGGGGTGTAAATCAGTCCTGTTGAAAAAGCATCTGTGGCTGTAGGCCATGCAGCTGTGAAAAGGTGTAGAACAACAGTATGTCCATAAATGAACAATATATATCAGTTTTTTTATGTAAAGGTGAACGGTAAGGTAATTAATTGGATTTATGAGGTCATCATATTTTCAGCTTAGGCCTGCCACATAGCCCTTGTTGCTGTTCTTATTCGAAGGGCTCTACGCATTGTTCTCTGAAAGAAGTTGACAGCCAGTTAGCACCTTCACTGTAAATGCAAAATCCAAACAATTACATAACAACTTGCTTTTTCTTGGAAATGTATCTTTGCATAAAATGCTGGTATTATATTTACAGTGTCTGGCAATTCTTGTAGATATTTGAAACTCTGTGGAATGTGGGAGAAGAGAGCTATTTACATGGGTAGTATCCAGAAAGATATCATCAGTCAGGCTGTGAAAGCTTCAGAAATAAAGTAGAGAATTTTTTTCTCATCAAAACTCCAAAATTGATATATTTCATTGTAGATAGCCTGTGCAAAATATATTACATAAATTTTCATTTATTAAAGGGAAATAGGTTTCCTATGTCAGATTTCTGCTTTGTGTGGAAGGAGGGAGGCATAGTAGCAGCAGGTATGCATAGCAAGCTACCTAAAAGTGAAAAAAGACAGATGTAAACAAAGGGTAAACTGTTATTGTTTCAAAGGTAATCATCATAGCTGTCAATACTTTTACACCACTGTAAGGCAAAATGGGCAATGCCTCCATACAAAAATGTTTTCGGTTGGCATAAGAACTATAATTGTACCCAAGTATGCACCTCTTCATCTAAAGCAAATTGACAGCCACTGATGTCTTTCGTCAGGACTCTGAAAATATGGAAATCGTCTAGGGAGAGATAGGTACTGCATCTAGGAAGTGTTAAGTGTTTTGCAGCAGGCAGGTAGGCATTACCCTACAAGAGAATGGTGCCATCTGTCAATATCCTATGTGTTTGGACATGATCATATGCTTGAACTGTTGCATTGTGTCCGCTTATTGCTGTGTGTTAATTTTAGTATCATGTTCTAGAAAATCAGCAGCGAGCCCATGCAGTCAAACAAAAATGTCATCATGACTTGCTTAGAGTTTGCAAGCACAGCTTTAGATTTTTTCAATGAGGGTGAATCCATGTGCTTCCATTGTTGTCTCTGATGCTTCGTCTCTGGGTCAAAATGCTCACACCATGTTTCATCTCTTGTGACAATACAGGACAGGACACAATATTCTACATCATGATACCATTCTAAGTGCTGCAGTGATATTGACATTCCATTTAAATTCTTCTCCTCCATCGCCCTGTGGGCAATCCAATGCAAACAGATTTTCTGGAACTTCAGATGCTCTGTCAAAAAAGCATGAGTGGCACCATGACCAATTCCCAACATAGCAGAATATCTTCCATTGTCTGCTTTTGGCTGTTTCTGATGGCAGCATTTCCACAACAATGACTGAAAGAGTCGTGGGTCAGTGACTCTGTCCTGGTCAGGACTTCTGTATTTCAGTGACGCTCAACTTTCTCCGAATCATTTATTCCATACAGACACAGGTGCACATGATATACTTTGTCCATCATACACAGCAGACATTTTGGGCATGAATTTCCCTTCCTGACAATCCTTCTGTAGTCAAAACCCACACTACCCCTCACTGTTCCCACCCCCAGCCTACACACATCACACACACGCACACACACACACACACACACACACACACACACACACGACTTGTTGCTCATGTTGTGTCTAACAGACAAAAGGCTCAGTGGTGAACATTCACACTGTTCTTTCCTAATAGAGGGCACTTCTATACGCACACCTACCTGTGCTACCAGCACCTGCACAATGCTTGTTATGTAGTCTGTCTTGTTTTCTTTTGATGAGCCCTTTTAGTATGGGTGCCTAATCTCTAATGTCTAGAGATTAGCATAACTGATAGCCTCAGGAAGTCATATGAAGGATTTCAGGAATAAAGAATCAATACTTGAAGATTTCTTTGTGTACATCTACATCTACATACATACATACATACATACATACATACATACATACATACTTATATAATACAGGGAAACATTCCACATGGGAAAAATATATCTAAAAACAAAGATGATGAGACTTACCAAACAAAAGCGCTGGCAGGTCGATAGACACACAAACAAACACAAACATACACACAAAATTCAAGCTTTCGCAACAAACGGTTGCTTTGTCAGGAAAGAGGGAAGGAGAGGGAAAGACGAAAGGATGTGGGTTTTAAGGGAGAGGGTAAGGAGTCATTCCAATCCCGGGAGCGGAAAGACTTACCTTAGGGGGAAAAAAGGACAGGTATACACTCGCGCACACACACACATATCCATCCGCACATACACAGACACAAGCAGACATTTGTAAAGGCAAAGAGTGTGGGCAATGATGTCAGTCGAGGCAGAAGTACAGAGGCAAAGATGTTGTTGAAAGACAGGTGAGGTATGAGCGGCGGCAAATTGAAATTAGAAATTAGCGGAGATTGAGGCCTGGCGGATAGCGAGAAGAGAGGATATGCTGAAGGGCAAGTTCCCATTCCACCAAGAGTGTCTTTCCGCCATCCACCTAACCTTCGTAACCTCTTAGTTCATCCCTACGAAATCCCCAAACCACCTTCCCTACCCTCTGGCTCCTACCCTTGTAACCGCCCCTGGTGTAAAACCTGTCCCATGCACCCTCCCACCACCACCTACTCCAGTCCTGTAACCCGGAAGGTGTACACGATCAAAGGCAGAGCCACGTGTGAAAGCACCCACGTGATTTACCAACTGACCTGCCTACACTGTGAAGCGTTCTATGTGGGAATGACCAGCAACAAACTGTCCATTCGCATGAATGGACACAGGCGGACAGTGTTTGTTGGTAATGAGGATCACCCTGTGGCTAATGTCCGCCGCTCGTGGTCTCGCGGTAGCGTTCTCGCTTCCCGAGCACGGGGTCCCAGGTTCGATTCCCGGCGGGGTCAGGGATTTTCACCTGCCTCGAGATGACTGGGTGTTTGTGTTGTCCTCATCATTTCATCATCATCCCGGAAAGTGGCGAAATTGGATTGAGCAAAGATTGGGTAATTGTACGGGCGCTGATAACCACGCAGTTGAGCGCCCCACAAACCAAACATCATCATCACCCTGTGGCTAAACATGCCTTGGTGCACGGCCAGCACATCTTGGCACAGTGTTACATCGTCCGGGTTATCTGGATACTTCCCACTAACACCTGTCGGAACTCCGGAGATGGGAACTTGCCCTTCAACATATCCTCTCTTCTCGCTATCCGCCAGGCCTCAATCTCCGCTAATTTCTAATTTCAATTTGCCGCCGCTCATACCTCACCTGTCTTTCAACAACATCTTTGCCTCTGTACTTCCGCCTCGACTGACATCTCTGCCCAAACTCTTTGCCTTTACAAATGTCTGCTTGCGTCTGTGTATGTGTGAATGGATATGTGTGTGTGTGTGTGCGCGCGCGAGTGTATACCTGTCCTTTTTTCCCCCTAAGGTAAGTCTTTCCGCTCCCGGGATTGGAATGACTCCTTACCCTCTCCCTTAAAACCCACATCCTTTCGTCTTTCCCTCTCCTTCCCTCTTTCCTCACGAAGCAACCGTTTGTTGCGAAAGCTTGAATTTTGTGTGTATGTTTGTGTTTGTTTGTGTGTCTATCGACCTGCCAGCGCTTTTGTTTGGTAAGTCTCATCATCTTTGTTTTTAGATATACATACATACTTAATTACATACTCCACAATCTGGTGCAAGGTGGAGGATGCCTTTCCTGTTCCACTTGCAAATAATGAGGGAAAAACAACTGTCTCTATGCCTCCATACAAGCCCTAATTGCTCTTATGTTATCTTCGCAGCCCTTATGTGAAATGTGTGTTGACAATGGTAGAATTGTTCTGTAGTCAACTTCATATGTTGGTTCTCTAATTTTTCAATAGTGTTCTGCAAAAAGAAAGTCATCTTCCCTCTTTCTGGAGAACCCTGAAGGATAAGGGGTTTATTTGTTGTCATTATAGGTTCTTTTTTGATTAGCGTGTGGTTTGAAGTTTGTTAGTCAGAACACACTTTGGACATACAGCCTCAACACAAAATAAATACGATTGCTCAGATAAATATTAATCAGTGACTGGTTTTTGCCCTAGAAGTTTATACTGTGCCAGGTTTTATCAAAATCAGTCAGCTAAGTGACAGTAGATAAGGAGATTATTACGCATATGTTTTTGCGCTCTGCTGGAAAAGTACTGTACAATGTCTGACACAAAAGAATTAACACTTATCCTGAAAAATCCATGTATTTGCTACATATGTTCAGTTCGTGGGTGGCACGTTCATACTAGGACGCACTGAAATCCACAGATGTCACAAATCATTCCTTCCACTGTTTTAAATATTTCTGATTGCTGTTTTCCATGAAGCTGCACAGGAACTCACCACTTAACATTTCTGGGGGAAAATGCAGTCCTCTCTTGCATACCATCCTTTCACTATGTCCCAACCATATCCATTTTTTGTCTACCTGTATTCCCATTGTAACTCTTACACCGAGTGAAGTAACAATTACTTATTTTGGTGTCATATCTCAGTATTTAGTGCCTTTTTCCATAAAGTTGTATTTCAATTGCAACTATGTGTGCCTGTATGTTTTACAGTTTACCTGTTGAAGGGCTTTTCCTTTTACTGCAAATTTTATCTTTCCACTCCCGGGATTGGAATGACTCCTTACCCTCTCCCTTAAAACCCACATCCTTTCATCTTTCCCTCTCCTTCCCTCTTTCCTGACAAAGCAACCATTGGTTGCGAAAGCTAGAATTTTGTGTGTATGTTTGTGTTTGTTTGTGTGTCTATCGACGTGCCAGCGCTTTCGTTTGGTAAGTCACATCATCTTTGTTTTTAGATATATTTTATTATATATATGTTTTTATATTATTATGTTCTTTCAATTTTTTGTTTTGTCAAAGTTTTTTTCCTATAGAAATGTCACTTGATTACATTTTTTGCATGATATTTATTTTCCATGCATAGGCTGAAGAAATATCTTGACAATCTAAAGAGCAATGTTGTTGGACAAGGACGTGTCACCAAGGTGAGTGAATTCATTTCGTATTCATTCATTCATCTTTAACAACAAGATTTACATAATATTTGTAGTGGTGAAGTACTAATATTATGCTGAAAATGGGTTAGTAAGCATGGCAGAATAAGTGTAATGAATCACACTCATATTTTGTGGTGCTTTAGCATATTATTGTTATTAAGTTTGTGTGTTTCTGTATATTCTGTAACTGTTGCAGTTCATTTTACATAAAAATGCACTGGTATTGATTAATGTATAAATCCACAGATTGACTTCTGCACTGTAATTGTGTTTTTTGCAAGAAAATTGTAATGCCACGATACCTTAATTTTCATATAAAATGTGACGATTTGACGCATAATGGAAGAGTTCTACCAGAATCACAGGTGGTAAATTGTTCATACTGTGTGCCCATCATCCAGTCTATGCTCTGTTCCATGCAGTAGATAACTATAGCTAAAGATTGTGTATAAATTTATAAGATAAATAGTGCAATTTTACTTTTGGTTATTGGAATTTAAAAAATAAAACAAATATCTAATTCAAGAATAAAGTCAGAATTGAGTATTAACTATGCTGGACAAGGAGGAAGAGTGTTTTCTCACCAGCCAATAAAATAGAAACATCTCAGATTTAAAAAAAGGAGAAATATCACACCAAACCATAGATTATGAGAGAGATGAAATGTAGGAAGAATGCTGGAAGTAACAGTGAGATAGAATTTGTGATTAACATTCTGAACTGCCAGCATGAGATGCGAGCGACCACTAGCTCAAAGACATAAGCCAGTTTTCGAAAAAAATGCAAAAACTTCATTACAGTGAAAAATAGGTTATATAGCTGGGGAGGGTGGGGCAGGAACCAATAATAAAAATTGTATTAGAAAGAAGGCAGAGAGAAAATGGATATATAGTTTTAGAAAGAGTGATACTCAGATTACAGACTGCTACTCTAGTTTCAGAAGTCATTGAACAAACTAAACAAATATACAAGGCATCTTAACAAGAAAGATCAAGATTCTGTGAGGCTACAGAAATTCTCATTTGGGGGGGGGGGGGGGGGGAATTACAAGTTTGTCCTGTCCCAAGTGATTTTCCAAGATACAATACATTTAATGTACATTTTTGATAATTGTGGTGTTATTTTGAAGGAACAATGTCAGAACACAACGAATAGCTTTTTTCTGGACAATGACAGGATGTTCTGCTTATTACATGTAATACAACACACTTCCAACAAGTTGGATCTACTCCAGTCTCCACCAGAACTTCTGTAATTGATGGGGTATGCAAGTTCCTTTTGGACATCTGGAAACAGCACTGCCAATTTGTAATTATAAACTTTCATCTATTGTCTTTCGCTGGAAGAAAAATGTTTAAGAATTCTGTGAGATGATACCCTGCATTTTTATAATTGATTCTCGGCTCCAGGCCACAGCATCATGTGTGTAATAGTATAGTAAAAACAAAATAATGAATTTCTTCTATGTTTACTTTTTTGTGAGGTTTTATCCAGTTACACGAAGAGAAAAGTATTGCCAGTGGACATATCTTTTTTCTGCAATTGCATATTCATTTCACCACCAGTGTGGCATAGGCCACAATGCTTTTATCTTTTGGTTAATAAAGACAATGAGTATGAAACAGCTGTGCACTGCCATGATACAATTTTGAGTTATATAACTATTCAAATTATGTCTGCAAGAACATTACAATTAACAAATTTCAGAAGCATAATTTCTTCTCAGTGTATTACACTTAATGCTCACATAGTGTAACAAACATTAAATAGCAGAAGGATGTTTGAGTCACAAAAATGATACTGTTCAACTACATCTTTTGTGTTTGTTTCTACCAAAACATAATTAATATAATCACATACCATTCCTTCCATGCATAATGTTAATTTGAAGAGCCAGATACAAAAGCAAGCAGTTGTTTTTCTTTTCTTTTTTTGTTTTAAAACCTTGCTTTTGCATTAACAAGCAGCAAAGCAAGCTTTTTTCCATTACTTTACATACAGTCATTTTTTCAGCACAGATTTCTACGCATTATAGATGTATTATACTTTTTATCACTGTTTATTCATTTTAAAGTCTTCATTATTTTGGTGGCATACATGACTATCCATAAACTGCCGCATATCGACCAATGGGTACACTTAGTCCTCAAAGCTTATTGTCACAACCACAATTTTTTCCAACACAAGACAACACCAGAATAGAATACCTGCATCTCAAAATCTGGTCTTGTGGGTGGAGAGGAAAAATCATAGCTTGTTAGCATGAAAAGAATAAATAAAATAATAGTGAGTGGGCAGTACTGCTTCCCCACATGTGATCGTGGATGCACCAGTCTCTGATACACCAAGATTTCTAGATCATTCTTGCCACCTCTGTAATGTTGACTTGTCTTCCTGAGAAACTACGAGGTGCATTCAAGTTCTAAGGCCTCCGATTTTTTTATCTCCGGACTGGAAAGAGATAGAAACATGCGCATTGTTTTAAAATGAGGCTGCGTTCATTGTCAATACGTACCAGAGATGGCAGCACCGTACGGCAAATGGAATTTTACCGCCAGCAGCGAGAATGAGAACTGTTTTAAATACTTAAAATGGCAACGTTTTCCTTACTTGAACAACCTGCAATCATTCGTTTTCTGAATTTGCGTGGTGTGAAACCAATTGAAATTCATCGACAGTTGAAGGAGACACGTGGTGATGGAGTTATGGATGTGTCGAAAGTGCGTTCGTGGGTGCTACAGTTTAATGAAGGCAGAACATCGTGTGGCAACAAACCGAAACAACCTCGGGCTCGCACAAGCCGGTCTGACGACACGATCGAGAAAGTGGAGAGAATTGTTTTGGGGGATCGGCAAATGACTGTTAAACAGATCGCCTCCAGAGTTGGCATTTCTGTGGGTTCTGTGCACACAATCCTGCATGACGACCTGAAAATGCGAAAAGTGTCATACAGGTGGGTGCCACGAGTGCTGACGGACGACCACATGGCTGCCTGTGTGGCATGTTGCCGAGTAATGTTGACGTGCAACAACAGCATGAATGGACTTCCTTTTCGTCGGTTGTGACAATGGATGAGACGTGGATGCCATTTTTCAATCCAGAAACAAAGCGCCAGTCAGCTCAGTGGAAGCACACAGATTCACCGCCACCAAAAAAATTTCGGGTAACCGCCAGTGCTGAAAAAATGATGGTGTCCATGTTCTGGGACAGCGAGGGTGTAATCCTTACCCATTGTGTTCCAAAGGGCACTACGGTAACAGGTGCATCCTATGAAAATGTTTTGAAGAACAAATTCCTTCCTGCACTGCAACAAAAACGTCCGGGAAGGGCTGCGCGTGTGCTGTTTCACCAAGACAACGCACCCGCACATTGAGCTAACGTTACGCAACAGTTTCTTCGTGATAACAACTTTGAAGTGATTCCTCATGCTCCCTACTCACCTGACCTGGCTCCTAGTGACTTTTGGCTTTTTCCAACAATGAAAGACACTCTCCGTGGCCGCACATTCACCAGCCGTGCTGCTATTGCCTCAGCGATTTTCCAGTGGTCATAACAGACTCCTAAAGAAGCCTTCGCCGCTACCATGGAATCATGGCGTCAGTGTTGTGAAAAATGTGTACGTCTTCAGGTTGATTACGTCGAGAAGTAACGCCAGTTTCATCGATTTCGGGTGAGTAGTTAATTAGAAAAAAAATCGGAGGCCTTAGAACTTGAATGCACCTCGTATAAATAGTTACGTAATTGTGGATACTTGTTTCAGGTGTCGTTATGTGTTGAATAGTAACTTGCAGTTATGTATTGCCTATTGGAATTTCTGTATATCTAAGATAACAGGCTTCTGTTTTGGATTGTATTGGAATTAGTTGAATGAAATACTTCAATCACTGTTTGGTATATTTTTGTGTTTGATTTATAATTAGTTGTAGCAGAAGTTAGAGTGAAAACAGTATATAAGAAGTGTAATATGTCTGAATTTTTGCAGGTGCCATTACTCCATGCAGATGTGAGGTGGGCATCAGAAGCATTTGGCCAAAAATCTCTTCCAGCATCGCACTCAGCAGATTCCATACGTGGCATTCCACCATCTGCCTTCTCTGCTCCTCGTCCATTCCACCCAGCAGTGCCTCATATGCCAGCTGGCACAGAAGATGACGATTTTCCACCACCTCCCCCACCACTTCCTAACACCATGCCACCAAATCTGAAGAAACCGAGTAACTTTGCACCAAGTTGGAAGCCTTACCATAATCCTGAATCTCAAACTTCATATTCAGAAGCTCTTCCAGGAAAACCATATACGTCATCAGAATTTGAAAGGGCTGGTCCAACAGGTAACTACACAATGAAATCGAAAAGTAGTTTTCTTTTATAAAAAAAAATATTGCAAATAAAATACTTTTTTTTTTCTTTTTTTGTTGCAGATCGTCTGTCACAGAAAGGTAATAGCCAACAATCGGCAAGTGTGGGTCGTCAGCAGTTTGGTACGTTGCCTGGTGAGAGTGTCTCAAGCTTGCCAGCAGATGCCAGTGTATCACATACACTGCATCCTGAATCTCATACTGCCTACTCAGAAGTTGTTCCAGGAAAACCTTCATTTGCCTCAGCTGAGCATCATAGGTCTGGTTCAGGAGGTAACTGTTTAAAGCAAAAGACAAGATTACTAGATGTCTTTGAAAAGCTAATGGTTCTTAAAGTAATTTCACATTTTTTTCCAGTAGCAGATCCTGTTTCACAGAGAGGTCAGCAACAAGGAGATGTTGGGCATCAACGGTATGATGTTGGGCATCAACACTACGGACTAATGCCTGAAAACACTTCTGCAACTTTGCCAGCAGATGCCACGTTCGCTCACACAATGCATCCTGACTCTCACACTGTGTATTCAGAATCTGCCCCAGGAAAACATTCAGCCCTATCGCCTGAATACCGCAGAACTGGTTTACGAGGTAACTCTACAAAGTGAAAAATATCATCCTTTGCTCTGTGAAATTTACAGTAGTTGAGATAACTTTCATTTTTCCAGTAGTAGACCCTGTGTCTCCAAAACAGCAAAGTAAATGGATGGAAGGCATGAGCACTAAACATAGTGAATCAATTCCTGGATATAATGTATTGAGCTCACCAGCTGATGCAACTGTTTCACTTGCAACGCATCCAATGATTTTGTCTGTTTCTACTAATGTGCCAGGTGTCTCACCTGCAATGATAGCTACATCTTTATCTCAAAGTTGTGGAGCACCTGAAGGATTTAAGAATGAGTCGGTTCCTCACAATAAAAATACTGGTACATTACGTGCTGGTGCAGTTGCTGGCTCAAGATATCGTAGTGGGCAGGAGTGCTACCAGAATGCCTGTCCAGACAAACTGCCATATAATGAGCCTGTAAAGCAATGGGTAGGGAAAGATATCCCTCAAGAGGGAAATTTGGGATATTCAATGCACCCAGCAGAAAAAGAAGAAATTTACAGTCAACAGCCAGGAGCACTTTTACAGTCTGATACAGTGAATATTAAAAGCCCTGTCTCCAGAACTCAGTTAAGAAATTCTGAAGGAACAAGCTCTTTATTAGGCCATAAACCATATTATATGTCCCATCCTGTGGAAAGCACATCTTGTGAGACAATAGCTGCCAGAAATGCTGGTTCAAGTCATTGGGAAGTTGGTAAGTCTTCTGTGTGTCCATGTCTTTGTTGTCGATTTGTGCATGTCCTCTGTGTTCATCCATTCGTTATTCTGTGTATATGTTTGTCCATCTGTCTTATTGGTATGTCCTTCCATTTGTCTGTCTGTCCTTGTTTGCATTCTGTTTATACTTTAATTTTCAGCTTTGTTGGTATTTTCTGACACAGCCATTAAAGGAGAAAAACTGAGTAAGAATTATTTATACAAAAATCTAAGTTGTATTCAACAGATCTGCAGAATACCATATACAGTGGTTGGCCTCCATATTGTTGCAAAAAGGGCAAGGCAAGAACTGATCATCTGTGTGTGAACTTCAGAAAGTATTTTGTGGGATTTCATAGTTCACTATCAAATGTCTCACTGCTACCAGCAAGAGCCCATTCAATTGACTTTGGTTGCTATATTGATTTCTTTGCTGTAATATGATTGACTGTCCACTTCGTCCAGACTGGTTTGTTTATATAAGTATAGCTTATTTGATGAATCTTTATTTCTCACCAACAAGAACATGGTTGTTCGTTGACCTAGAAATAGCACCACCACTGAAACAGAAGAGACAGCTGGTGCACTCTGTTTGCAAACATTATTGACATTGAGGAAATGCAGTGTGTCCCACATAAAACCTCAGTATGCCTCACACCCAAGATTTGAGAAACTGTGAACTAACTAAAAGAGAATAGATAATAATAATGTTAAAAAAACACGTAGTTATTTGTCTATAATAGATGCTGGAAGTGGTGATCAATGCATCCAGGAGTCAAAGATTTCTACATATCAGGCGTTGTTTAAGGTGTAATTGAAAAATATGGGGCACATCGGACAATGCATGCCAAACACCTATCTTCTCTGAGTGGTAGTGCTCTTCATGGAGAATACATAGGTTATCTTGCGACCAGTATCTGCATTTTTGGGAGTTTACATAACCTGACAAATGAAATCAGGCCTCATCTGACTAAAGTAAAGCAAATGTCCAAGTAACCATCTGCATTTGATGCTAACAGCCAATTACAATAATGAAGTTTCCAAGTCCTCAAATTTCAACTCTTGCACCATACTCAAAGAGTAGGCTTTTAATTTCATATCTTTTGGTACATAATGACACAGTGTCCAAGGTTCACAAACTTGCTACAATGACCTCCTTACCAACTTGTGGGACTTCTCATAATATCCATGTGAATTCTGTCTGTAATTTCAGGGTCCTCATTGTTGGTTGCCTATTCCTCTGCACATTCCTACAGCCCTTTATTTCTTGTACAGATCTTGAATAGTGCTGGTTGTGGGGAGTTTTGTTCCAGAATACTGTGCTTGAAACATTTCTTTACATTCCTTGATGTATGTAACACTCCATAGTATCAGTTTGCTGTTCTGATGCAAATTGCCAATTTCTGTAACAGCCCAGCAATACAAGCTTCTCACAACAACTGATACATGAATGCACAGTTGCACTCAACTGTCCAATAAAATTTAGTGTAGCCAACTTCTTTGAGACAGTGTTGCTATTTCACAAGCAATTCGACTAGAGATGATTAACTGATATGTGTGGCATACATGTTTAATGTGGGACATTCTTGTCTATGCATACATATTTCATGCTTGTAAGTTGCTTGTTTGAACATATTGCTCGATCACTTTCTTGATCACTACTTCGAATCCCAATATATATTACAAATATTTAATGTTCGTGTTCCGTAAAGGCACCAGAATGTCGATATTGATGACATGTATACGTGCTCTGGTTCAGTCTTCTGAAATTACTTTTCTTATGCAGTTACTTTTCTTATGCAACTTTGTATTTGTTCTTTGAAAGTCTTTAACGGAAGACTGTTTTTACTGCTTGCTGACTTTTTTGTCGAATTATGTTCTAAATCAATTCCATTTAATTTAGTTTGTTATACAAGGAAAGTGACCATTAAACAGATAAACTATATTTATTTTTAAATCCTGTCCATGGTGCTTACAGGATTAAGTGTGCTTACCTTAACAGTGTCTAGCAACTCTCTCTCAATAATCTCTTTTATCACTGATGTGTCAATTTCTCACAACCATGACAGTGTATTGCCTTTGCAGAAGCAGTACCAGGAGTCCTATTTTCTTGCATCATGTGGTATGGAGGATTTTTAGGTACATAAATGCATCTGTGTGGGGAACTTAGAATGAGTTGTTCGTGTAACCACTTTTGTAGTTTGTTTCACTATGGTAATCTTGTGGTGAGATTTGCTCCAAAATCTCTCTCTCTGACTGGTACTAGTTTGTTTTATGATCATTGCAGTTCCACCATTCTGGTGCTTGTGATGCTTGTTTATCTATTTTCTGTTTCAGATATACCTATCCTTTGCCCTGAAGATTGGTTGGCAGCAGTTCTTTTCTCCATTCCTCTCTGTTCCCTGTTAGTCTCTTCATTTCTTCATATGAACTTCCCTGAATGCCATACTTGATCTGCTCCTATTGCCACAACACACACCTGGCATAAGGACCCTGAGGGCAAGATAAGAGAAATCTGGGCTCATATGGAAGCATATAGACATCGCTTTTCCCTCACTCCATTTGCAGATGGAACAGAAAAGAGAGTGACTAATTATCATACATCGTACCACCCCTCCCCCCCACCCCCACCCCACCCTCCTCGCAAGCACCATATGATGCCTTGCAGAGTATTTATGTAGATATAGACGGCTATCTAGGTCTTACTCTTCCTCCCTTGCCGTGAGTCATCCTTTCATCACATTAACTAGAAAGCTGTTGTGTTGATAGATGTGGATCAATCAATTGAGTGCTTTCTTTTCTATACCATCAGTAGCAGAGATTTTCAAAGCCCACCATCATTTCTGCGAAGCAAGGCATATCCAGTGGATCTTCGATGGAGTGGTTTCTGTGTGGCCTTCTCCATCCTGTGGCATAGATTACGCTAGTTCATGCAGCATTAGGAGCAGTTTACCACTCCAAAGATAAGAGACTGCCTTGCACTATACCGTATTTTACAGACTATAAGACTCACTTTTTTTCCTTTGAAAAATTGCCTCGAAAATTCAGGTACGTCTTCTACTCGAAGTTAATATAAAAATGTCCAGTCTTTGATTTAAAATTCGCACCAGTCTTAAAGATAGCCATATATTTGATGCTGTGGGAAACCTATCTCTGGCAACATTGGATTCAACTGGCGGCAGCAGTGCACCGATGCAACAAACATGATTTGCAGGGATTCACAAGCTTCCTAACACTGTCTCCCTCCCGCCTCTCGCAAATCTAGAGCATTGTCTAGCCTATGATGCATCATTGCCATCTATCGTTCCAGTGAACATAAATTGAAAGTGATTTGTGTTATCAATAACAGTGCAATATTTTTGTTAGTAGTTAGTTTTGTAATGGGAAAAAATAAAAGCTATCCATATGATTTATAAATTATAGAGCACAGCAATCAGTCATCCTTTTTTGCAGGTTTTATTTGGCAAATTCAGATTTTACCTAGTGCCTAGCCATTATCAATTTTCTAGTCTCAGTGCATGTCAGTTCCCTGTTGTTCGGACATCAGTCACAGTTCTTTGAATATTTTTTCAAAGAACTGTGACTGATGCCCAAACACTAGCTGAAATCTGGATTTGCCAAATAAAACCTGCTAAAGAGGACGACTGATTGCTGTGATCTATAATTTTTAAATTAGATCACAGTTGCTGAGTGCACCCACATTCCTAATGGAAGGTAACCTGATGGTTATTCATATGATGTGGGCTATAAATTGAAAGTAATAGCATATGCAGAAGAACATGGAAACAGAACAGTTGAGTGGCATTCCCCCCCCCCTCACCCCTCCCCCCCGCCCCACCCCTACACCAACAGCAAAAACCATTCACAATTGGAAGGCTTGTAAACAAGAATTGAAAAAAAAAAATGGGGAAGACAAAATTTGCGAAAAGAGGACTGAAGGCAAAATGGCCAAAAATAGATGATGACATATTGAAATGGATTTGAGGACTCAGTCACAAGGGCATTGGAATTAATACAGAAGTGATTGAAATACTCACTCATAAGCTAGTGCTATAGTGGAACTTAACAGACTTTAAGAGGAGTGTTGGTTAGTGCTACATGTTTGTCATGTTTGTGAAGCGTCATGGACTTAGCATGCGAACCAAAACGAAAATATCTCAGAAAAAGCCGGAAGAGTATGAAGAGAAAATACAAAGGGCGTTCAGAAAGTTTTGCACAGTCGTCTCTAATTTTTAATTTTTTGCTGGAGGAGAATGAATTTTTTGTGAACATACTTGGAACATTTAGCTATACTTTGAGCCTACTCATTGTAGCCTCCATCAGCTGTGATGCATCTGGCTTAATGTTCTTTCCATGATGTAAATGCACTTTGGTAAAATTCTTGGGGATTGACTTCTACACCATTACTTGACACAGGAAATAAGGTCTTTCTCGCTCTCAAATGTTTTACCGTGCAGGTGGGCCACCAGACAACCAAAGAGGTGGAGCCAAGTCTGGACTGCAGGGAGGGTGAGGAACAATTTTCCAACCCATTTTGACGATTTTCTCCTGCATTGTAAGGGCTGTATGGGGTTTGGCATTGTCATGGTATAATCTGACGAGCTGACCCTGAAGCTGTGGTCTGTGGGTCTTGATGACGTGTCACAGCTTGTCCAATGACAAACAGTAACAGTCCCGGTTAATTGTGGAGCCAGTTTCCAAAAAGTCAATGAAAATGACACCACACTGATCCCAGAAGGAGGAGGCCATCACCTTTCAGCCTGCTGGTCATGAAAGTCTTGGTTTCTTCTTCCAAGCGCAACCCGGATGACGCTACTTAATGGATTGGGTTTTGCTCTCAGGTTCGGACAAAAACAATGATGTTTCATCGTGGGTAAGGACACCATCAAAACACTGTTTCCACTCTTTGGTAAAGGTCTTTATGAGACCCTCGCACACATTCTTCCTCATCGTTTTCATTTCTCTTGTCAGTAATCTAGGCACCCAACATGCACATAGTTTTCTGTACCCTAGTGACTGTAGCAGAGGTACCAACCTACCCCATGACAAACAAGTCATTTCAGCAAGCTGTCGTGTCGTCGCACATCTTTCATTTTGGATGATTTGATCAATGGTCTCCTTATTCACACCACACACTGCCATCAATGGTCTACCACATGGTGGATTGTCCAGTAGAGAGAAATCACCTTCTTTAAACCTCCATGATTGAAGCTAACATGGCATCCGGTACAATTGTTTATAGTGAGGAAGTGAACAAAAGTTATAGTTGTGTGGTGAAAAACGGAACATACGTAAATTATAACAGTGAAATAGTGAAGCTAAATGAATGTGTATCAAGCCTGCAATTAATTGTAGATGTACTAACGCGGGACATTGCGCATTTAGAAAATGAAAATGCCGAACTGAAAAAGGCGCGTAATATCCCGATCGCCAAAGCAAGTAAACATCGGAGCTGGGAGCACAGGACTAGCATGGTCACGGAAGAAAGAAGCGAAAAGGTGATAAATACAATGAATGGAATGAATCGCGGCAATAAAAGCAGTTTCAGTGTCCTACCTACAATAAATGAGTGCTCTGAAGTGGATATAGGCCTAAAGGCAGAAACAACAAGGCACCATATGTTTACTAGGCCAAAAAGGGTTGGTGATGTGAAACCCAGTGACTGTAGAATTCCTGTGGTAACAAAAAACCATTTTCATGCACTAGATTCAGATATAAATGTGGAATCCACGGAAAACTGTGACGACAACAACACGCCGAATCTATATAGTGACAAGCACATGAGCAGAAACTTCCGCAATAAACGTGAAGACAAACTCAAAGTGAAAATATCCTCTGATAGCCATGGACGTGAGATCGCAAAAATACTACGTTATAGTCATTGTATACAAGCAACTAGTTTTGTCAAACCAGGTGCACCCATCCAAGAACTCATTAGAAACATAGAAACTGAAAATGATCGTCATATTGTCGTCATAGCTGGAACCAATAATGTATATAAAAACGACCTCCACAGTGCAACACGAAACCTTAAGGCAATACTAAATTAAACAGAAGAGAAATCAATTTTTGTAGTCGGAATTCCACATAGGCATGACCTTTCGGAATGGTCATGTGTGAACGTGGAAATCATAAAAGCAAACAGGCAATACTCAAAGATTTGCAGGGCCTACCAAAATGCATATTTTATAAGTATGGACTCCTTGCAAAGAGACTGTTATACGAGACATGGCATGCACAGAGGCAAGAAGATTCTGTGCCAAAACATCAGCATGATACTGAAAGCATCTGACAACCAAGAAGTAATTGCTGCTCTTCCAGTTCCTTGCTTGATGCAAGCAGAGGCTGAAGAAATGGTTACTTCTATTGCAGCAGTAGAGGTGGAAGCAGCAATTGTACATACACACACAACAAACGCTGCAGCAGTACCTACCACACTTCATCTACATGATTCAACAGCAGCAGAAGAGGAAGCAACATCCAAAACTCCACTCTCACCAGTTGCCACAACAATGCCTACAGCAGCAGCAGCAGCAGTAGTACCTATCACACTTCACCAGCAAGATTCAACAGCAGCAGAAGAAGAAGCTAGTAAGTGATTTGGATGCTGATTTTGATGTTACTAAATGTAAGGGTAGTGTTGCAGATTTGGAAAACTTCTAAGACAATACAATTTACATCATGTTAATAACAGGCGCACAAGAAACAAAGCATGTTTAGATAACATCTTTGTAAACTTCAAGACCACTGAAAACACATGCGAAGTTGTAGTGTTCCCATTCTCTGACCATGACTCCGTATCTCTAAATTATGCAAGTAAAATTCCCCTCAATAGGAGCAATGCAAGCAGACCTGTCCCAACAGTTGTGATTACCAGACCCGTAACTGAGGATAAAATTAACACATTTCGTAATTCCCTTGCTGACAGAGACTGGTCTGGCCATTGTAGTGTCGATGGACATTACACATCAAGTAATGACCTGCCAGCAAAATAATATTTGATAGATTTTTTAATGCGTTCTTTACCCTATTTAACCATAGTATTCCCATAAAGAAAATCAAAATAATGGACAGCAGCCACAAATCCAGACCTCAAAACAGACAAAATATATGGTACACTAAACAGCTGACAGATCTAAAGAAACAAGTTTTGTTACTGTACAACATATACAATAGGATGAAGTCTGACTGTGCCAAATCAGCCTATGTGGAATGCAGGAATGAATACAAAAAAACCATCCTGCAAGCCAAAAAAACTTACAATGCCAACAGCATACATAATTCCACCAATAAATGCAAAACCGCTTGGAAAGTAATTAACAGTGCTGCCACAGATACTAAAAAAGACAAAATTAATATCCCACCACAAACACTCAATGAGTTTTTTTATTAACCCAGTGAAAGAAATAGGAGATGCAGTTATCAAACCAGACATTAGTCCATCAGAGTTACTCTCCCAAAATTGGGGTAGACATTCACTAAATACAAGCATGCTAACCTTCTCCGAAGTATTGCCTAGATATGTACAAGGGTCATAAAACAACTGAAATCATCTGATAGCTTAGATATATGTGGCATATCATGCAACCTGCTAAAAAAAGTGTGCGATTGCATTCTGTACCCTTTAACCCATTGCATAAACAAGTGCTTACTTGAGGGATATTTTCCTGATGAGTTAAAACTGTCTAGGATCTTCCCAGTATACAAAAAGGGAGATAAAGACTCTCCATCTAGTTACAGGCCTATTTCAATAGTACCCGCATTCTCCAAGGTAATAGAATGCATCATGTACCAACAATTATCATCTCACTTTGAGAATCTAGGAATAATTAATGCTACACAATACGGGTTTAGGAAGAATTTGTTGACCATTGATGCAATCAACACGGTAGTCAGTTACATGCTCAAAGTTTTTGAGAACAAAGGCTTTGCTCAGGTCTCATTCTGTGACCTAAGCAAGGCATTCGACTGTGTTGAGCACACGCCACTACTAGAGAAACTAGAATTCTACGGCATCAAAGGAAACAGTCTCAGACTATTAAAAGCTTATCTCAACAACTGTAAACACTCATGCAGCATATTGGTTCAGAGCAAATGGTTTCCTGCTAAATGAAAATAAAACTCAGCAGATAATCTTCACTCTAAGAGACAAGCCACTATCTGATGACTCTAGTTCTGTTAAATTCCTGGGAGTTTATTTAGACGAAAAGTTATCCTCGGGCCAACATGTAAACTATATTAGTAGTAAGCTATCTAGAGTAATTTATTTATTAAGACAACTCAGAAATTGTATACCTGAAACATACATCAGATCATCTTTGCATTTTTCCAAAGTATAATATCCTATGGCATTATCTTGTGGGGTAACTGTAGTCATATACATGACATCCTATTATTGCAGAAGGAAGCCATTAGGATAATTACAAATGCTTCACATAAGGCATTGCAAACCCTTATTTACTAAACAAAAAATTATGACAGTAATAAACCTCTATTTATACAATGTCTTAATCTTTACGAAGAAGAACCTACAAGATGTGAAACGTAGAGAAAATGTACATTGTTAGAACACAAGAAGCATCAAACACATATACACGCCTTACCACGGACTATCAAAATCAATAAATAGCTATGAAGTCACAGGGCACAAACTATTTAATAAGCTGCCACATGCTATACAGGATTTTCCTGAACATACATTCAAAGAAAGACTGCATGAATGGTTTATTGCCCACCCATTCTATGATATCAATGAATTCTTCAACTGTAAAATGCAGTAATCCAACAGATGACCCACTGTACATTTATTGTAATATAAGCTAAAATATTTCAGTAGTCAATACCTTATCACACTGTATTATAAATTGTAACTTCATTTGATGTTGTCAATTGCTGTAATGGCCTAAAGACAATAAAATCTTTATTATTATTATTATCATCATCTGCAACTACCGCTGGATACTGCTGTGATCCTCTGTGTCCTCCCCATAAACAGGGAACAACTTCCTGTGAATTGATGTGGCAGAGTCATCACTGGTCTTGAGATGTTGAAAAGGAACTCCATCACTGACCGTTGTCGCAACCTGACATCTACTTCACGGTCCATTATGGCTCACCTGTAAATAAAAGAAAATAATTTTATATACTAACTTATAGCTAAATGTTTCAAGTATGTTCACAAAAAATTTCATTCTCCTCTTGCAAAAAATAAAAAAAATTAGAGAAGACTGTGTAAAACTTTTTGAACACCCTTTGTATTATCTTTCCATCACTTTGTTATTCAACATCAAAAGAAAACCATTGTGTAACGAAGCCAAATAGTGAATATGGATGAAACTCTGCCATTTGATGTGCCGAGTAACAGAGTTGTTGCCATAAAAGGTGCTAAAACTGTAACCATAAAAACAACTGATGATGATGATGTCCCATACTCCTTAACAGGGCGTAGGGGAACGATGTGGGAGACCCACACTGCTGTATTAGGCAAGGTCTAAATGGAGGTGGTTTGCAATTGCCTTCCTCCGACCATAATGGGGATGGATGATGGATGATGATGATGATGATGATGATGATGATGATGACACAACAACACCCAGTCATCTTGAGGCAGGTGAAAATCCCTGACCCCGCCGGGAATCGAACCCGGGACCCGTGCTCGGGAAGCGAGAACTCTACCGCAAGACCATGAGCTGCGGATATAAAAGCAAGTGGACATGCAAAAAAAATGTGCTACACTGGTGTCTTTTCACGTTGTGCTGAAGGTACTAAACTTAATCCAGTGATCACCTTCAAGTTCAAAAAAAGTGCCAAAACCTTCTGAAATACTGTCTTATGGTGTTGTTCATGTACATGACAGGGACTGGATGGACGAGATTGGTATGAAATTATGGGTTAGCAGAGTGTGGGGCAGAAGCCAAGGTGCTTTATTGAAGAAGAGTTCTCTTCTTGGCTAGATCGGTGTAGTAGTCATTTGAAAAATTCTGTGAAGTAGAAATTGAGACAGGGAAATACAGAGCTTGCTGTTATTCTGGGAAGACTTAAGTCACAATTGCAACCTCTTGATGCCTCAGTAAATACACCATTTAAAGTGTATATGAGGGAGGAATGGCACAAATGGATGATGGATGAAACCCAGCATGAATTCATGGCGAATGGAGCTTTAAAACGACCCACAATGAAACAAGTGTGACAGTGGATAAAACAGTCGTGGTGTAGAGTGAGAGATCAGATGACAATTTTCAGGGATTTTAAAGGTCAGTTCAATTTTAGAAATTAAGACTGAAAATTAAGGTGCATCTTATAGTCCATAGCATCTTATAATTCAAAAAATACTCTTTTGTCCTTCTAGGCTCTTGATAAAAGGTGTCTTTTTATCCCGGGAGACATTCAGTTCCTGCATCTGTTAGCTGCTTGCTGAGCAAATCTTGCCCCCACCCCACCCTACCCATCCTTCTACTGCTAGGAGATGGATTTCAAGGTTCTTGTTTCACTGAGTCTAAGATCTTGACAGCTTTTCTTTATCTTTGTTAATTGCAACGAAAATTTGAACAGCCTCCTATCAGAAAGCCAGAGAGGAAAGTAACATGTAATCTTCTAATAGGTTGGGATTGTAGTAACACATATTGTGGACTTTCTGAAATCCGTTTAGTACTAGTTTACTATTCAGTCTGGTAATTTAGCAAAATAAGATGTCGCCAATAGAAAAGTGCAATGACACCTCCCGGTCAGCAAAAAGGCAAAAAATTAAACAATTCGTTTTGCAGAGAATGTGATTCGCACCTCATTCTTGTATACGCATACATATTTCATGCTTGTAAGTTGCTCGTTTGAATATATTGTTCGATCACTTTCTTAATCACTACTTTGAATCCCAATATACGAGGGTAATCCCAAAAGTAAGGTCTCTTATTTTTTTTATAAGTATATAGATCTGTTTATTTCTACAATGGTTTACGTCGATTTACAGCTTGAAAATTTATCTATTTTTTTGACGTAATCACCATTTCTGTCCATGCTTTTTGTGGACGCTGTGGCAGTTTTTATATGCCCATGTCATACCAGCTCGCCGCCATGCTGTTCAGAGAGTTATGAACTGGTGTGATTGTTGCTTGGTCTCAGGTGTAGAGTCGTATGCCCAGTTTCATCACCCGTGACAATTGAGTCCAGAAAGTTGTCCTGGCGATGAGGAAATGCGTGGGAAGCATCAACTCATTGCCGCATGTGGTCGTCAATCAGCTTGTGTGGCACCCATCTTATGCACACCTTCCGGTAGCTCAATGTTTCGGTTAAAATTCTGTGAGTGTTGCTTCGGGAAACCTCGGGAACCAAAGTGCAGAGATCATCCAGGGTGATCCACTGACCTTCACGCATGCTTTGCTCAACTTTCAACACTGTGTCCTCAGAAATTGATGGTCTCCCGCTCCTTTGTTCATCGTGAATTTTGGTCTGACCAACTGCAAACTCTCTACACCACTTAAGAACATTTTTGACATCCATGCACAACTCACCATACACTTCCGTCCATTGGCGATGGATTTCGATCGGCACAGTGCCCTTTGCATTCAAAAACCAAATAACTGCATGCAATTCCTACTTGGCTGTAACATCCAATGGGAGCTCCATTCTCAATGGCTGCCAAGCCAAGACTGAGCGCCTCAGCACGGCGTGCGCATGTTTACACACAGCGCGTGAAGCACTCTTCATAACAGTGTGACCAACTGCCACATGAACAGAGTTCTGTACTTATAAAAAAATGGGAGCCCTTACTTTTGGGATTACACTCGTATATTACTCTGATAAAATTCATCTTATGTATCAAGTAAATTTATTGGTTACATGAAAAGGATGCAAAAATATACCTAGAATTCCTAAGTAATCGTTTTCTGTGGACATGCCATGACTTTTTGTGTGTTGAAACATAGGAACTGCCAATTACAATTGACTCCGAAAACAAAATTATTAAGTTATTACAATATGAAAGTGAGGTGTCAGAAAATGAAATATTGACTGTACAGAGAGAAAGTGGTGGTTTAATATGAGAGAAACTATCCAGTTTGTGTGTGAAAACCAACAAATAAAAATCAAACGACACTGTGAAAATACTTATGTGCACATGTTAAACATTAACATATCTATTGTTTCTGACAATTATGCACAGAATGTAACAAACCAAAATCTGCAAATGTACGGGATGATTATAATTAAAGTTAAACTTTCAAACCACTGTAGAAATAACACCATTGGTCAAAATGACGTCAAATTGCAACAGAATATTATTGGAGAAGTGGGGAAATGTATGGCATAAGAAAAATAAATAGTTACAAAATATAGCAATAGATGGCACTGTAAGTATCATAATTTAATACTCGACTACAAATGACCAATGAATCATACAACAATGCCTAAGGTGTAAATTTGACGTTTAACAAACTGTACTAGGCCTACTCAGTGTGCATGGGTGTACAGGAGTGATACTGTTAATGACGTAAGCCCTTCCACCACAGCAAGGTCATATCACATTGGATGGCAAAAATCAGTTTTTAATTGTCCTGAGGCCAAAAACCGCACAAAAAGCATCACTCACATTGGTTTTTAATTGTCCTTAGGCCAAAAACTGCATAAAAAGCATCAATCACATTGGTTTTTATTTGTTCTGAGGTCAAAAAGTCCATAAAAAATCAAATCGGATTATTAATTTCCATGTGACTGGTACAAAACATGTTCAATATGCTGTCCACCATCTTCCGCAATGAGTTGAAAATGAGAAACAATGTGTTCCACAATTGATTTAAGTGTTTCTGGGTTCACGTTCAGAATGTGTTGCACAATGCATGCCTTCAATGCAGCTAAGTTTGCATTCAGAACACTGAACACAACATATTTCAGATAGCCGCACAGCCAGAAGTCACATGGAGTAACATCAGGTTATCGGGATGGCTAGGCTGTAGGGAAATGGCAGCTGATGATCGTAGCATTTCCAAAATGGCACTACAGCAGCTGCTTAACTGGATTTGCAGTGTACGAAGGTGCAGCATCTTGCATAAAAATGATCCCATCCACACATCCACGCTGTTGGAGAGCTGGAATGACATGTTTGCTCAAAAGACACTCATAGCACTTACCAGTGACAGTACAGGTAACAGGACGGGAAGCACCTATCTCTTCGAAAAAATATGGCCTTATGATAAATGATGCCGTAAGCCCGCACTACACAGTGACATTTTCAGGATTAAGTGGTACTGGTTGATTTGCATGTGGATTTTCCATTGCCCATATTTGACAATTCTGTGTATTGACATACCCTGCCAGATGGAAGTGGGCCTCATCTGTCCACAAAGTCTTCCACGGCCAATCATTGCCCTCTTCCATCCAAGCAAGAGATTCTGAATCAGAGGTCTCTCATGCTAGCAGGTCAGCAGGAAACAACTCATGCACATGGTTAATTTTGAATAGACAGCAAAGAAGGATGTTTCGTATGATTTTATGCACCATGCTCACGGGTATGTCCAGTTTTCGGTCAGTTCTCTGTGCACTACACGTTTGCACACCACCACCACTCATCTCCTCCTGCCTTGCTGTGGCCACTGCTTCCACTGATGTCGAATCAGTTAGTTTCCTTCATCTACCAGGTTGCACACCAAAAAAACCCGTCTTTTCAAATTTCCGAATCATTTTCTCCAGACCCATGGCAGTCATCGGCCCAACGGCTTTAAGATGCTTCAGTGTCTGGTACTTATGCAGAGCAACGTATGCACAGTCATCATTCTTGTAATACAACTTTACAAGCAGAGTGCGATCCTGCATTGAGACAGTCATGGCGAACGTCGCAGATGTGAAAGAAGGAAAAGCCGTGTGTCGTGCACATGACAGGTGTTTTCATTTACATATTCGGACACAACTTTCTTCTTCTGCCTTACATTTTCCCTCTTCTCCGATAATACTCCGTTGCAATTTGATGTCATTCTGACAAGTTCGTGTTATTTCTACAGTGTTTTGATAGTTTAACTTAAATTATAATCACCCTGTATATCAGTTGAAGTTGGTGACATACAGAGAAAGAAAAGGCAAGAAAGTCAAATTACAATTGTTCCTGAAAAATTTTACTGTCCCAAACTGCAACATCAATGTGTGGCTGGAATTAGAATGCAGCAGCTCAACAAAAATTTTAAAAATGTGGAACTTCCTCAGTTTTACTGTATGTATGCTGCTAGTAGCTTAATAGTTAATTGATTACAGTGATACTTTTCAAAAACAAAGTTACCTACATCTGTAAAAATTAAGTTCTTTTTCCAGTACATTATTATTTTTCATGAAGATTTGTAGCAAACAATGCTAACATGTAGTTAACAGAACTTTCCAATCTCCGAATCTAGCATCATATGTGGAGTGGAAGCACAGCTCATCATTTCCATCATCATACCCAGAGGCTCAGATGGTTCTGCAGTGATTTCAAAAGTGATATTCTTGATTTCTGCTATTGAGGAAAGAATTGTAGTGTCCACATTGACAGGTCACAAGAGTATCACACAAAGGAAGTGGTTGCTCGGATAGCAGGGTATGTATGGCATGCACATGAGGATTTTTGGGTTAGAGGTACCCCTTCTTAGGGGAAATTGTAAAATGCCTGTCACATTCAAAGATAGAATAGCCAGATTACTCTGAAAGGAGAATTCTCCATCTTGTAGATCGAAAAGAGAGAATGTTAATTTATTATTGGTATACTGCAAAAGTAGACATGGTAAAGTTTCATAATTAGTCTTGCTTATTAAAGATGATAATGCCCACACATTATTAGGAACAGAAGTGTGCAGCAGTGAAGGTTTTAATTTGTGGAAGGGTAGGCTAGACACAAGTGGTGGTGGTAGCATGTTTAATGCCATAAAGAACTCAGTAGTATATAATGAGGTTATTACAGATTTTAAATGTGAAATAATGTGGGTAAAGCATTACATCAAAGGTGGGTAAAAGAATATAATGCATGCTTTAGTTGACCCCCTGTGTCAAGAGTTTTAGTGGCAGAGCACCTCGGGGACATCTTGGAGAATATCATGAATAAGTTTTATTATCGTGTGCTGTTTTAGTGGTGGAGGAATCAGCTTGTCTGGTGTAGAAAGGGAGAGTCAGGAAATGAAAGTGATGTCAGAGAAATGGATTTGAGTAAAATTTTTCTGAATGTCTCATCTGAAAATTACGTCGAGCAGATAGTTAAAGAACCAGCATATGAGGACAGTGTCCTAGACCTCCTAGTAACTCACAGGAGTTGACCCCCTGTGTCAAGAGTTTTAGTGGCAGAGCACCTCGGGGACATCTTGGAGAATATCATGAATAAGTTTTATTATCGTGTGCTGTTTTAGTGGTGGAGGAATCAGCTTGTCTGGTGTAGAAAGGGAGAGTCAGGAAATGAAAGTGATGTCAGAGAAATGGATTTGAGTAAAATTTTTCTGAATGTCTCATCTGAAAATTACGTCGAGCAGATAGTTAAAGAACCAGCATATGAGGACAGTGTCCTAGACCTCCTAGTAACTAACAGTCCGAACCTATTGAATCTTATTAATTTCAATGAGGGAATTGGCAATCATAAGGCTGTGATAGCATCAATTATTATAGGTATTACAAGAAATGTTTAAAAAACACTAGGAAATACAAACTGCAGTGTATCTAAGTAGTCGTCATGAAATATTCAGCTCTGAGAATAAAGGTGTGGATGACAAATAGATGAAACTCTGAATCATTGTAAAACATGCCTTAGCCAAGTATGTGCCAACAAGGTTGTGAGAGATGGCTTAGACCCACTTTGGTTCAATAGTCAGGTTAGAAAGTTTCTGCAAAAACAAAGTGATATTCATCTCTGATTTAAGTGAAGTCAAAACCTAGTGGACAAACAAGAACTGACTGAAGCCAAAATGAGCATGAGGGGTGTGATGCAAGAAGTATTTAATGAATTTACAAGTAAAATTTTGCCAAACTAATTGACTAAAAGTCCTAAAATGTGTTATTCTTATGTGAAATTGGTAAGCAGATCAAAATCGTCTATTTAGTTGCTGGGTGACCATACTGGGACCAAAACAGAAGATGACAGGAGAAGGCCACAATAGTGAATTTAGTCTTCAGAAATCGTTTCACCACAGAATATCATTTCCCCTTTCAATCATCACACAAATATCAAAATGACAGTTGTTGAGATAAGCAATCACGGAAAAGAAAAGCAACTGCTCAGCAGTGGAAAGCGAACTGGACTGGATGAGACTCCTGTGAGGTTCTCCAGAGATAGTGTGAAAGGACTCACAAACCTTCTAACAGGTTGCTGGAGTGACAGAGTGTACTTAGTGACTGGAAAAAAGTGCAAGCCATTTCCGTTTTCAAGAAGAATCATCAGACAGTTCTGCATAATTATAATCCTATATCACTGGTACCAATTCGTCATAGAATTATGTGACATGTTTTACACTCATACATTATGATGTTCTTGGAGAACAAAAATCTTTACAAAAATCAATATAGCTTCCTCAAATATAGGTCTTGTGAAACTCAGCTTTCTCTGTTTGTCCATGAGACCCAAAGTGCCGTAGACTAGTTGATGTCATTTTCCTTGACTTAATGGAATACATTCACTACAATTCCACACTGTCATTTAACGAATAAAATATGAGCTCACTGAGTAGCAAGCCAAATTGTATTCAAGACTTCCTTGTAGATATAACTCACCACGTCATTCTTAATGGAACTAACCAAAACTTGTAAAAATAATCTTGTGACTTCCCCAATGGAGTGTTGAAGATCTATAACTATTTACAATTTATATTAATGGTCTGGTGAATGGCATTGGAGGCTCCATGAGACTATTCGTAGATGATGCTATTGTCCATAAGAAGATTGCAACACCAGAAGATAGTAGCAAAATGCAGGAAGACCTGCGGAGGGTCAACAATTGGTGCAGGGATGGGCTGTCGACCCTGAATGTAAATAAATTTATGTAAGTAGGCAAAGAGATTAATTACTGCTTGGTTACACTATTAATCGCAAATCACTGGAAAAACAAATGATTGTAAAATACCTTGGAGTTACTACTGAAATGACCTGCTGTGAAATGGCCACATAAAACAATTAATAGGAAAAGCAGATGCCAGACTGAAATTAATTGGGAGTAGCTTAAGGAAATATATTTCATCCATGAAAGAAAGGGCTTAAAAAACTCTCATTTGACTGCCTCATGATTATTGTTCATCAGTCTGGTGCCCTTACCATGTGGGATTAATAGATTTAATAGAGATGATGTGATGAAAAGTGGTGTGTTGCATTATGGGATCATTTAGTCTGCACAAGAACATTATAGGGATGTTCAACAAACTCCAAAATTCTAAGAAATTACATCTCATATAATAGTCGGAACTATATTTTTCACATGCTCACTCGGTATTGAAATATGGGATAGTATTTTGGGGCAACATCAGAGCAAGCCCAAAATATTTCAGAGCACAGAAAAAGGTAATTAGCTTAATGTTAAAAGTAAATGGAAGCGTAAGTAACATGCAGTCAGTATACACATATTAGATTATGTAATTATTATAAAAGGAAAACTGAACTGTAGTGATCCTCGCATTCTTGTAATGAATACAAATAATTTACATGTTCAGTGGACAAATACAGCACTATTCTAAAGAGGTTTACCCCAGCCTAGCAAAAACTGTATGATGCACTACTGAGACACACAAAAATAATAATGAACCAGAATGAACTCAAATCATCAGTAAAATATTATCTGACTGAGCCCTAGTCCTGATCCATGAGGGCGTGTGCAGGAAAAAAACAAAAAAAACACAAAAAAAAACACCCTTTGATGCTTGTTATATGTACTCAGTTATTTCCAGCTGTAAAATAATTGTGTTTTAGTATAAGAAATGTATGCCGCACTAAAAGTATTGGTTCATTGTCTACTGTACACAGTTAAACTGTAGAACAATTAAGTAAATAAGTAGTCTTGGTATCCATCCTGTTTTGTGTGTTTTTTGCAACCTAAGCTTCTTGTTCTTATAAATAAAGTGCAATGACATGCAGAATTTGGATGTAAATGTGGATCTTGATAGCCACTTATCCTCACGAAACTGTTCTACCTTTGACAGGAGTCAACAACTTGTTACCTGGGAAGACAGTTCCAACAAAGCATATTCCAGGTGAATCACATGATGATGCCCATAGGCAACAGAAAGGAAGGTTTGCTGACACTGTTGGTACTGGGCATGATCCTTTTGGAATGCCAGAAGCCCTTGCAGCCAAGAGTTCCATTTATTCTTCATTGGGTCCTCATGGAGAGACTGTCTTTTCTGAAGGTGTTCCTACTGATGCACTGCCTAAGTCAGCTCTAGCAATGCAGCAGCACAGACATGATGCGGAACTTGGAGAGTTGTCAAGTCACATGGCAGAAATGAAAACTGATGATACCCCAGCTGTGCAGCAGCCACAGTTTAATTGCAAGGAGTGCAAAGGTGCAATTCAGGCTGGTGACGTAGCTGTGTTCGCTGACCGAGCAGGACAAGATGTAGCATGGCACCCGTCTTGCTTTGTCTGCACTACTTGCAAGGTAAGAGCTGATTTTCTGATTTTCATGCTCTTGCATAAATGTAATTTATTTGTTTTCAGCAACTTTTTTGTTTTTATGCAACACACCATCCAATTGTCCTTTATTTTAAGTACGAGGTGCATTCAAGTCCTAAGGACTCCGATTTTTTTTCTCCGGACTGGAAAGAGATAGAAACATGTGCATTGTTTTAAAATGAGGCCAGAGGTGGCAGCACCGTACGGCAGATGGAATTTTACCGCCAGCAGCGAGAATGAGAACTGTTTTAAATACTTAAAATGGCAACGTTTTCCTTACTTGAACAACCTGCAATCATTCGTTTTCTGAATTTGCGTGGTGTGAAACCAATTGAAATTCATCGACAGTTAAAGGAGACATGTGGTGATGGAGTTATGGATGTGTCGAAAGTGCGTTCGTGGGTGCGACAGTTTAATGAAGGCAGAATATTGTGTGACAACAAACCGAAACAACCTCGGGCTCGCACAAGCCGGTCTGACAACATGATCGAGAAAGTGGAGAGAATTGTTTTGGGGGATCGCCGAATGACTGTTGAACAGATCGCCTCCAGAGTTGGCATTTCTGTGGGTTCTGTGCACACAATCCTGCATGACGACCTGAAAAGTGTCATCCAGGTAGGTGCCACGAATGCTGGCGGACGACCACACGGCTGCCCGTGTGCCATGTTGCCAAGCAATGTTGACGCGCAACGACAGCATGAATGGGACTTTCTTTTCGTCGTTTGTGACAATGGATGAGACGTGGATGCCATTTTTCAATCCAGAAACAAAGCACCAGTCAGCTCAAAGGGAGCGCACAGATTCACCGCCACCAAAAAATTTCGGGTAACCGCCAGTGCTGAAAAAATGATGGTGTCCATGTTCTGGGACAGCGAGGGCGTAATCCTTACCCATTGCATTCCAAAGGGCACTACGGTAACAGGTGCATCCTATGAAAATGTTTTGAAGAACAAATTCCTTCCTGCACTGCAACAAAAACGTCCGGGAAGGGCTGCGCGTGTGCTGTTTCACCAAGACAACGCACCCGCACATTGAGCTATCGTTACGCAACAGTTTCACCGTGATAACAACTTTGAAGTGATTCCTCATGCTCCCTACTCACCTGACCTGGCTCCTAGTGACTTTTGGCTTTTTCCAACAATGAAAGACACACTCTGTGGCCGCACATTCACCAGCCGTGTTGCTATTGCCTCAGCGATTTTCCAGTGGTCAAAACAGACTCCTAAGGAAGCCTTCGCCGCTGCCATGGAATCATGGCGTCAACATTGTGAAAAATGTGTACGTCTGCAGGGCGATTACGTCGAGAAGTAACACCAGTTTCATTGATTTCGGGTGAGTAGTTAATTAGAAAAAAAATCAGAGCCGTTAGAACTTGAATGCACCTCATATTACAGCTTGAAGGTGATCAGTCACAGCAGAATATAAGCACAATTGGACCATGCGGCCAGTATTTAGTGTGAGGTACAAGGCATGCATTATAAGTAGTGGCTGATTGGCTGAAAAATTTAACTGGCTGCTAGGGTCAGCTTGCATGTGTGCAGTAGACTGCACTGATCCTCTGTTAGGAATAGTTTTTTGTGAGACAGTAAATTAAAATGACTGTGAAAATAAACAGTACTCCCACAAATGAATTACAGTCACTGCAAAAGGTCATGGAATAGTTGTGGAGCCTGGAGTCTTAAACAGCAGTCTGTGCTGTGGTATCGCTCAAATTTACTGAAGCCAAAATTGTGACGGTTGCATTTTGGTATCAAACTAACAGTGACAATGTGTAAAGATGACATTAGTATTATTTTGATTTTCAACAGTGGATGCTTACCTTGTCCACACATTTTGGGACTTAAGGTGGGAACCTTTTGTACATGCCCCAACCTGCTTGCAGCTGTGAGCTTGCACCCACAGTAGACTACCTCTCCTTGCAACTCAGGAAACGATTCACTCTTCAATCTTATGAAAGTGAAATATTGAAAACTTCAGTTCTGGGTTGCAAGGAACCTCAAGTGGAACAATTTCAGATGTGCATTTGAAGTCACTGTAAAAGAAGACAAATTACATGTTTGCACAAATGAATATCAACAGTGCTTGCATGAAAAAGGCTTTAAAAAACCAAATCTTGATAGTTTTCTGTTTTAAATCATCGCATTCATTTAATTAAGATAATTTTTTAAAATTTTGTCACCATCATTTTTAGCATTGAGAAACTACTGTCTGTTTCAGGAGCTTCTGGTGGACCTCATTTACTTCTTCAATAAGGGACAAGTTTACTGTGGCCGTCATTATGCAGAGCTCCTGAAGATTCCTCGATGCTTTGCCTGTGATGAAGTAAGCTCGATCAGCGGTTCTAGTTAAACACCAGTAGACAACTACCACAATATATTATGTTGTCTCATTACTCTGCCTGCCTGCCTGCCTGCCTGCTTATGTTAACCAGTGTATCTCCCCTCCAGCATATTGCTGTGATTTACATAATACTGAGACTCAGTTTGCTCATATTACAGTACTACGAACTGTTTTTTGCATTGCTCTTATTTCCAGTTCTCATTGTACTGGAGAAATATGCACAGTAAACTTGGGGAAACTGGAAGCTGAAATGCTTATACAGTGTTATTCTGAGATCTTTTTTTTGTGACATTAAGCAATATAAACTAACAAGGGAATGGTCAGACTTGTCATGCCGAAACATGTATTGCTTTTTTTTAGCACTATTATTTAGCTGTGCAAAAGGTCCGTATGCAAAATTGTAGCTGCTGACATGAACCGGAAGTCACCTAAAAAAAATCACGAACATGGCTGTGTTTCCTGCTTGGCGCTTGCAGTGGCGGCTGGCCACCCCTGGAAATGGCGAGTCGCGAGCGTTGTGCGCATGGTCGGGAAGTGCGGCTGTCTTATCACGGCGTTCACTAAAGAGGAATATCGCTGCACGGTTTTGGTGGAAAGGGGAAACAAATATTCGTTTCTGTGGCATGCACGTCCTTTTAATTTCTGGTACGTATTTCGAAACATACCGTCCTGAAACTGGTTAGAGTTGTGAAAGATGTTCTGTACATGCTCCGCAAGCCACTTTACGGTGAACATTCAATCTCCCCTCACAGGTGATGGTGAACCCTGTAAATGTTTTGCTGCTTGCCATGGAGATATACAACAAATGAAGCAATCAACAGAAAACACGCGTGAAGAGTATGTATTGTGCGACATGGTTGTTAAACTTCTAGACGAGCATGTAAATGGCACAGACATGTGGCTAGAAACAACTGAAACACTCGATTTTGCAGATTGTGAATCTACAGACGGCGAAGACACTGACGAAAGTTGCACTCATGAAGACTCTTCGAGTGATAGTGCCACGTACCATCATCAATTATCTCCAAAAGTAACACCAGCAACTAGAATTACCTTATCAGACAAAGAAAAAGCGGTGACGTATTGGTTGAACGAAAGTGGTAAGAAACTCCTATGTGTCAGTACTGTTCAAAATAAGTATCGCTTTGTCCGTTCTGAACGTGAATTGTATAGATGGAAAAAGGAAGTCGCTGGACGACGTAAGAGTCGACCGGAAATTGCGACGGAGATAAATGCGCGACTTTTTGTGCTATTTACCAATGCCAGACAACAGTCATTTAGTGTCAGCGATACAACTTTGCGTGATTGGGTGTTAGAGATTGCCAACGCGATAGGTGCTAAAGAATTTACAGCTTCTCAAAGTAGGATTAGTTGCTTCAAAAGATCACATAAAATTGTGGTAAGAAAAATAACAAAATTTGTATCAAGAAACAGGTCGGAAAATGAAATGACACAAATCGAAACGACAGCTTTTCTTATGAATGCAAAAAATAAGATCGCTAGTTTTAGTGAATCGTACGTGTACAATGCAGATCAGTCAGGTTTTCAAAAAGAAATGTGTGCGGAAAGAACACTGTCATTCAAAGGGGAAAAACATATTGAGGCGATTGCGCAGTCCACGACTGCACTCATCCATTCATACACTATAATGCCCATAATTAGTCTGGATGGTTCATTGCTGCCTAAACTATATGTGTGTCTCCAAGAACATTTTGAACCATGTGTCAAAAGAACAATGTTCTATGCAAACAATCTTGTGGTAGACGCATCGAAGTCTGGAAAAATGGGAAATGAAAATGTTACACTTTTCATGTGTCATGCTTTTCTTCTGTTCTGCGGGAACAAATCTCTTCTCCTTCTAGATTCGTGGTCAGGTCATAAAAGGTCTGATTCATTAAAAGCTGTATTTCGAGCCCACCCTGACAAAGAAGTAGAGATACTTCAGATTCCACCCGGCACGACAAACGTAATTCAACCTTCAGACAGAGAAATTTTCCGTCAGCGAAAGGCATTTTACAGAAAATTAACAGAGAAAATTATTGTGTGCAGATCACTGCAATTTCCTGTCTATCACCGTGACAATATTCTCAAGCTGCAATCAGTAGTACATTATCAATTTTCCTTCCCACGGTTTCAGAATTTGATTAAATATGCGTGGCACTCCTCGAAGTATACTGATACTAGGCCTGATTCCTTCCTAACACCAGCCCAGTTTTGTCTACGGACATCTAACAACGTCTGTGATTCACAGGGCTGTCATATGTCGTCTTTGCTTGTATGTTCTTGGTGCACAAAAAACCTATGTTTTGAACATTGTATCAATATTTCGCATTTCTGCGGTAATTACAAGAAATAAAATTTGGACGTGTTCTAAACCATATATTTATTTGTGTCTATTTCATAGCTATTTGGAAAGAATGTTGTAGATAACATATCAGCCATATTTGTCAACAAATGTTTGATTATCATACGATCGCTTTCACTGGGGGAATCAGCTCTCTCACTGCTGTGGCGAGAGAGCGGCGCGCAGCTAACGCCACCTTGTCCCTAGATGGCGTTGATATAACGTAGCAAGAGAGGTCAGGGTTGTACAAGAGGCAGTTATACTCGCGGAAACCATGCGACAATAATGTCTTACTTCATAAAATTGTTTACAGACTTCCAGGTCTTGTCAGCAGCTAAAATTCTGCATACAGACTTCTTGCAATGTTAACTCACAGTGGTAAAAAAAGCAACACAGATTTCGACATGACAAGTCTGACCATTCCCTTGTAAGTTATAAACCTGTAAATTATTGCAAAATGTTAGCTTGAATTGTAAACTGCTCTACATATACATTTATACGTTATATCCTCCTTGGATTAGATAGAAAAAGTTCAGAGTGAATACTGAAAGAGAGAGAACTCCAAAACAAGCAATAGTCAACACACTGTATCAGATGATGTGGTCTGAAGGCCACAAATGGCAGTACACAACTGAGTGCCTGTATTTAATCTCAAAACTGTGCTCATTGTACTTTCAGCTTGCATAGTCTGAAGAGCAGTGAAGAACTGTGCCTACTTGTCATCCACAGTATATGACATATGCTGTGGCATGGATGGGAATACAAATCATTGTTGCGTACAATATGCACTCTGCAAGCCATCTTATGGTGTATGGTAGAAGGTACCTTAAGTGCTACCATCATTTTTCTCCATTTCCGTTCCATTTGTGAATGGGGCATAGAAATGAATACTATCTTTAGCCTCCGTGTAATTTCAAACTTCTCTGATTTTACTGTATTGTCATTTTTTAGATATATGTGGGAGGAACTGTGATTCTTCTTGGAATGTCACTGGTTCCAATGGAGTACCTCAATGATGCTCCGCAAGCCCACTATGACACATACAACTCTTTTTTTTCTTCTCCATAAATCTTCCATAATAAGGATCCCAGACTGATGAGTTATACGCAAGAATCAATCTAGTAAGAGTATCATAAGCTATGTGATTTCCCCTCATAGGTTACAAAAGTAATAGTCTAGCATTTGCCATAGTTCTGTTTGTGTAACCTACTCTCTGCTTCTCGTGATTAAGAGACCACATCGGATTGCTAAATGGTTTATCTGATAAAAAGTATTTGGACCCCTACAGATGATGATGATGATGATGATGATGATGATGATGATGATGATGTTGATGATGATGGCCCATACTCCGAGGAGCATAGGGGATGATGCGGGAGACCCGCACCGCCGACTAGGCAAGGTCCTAATGGAGGTAGTTTGCCATTGCCTTTCTCCAACCATAATGGGGGTGAATGATGATGATGAAGACGACACAACACCCAGTCATCTCGAGGCAAGGAAAATCCCTAACCCCGCCTGGAATCAGAGCCGGGACCCCGTGCGCGGGAAGCGAGAATGCTACCGCAAGACCATGAGCTGCAGACAGACCCCTACTACTTAAGATTAATATAAGGATGTGTCCAACCCTTCACCTCTGTGACAGCTTGAACTGTTGGGGAAACTTTCAGTGAGGTGTCTGATTGTCTGTTGTGGAATAGCATCCCATTCCTCCACAAAAGCCAAAACCAGAGAAGATAGTAATGTTAGATGCTGGAGTCTGTGACGAAATTGGCTTTGTACTTCGTTCCAAAGTTGTTCTGTTGGGTCCAGGTTGGGACCGTGGGCAGGCTAGTCCATTTCTATAATGTTACTGTCCACAAACCATTGCCTCAGAGATGCTACTTTCTGACAGGGCAAATTGTCATACCGGTACAGTCAGTCATCAGCAGCAGACTGTTCCTCTACTGTACACAGTACACTATGCTGTAAAATTTTGTCGTGTCCTTCTGCATTTTGTGTTTTCTTAAGCACAATACTGCAAGAGGACCACATGCTAACCATGAAGGTAAGCGCATACTGTAACAGCACCTTCCCTTTACATCACTGTTCACATGATGACAGGTAAAGTTCTCCAGGCATTCGCAAATCCAAACCCTTACATTGGATTGTCACAGGGTCTAGCATGATTCATCACTCCCAAGTGGCTGGTTTCCAGTTGCCCACAACCCAGTGGCATCACTTTTACACCACCTCAATAGTCACTTAGTGCTGAGTATAGAAATGTGTGGCTTATGAAGAGCTGCTCGACCATTGCACCCCATTAATTTTAAGTTCATGTGCAGAGTCACTAACTGTACTGCCAGTAGCACTTTGCATCTCATGAGTGATTCATTGTGTTGATTGTGTGTGATATTTTACTACCACCCTCCACAATATTCGATAGTCCGTGTCTGTCAGTAAATGAGATTTGTCTAGTCTTGGTTCAACTGTGGTTGTTCCTTCGCATTTCCGCTTCACAAACATATCACCGACAGTCGACTTGGGTAGTTGTAGAAGAGTTGAAATGTGTCTGGTGGATTTGTTGCTCAGGTGACATCCAATGACTAATTGACGTTTGAAGTCACTGAACTCTCCTGGCCAATTCCAGCTGCTGTTGCTTCTCTGCTGACAGTGTAATACTCCCCATCTTCTCTTATTCTGGTTGGTTTTTGTTATTCCTCATTCACATTTTATAGTAGGAAAACAGTAATTGGTCATACCATTGTGTTGTTGGTTACCTCGTTTGTGGGTGAATTACATTAGGATTCTTCCAATGAATTGCATACTCATGTCTACTTTTGCTGCATCTGGTTTTGTGTGATCATCCCACCTTAAGCTGCTCTGGTAGAATTCTCTTTAGAAATTTGCAGTTTGGGCTGTTCCCATCAATTGACTGCCGATGTTACAATGATACAATAATGGGTCTTTATCGTTTTACACATCATAGATTAAATTTGTTTGTGCTGCACCAAACGTTGATCCTCTGCAGGTTTTCTTGCATTTGTCTATGATTATATCGAATTGTGAACAATATTTATTCAATGAAGGTGTCACTCCTCAAATGATAGGAAAAAACTAGCACCTGATGTGATCAAAAAGAGAAAAATGTCCTCAAAGCCTACTTGCAAGATGGATGTGGAATTAAATATATGTACCAAAAGAAGTAAACTTTCCAGTTAATGACATCTACATCTACATCTACATCTACATCTACGTGATACTCCGCAAGCCACCTAATGGTGTGTGGCAGAGGGTACTTTTGGTACCACTATCTGATCCCTCCAACACTGTTTCAATCACGAATAGTGCGTGGGAAGAATGATCGTTGGTAAGCCTCTGTATTGGCTCTAATTTCTTGAATTTTCTCCTTGTGGTCAATACATGAGATATATGTGTGGGGCAGTAGTATGTTGTCCGACTCCTGAAAAGTGCTGTCCCCAAATTTCAGTAGTAAATCTCTCTGTGATGCACAGCGCCTATCTTATAACGCCTGCCAGTGGAGTTTGTTTAGCATCTCCGTAATGCTCTCTCGCCAACTAAACGATCCCATGACATAACACACCATTCTTCGTTGGATCTTCTCTATCTCCTCTATCAGTCCTACCTGATAGGGATCCCAAATAGGTGAAAATTACTCAAGAATCATGTGACCAAGTGCCTTATAAGCCACTTCTTTCATGTATGAGTTACATTTCCTTAAAATTCTTATGATGAATCTGAGTCTGGTGTGTGATTTTCCCACTATCTGTTTTATATGGTCATTCCACTTAAGGTCGTTCTGGATAGTTATGCCAGATATTTTACGGCAGATGCTGTCTCCAGCTGTTTGTCATCAATAGTCTAGCTGTACAGTAGCGGATTTCTTTTCCTATGTATGTGCAATATGTTGCATTTGTTTACGTTCAGGGTCAACTGCCAGAGACTGCACAATTCATCAATTCTCTGCAGGTCATTCTGCAAATTCTCACTATCTTCTGGCATTGCTACTTTGGTGCAGACAACTGCATCATCTGTGAATAGCCTTAAAGAGCATCCAATGATTTCTACTGTTTAATTTATATATAATGTAAATAGCAACGGTCCTATCATACATCCCTGTGGTACTCTGGATATTACCTTTACATCTGTCAATTTAGTTCCGTTATGAGTGACATGTTGAGTTCTATCTGCAAGAAGATCTTGAACCAATTGCAGGTCTGCTCTGATACTCCATAAGCTCACATTTTTTTTCATTAGACAGCAATGCGGGATGGTGTCAAATGCTTTACTGAAATCAAGGAATACGGCATCAACCTGAGTGCTGTTGTCCACTGCGCTGTGGATCTCATGGAGGAACAGAGCGAGCTGCGTTTTACAGGATCTCTGTTTGCAGAATCCATGTTGATTTTTATAGAGGGGTTGTTCATTTTCCAAAAACGTCGTAATTCATGAGCATAAAACATGTTCCATAATTCTACAACAGATTGACGTCAATGATATAGTTCTGTAATTGTGTAGAGCTGCCTTACAGCCTTTCTTAAAAATGGAAATGACCTGCACTTCTTTCTAATCGTTAGGTACCTTTCATTGCTCAAATGATTTATGATAAATTACTGTTAGAAGGGGAGCAAGTTCTTTAGCATAATCTTTATAGGATCTTACTGGTATCTCATGTGGTCCAGAAGTCTTTCCACTATTAAGCAATTGTAGCTGCTTTTCAATTCTGCGATCGGTTATCTACCGTTTCGATGTTCGTACGATGATTGAAAGGAGGGACAGTGTTACGATCTTCCATGGTGAAACAACTTCGGAAGACCGAATTCAGTATTTTGGCTTTCTGTCTGTTATCTTCCATTTTGGTGCCAATGTGGTTCCTGAGAGAATGAATAGATGATTTTGACCCACTTACTGATTTTACATACAACCAAAATCTCTTAGGGTTCTTACTCAGCTCGTTTGACAATGTCTTACTTTTGAAATCCTTGAATGCTTCTCACATTGCTTACCTTATGCTCTTTTTCGCTTTGTTCGGCTTTTGTTTGTCAGCTAGGTTTTTACTTCCCTTGAATCTGAGATGAAGTGATCTTCGTTTACGTAGTGCTTTTCTAACACGACTATTAAACCATGGTGGATCATTCCCATCCCATAAAACCTTACTCGGAACATACTTGTCTAGGACATATTGAATGATGGCTTTGAATTTTTTTCCATTTGTTTTCCACATATTCGTCCTCATCACTGAATATTTGATGCTGACTGCTGAGATATTCTGAACTTTGTATCCTGTCACCCTTGCTGAGGAAATATATCTTCCTACCTTTCTTAACATTCCTTGTAGGACCCATCGTCATAGATGCTGTCACAGCCTTAAAATCACTGACACCTTCCTCTACGTTAACTGATTCGATGAATTCGGGTCTGTTTGTTGCCAGGAGGTCTCAGACGGTACCCTCACGAGTTGGTTCTCTATCTATCTGCTCAAGGTAATTTTTGGACAAGACACCCAGAACAATGGCACATGCTTCCCTGTCTCTGGCACCAGTTTTGATGGCATAACACTCTCAATCTATACCTGGCAAGTTCAACTCACCCCCTATTACAACAGCGTGATCAGGAAAATTACTTATGATATTCTGCAAGTTCTGTCTGAAACACTGAAAACCTACAGATCTGACCCAGGTGGTCTATAAAAGCACCTGATCACCATTTTTGACCTTTCTTTGATACTCAGTTTCATCCAGATTAATTCACATTCGGAATCCATGATAACCTCACTAGATTTTATTGAATTTTTTACTGCAAAAACATGCAGACACCATTGATGACTAACTTATCCTTACAAGAAACATTTCAATCTGAATTTAGGATTTTGTTGTCATTGATGTTTGGTTTCAACCAGCTTTCTGTTCCCAATACTATCTGTGCATTATAATCTTCAGTAAGCAGTAATAATTCTCAGACCTTTCCTTGGATGCAGTTTACTAATTAGATGATTTAGAATCAAGTGTATACAAATCTAGAATGAAGAGATCAACCCCACTGTATGTATTAAGTAAGAGGCTTATAAGAAAATGCTAGTTAACAACATCCAGAATAACTAAGTTTAGTAAAGCTATCCTCGTGCTGCGTTGTCAGTTAGCTTGATAAAAACTGGCAATACAGCTAATGGAACAACACATAAGTACTGTACGCCCTTAGTGTATAAGAAATCTCCAATGGAGCAACAATGTGACACACCACATAGGTTAAAATATGTACAAATCTATGAATGTAAAATCTGTACAAATGTTGGAACACGTGAGGCAATACTGACCTTACGACTTATCTTAGAAGAAAAATTAAGAAAAGGCAAACCTACGTTTGTAGCATTTGTAGACTTAGAGAAAGCTTTTGACAATGTTGACTGGAATACTCTCTTTCAAATTCTAAAGGTGGCAGGGGTAAAATACAGAGAGCGAAAGGCTATTTACAATTTGTACAGAAACCAGATGCCAGTTATAAGAGTCGAGGGGCATGAAAGGGAAGCAGTGGTTGGGAAGGGAGTGAGGACGGGTTGTAGCCTCTCCCCGATGTTATTCAATCTGTATATTGAGCAAGCAGTAAAGGAAACAAAGGAAAAATTTGGAGTAGGTATTAAAATCCAGGGAGAAGAAATAAAAACTTTGAGGTTCGTCGATGACATTGTAATTCTGTCAGAGACAGCAAAGGACTTGGAAGAGCAGTTGAACGGAATGGACAGTGTCTTCAAAGGAGGATTTAAGATGAACATCAATAAAAGCAAAACAAGGATAATGAAATGTAGTCAAATTAAGTCGGGTGATGCTGAGGGAATTAGATTAGGAAATGAGACACTTAAAGTAGTAAAGGAGTTTTGCTATTTGGGGAGCAAAAGAACTGATGATGGTTGAAGTAGAGAGGATATAAAATGTAGACTGGCAATGGCAAGGAAAGCGTTTCTGAAGAAGAGAAATTTGTTGACATCGAGTATAGATTTAAATGTCAGGAAGTCGTTTCTGAAAGTATTTGTATGGAGTGTAGCCATGTATGGAAGTGAAACATGGATGATAAATAGTTTGGACAAGAAGAGAATAGAAGCTTTTGAAATGTGGTGCTACAGAAGAATGTTGTAGATTAGGTGGGTAGATCACGTAACTAATGAGGAGGTATTGAATAGGATTGGGGAGAAGAGAAGTTTGTGGCACAACTTGACCAGAAGAAGGGATCGGTTGGTAAGACATATTCTGAGGCATCAAGGGATCACAAATTTAGCTTTGGAGGGCAGTGTGGAGGGTAAAAATCGTAGAGGAAGACCAAGAGATGAATACACTAAGCAGATTCAGAAGGATGTTGATTGCAGTAGGTACTGGGAGATGAAGGAGCTAGCTTGCACAGGATAGATTAGCATGGAGAGCTGCATCAAACCAGTCTCAGGACTGAAGACCACAACAACAACAACAACCTGAATGTAAACTGAGCGATCTCCCATTGGTTAACTTTTATTCTCCCAGTATTTGAGTAAAGTGACATATACATACTCTTGTACACACAAAGACTGCATATTAAAATTTACAGCAAAGATCTGTTATCATTGCTAGTCAGTGATATTAAGAATGGTCAAGTTCAGAGATAGGTATGTAACTGAAATTTGTAAAATCATATTTTTTATTTTTTAATTTGTTAATTTATTTCCTACGTGGGTCTCTTGTTCTTTATACACTAAAGATTTCTAATATCTGACTGAGTTTTGTTCCAATAAAGCTAATACCTGCTTTGTATCTAAATATGAGAGATAATTTACCTTTTTGTCTTATTTTTAATTGCTCTTTAACTTCGAGCTTTGACTTGAAGTATTATCTTTTGATTTTTATCTTTCTCTTAAGGACCATAAGGATGTACTAATACAAAAAATAACCAGGGTATGACATGTCAGAATTTATTCTTTGTGTTACATTTCAGCAACAATTGCTTTTATTTCTCACTATATCAGGCACACTTTACTGACATTGAGCTCCATTGTTACATGACCTAATTAACTTCTCCCTGAAAAAAAAAATAATAATAATGGTGTCACCATCACTTTCTCCTTGACAATTTAACATTCATGCAAACAGAAGTGGTTGGATATCCCATTCAGCATCCCATCAACTGGCAAATGGCACTGAATGCTGTCCATAAAATTCGATAAAATAAACTTTTCAACTTCAGGGCAAACAAGACTTACTAATGACTCCAGATTTCTGGTAGTAGTAGTAGTAGTAATAATAATAATAATAATAATAATAATAATAATAATAAAAACAAAGACAGAGGACGAGATGGTCAGATGAAGTTAATCGACACCTCATGTTCTGTTATTACCAAGCAACAAACTTAGGAACCAACACAACTGGATACAGATCACAAGTATACACAACATTTATTACCAGATACCCAGAATTAAAATTTTTAACAGAACAACGACTAGCTGATCAGATCCGTGTAATAATAAAAAATAACAGGATATCCCAGTCAGAATTAGAATACGTTAAACAACAAGTACAACAAATACTGGAACAAAATAATGTGCAATCAGAAGAAGAAGAAAATACAGTAATGGACTCAAACATCCCAGAGCAAACAAAGAAAGAACAACACGTATCAATTAAACAATCAGAGGAAAATGAAATCTTAAGACAGCCACCAGAACAAGCACAAATAGAACACGAAGTGACACACATGTTAGATATAGAAGACAAATTTCAGCTGACATATATAGGATACAAAGACACAAATACAGACATTAGACCGTTCTTGCATAGACCGCCAAATAGCCCACAAGTCGAAACAACAATAAAAACTATCAACACAATCATACACAACAAAATAAATGAAAACAGAACTGTGGAAGAGTTACAACTACTGGTTCATATAGGACCACTCACTACACTAAATATACACACTAGGCAGAGATCAGAACCAACCAACACACAGAAGAAACCCACAAAACCAGCATGCAACACAGGCTACAGATCAGAATAGAAAAACTGAGAAAAGACATCGGAAAGCTAACACAATTTATAAGAAATGAAATGTCAGAAAAAAAAAAACGAAAAAGGTTAGGTAAAATCTCACAACAAGAAGCGATAGACCAATTAGATGAAAAGAAGCAGAAATTACAAGCATTGGCCAAACGACTTAGAAGATACAAAAAAAGTGAAAATAGAAGGAAACAAAACCAAACATTCAACACAAACCAAAAGAAATTTTACCAGACAATAGATAACACACACATAAAAATAGACAATCCACCAAACATAACAGACATGGAACTTCTGGAGCAACATATGGTCAAACCCGGTACAACATAACAGGCATGCACGGTGGATACAAGCAGAAACAGACACATACAAGATGATACCACAAATGCCTGAAGTGATAATTTTGCAACCTGAAGTCACCCGAGCAATTAATTCTATGCACAATTGGAAAGATAAAATAGCAAATTTCTGGCTACAGAAATTCACCCCAACACATTCACATCTAACTAAATTATGTAACAGTTACATTGCAGACCCATACACATTCCCTGATACACTTACACATGGAATAACGTATCTGAAACCTAAAGATCAAGCAGACACAGCAAACCCAGCTAAATATCGCCCCATAACATGCCTACCAACAATATACAAAATATTAACTTCAGTCATTACACAGGAATTAATGGCACATACAACACAGAACAAAATTATAAATGAAGAACAAAAAGGCTGTTGCAAAGGAGCACGAGGATGTAAAGAGCAACTGATAATAGATGCAGAGGTGACATATCAAGCTAAAACTAAACAAAGGTCGCTACACTATGCATACATTGATTACCAAAATGCTTTTGATAGTGTACCCCACTCATGGTTACTACAAATATTGGAAATATACAAAGTAGATCCTAAATTGATACAGTTGCTAAACATAGTAATGAAAAATTGGAAAACCACACTTAATTTCCAAACAAATTCAAATAATATCACATCACAGCCAATACAGATTAAGCGTGGAGTATACCAAGGAGATTCATTAAGTCCTTTCTGGTTCTGCCTTGCTCTGAACCAACTATCCAACATGCTAAATAATACAAATTATGGATACAATATTAATGGAACATACCCACTCAAAATCACACATTTGCTATACATGGATGATCTAAAACTACTGGCAGCAACAAATCAACAACTCAACCAATTACTAAAGATAACAGAAGTATTCAGCAATGATATAAATATGGCTTTTGGAACAGACAAATGTAAGAAAAATAGCATAGTTAAGGGAAAACACACTAAACAAGAAGATTACATATTGGATAACCACAGCGACTGCATAGAAGCGATGGAAAAAACATATGCCTATAAATATCTAGGATACAGACAAAAAATAGGAATAGATAATACAAATATTAAAGAAGAACTAAAAGAAAAATATAGACAAAGACTAAAAAAAATACTGAAAACAGAATTGACAGCAAGAAACAAGACAAAAGCTATAAATACTTTTGCTATACCAATGTTGACCTACTCATTTGGAGTAGTGAAATGGAGTAACACAGACCTAGAAGCACTCAATACACTTACATGATCACAATGCCACAAATATAGAATACATCACATACATTCAGCAACAGAAAGATCCACATTAAGCAGAAAGGAAGGAGGAAGGGGATTTATCGACATAAAAAACCTACATTATGGACAGGTAGACAATTTAAGAAAATTCTATATAGAACGAGCAGAAACTAGCAAAATACACAAAGCAATCACTCATATAAATACATCGGCTACACCACTGCAATTTCATAACTACTTCTACAACCATTTAGATCACATAACATCAACAGATATGAAGAAAGTAAATTGGAAAAAGAAAACACTACATGGCAAGCACCCATAACATCTAACACAGCCACACATCGATCAAGACACATCCAACACATGGCTAAGAAAAGGCAATATATACAGTGAGACGGAAGGATTCATGATTGCAGTATAGGATCAAACAATAAACACCAGATATTACAGCAAGCATATTATTAAAGATCCCAATACCACAACAGATAAATGCAGACTTTGCAAACAACAAATAGAAACAGTAGATCGCATCACAAGCGGATGTACAATACTAGCAAATACAAAATACCCCAGAAGACATGACAATGTAGCAAAAATAATACTTCAACAGCTTGCCTTACAACATAAACTTATAAAACAACACTTTCCCACATACAAGTATGCACCACAAAATGTACTGGAGAATGATGATTACAAATTATACTGGAACAGAACAATTATAACAGATAAAACAACACCACATAACAAACCTGACATCATACTCACCAATAAAAAGAAGAAATTAACACAACTAATCGAAATATCCATACCCAATACAACAAATATACAAAAGAAAACAGGAGAAAAAATTGAAAAATACGTCCAACTGGCTGAGGAAGTCAAGGACATGTGGCATCAGGATAAAGTTGACATTATACCAATTATACTATCAACTACAGGAGTCATACCACACAATATCCACCAGTACATCAACGCAATACAGCTACATCCAAACTTATATATACAACTACAGAAATCTGTAATTATTGATACATGTTCAGTTACCCGAAAGTTACTAAATGCAATGTAACATATACTGTACAGTTAAAAGGAAGTCACACTTGATGAAGGTCGGCGTCACTTTCCATTTTTAACCAGACATAACGTCTGAGAAAGGAAAGAAGAAAATAATAATAATATAGTGTCGACTACAATAAGAATCTGGTCTTGAGTATCACACATATACGTAATGCAAATCAACACATCCTTTCTACACCATGAAAACAGAAATCACCCTCCTTCAAAATGCTTCTGTGCAGGACCATTACTACAAGCTGGAACTAGTTTGAACTAATGCCAATCCAAATATCACACTTTACACGTCCACAAAATTGCATTTTATTTGTTATCGGCTAGTGATTGGGTTATGATCATTTAAGGTTTTGCCAAGCAAATAAACTGCTAATAAAATACTCTTGAACTGACGGATAAATTGGATTCCGCTCATTGGTTTATAGTAATTGAACGATATACACCAATACTTGTAGGGACCTGCAGTAATTTGCTTTAGGAACTTCTTCCACATCTGCCAGACAACAGCTGACTTACTCAGCCTCAGTCTGGCAACATGACTGTGCTCATTTCAAAACCATACTCACATGGTCTGGCAACTTTACTATGCCGTGGTCAAAACCATATTGCCGTAAGGCCCATACTAAAGCTTGGAAAACATAAAATTTGACAAACAAGCAGCACCACTTTTTGACAATTAAAGTATCATGAAAAATGACCATTCGCATATCTTTCAGCAGCTGTCTTTTTAGCTTATAGTATGTTCTGTCTGCCACTGAGTCTCAGCGGGACTGGATGCCCCCCCCAGTGCCAATAGCTCACAGTGTACAACAGTTTTGTACCACACATGACATCAAGAAATCACATTAACCTTTCTTTACCTCCTTACTGTTGATTGATGCATAAGATTGAGCACATCTGTTTCCTTTGCTCATGATCAGAGTTAGGATTTTTAGATGCGCACCATTTTTCGTAGGGTGAATTAAAGCTGTTTGGAAAGATATCAAAGTGTGGAATTTTGTTTGTAGTTGTGAAAAAAGGCATTTTTCATGCACCTTTTTCCCTTTGTTGGGACCTCTATCCCTTTTTCTCCCAACAATGCCCATAATCCCCCATTTTCTTTGAAGTTTCGTTCCAATTTATTGTACAAGATTTCTAATCAATTTAAAATATTTAACTTTAATTAAAGTCTCCTCACCTTGCTTTGTACATGTGAATAGTAAGCCTACCTCCTTCAGTAAATGCTGCACAGGAGTTGAGGGCACACCTGCAACAATGGAAAATAATTCTGTGCTCGACAAAACCTCTTTTTCTTGCTTTACTGCTATAAAGTGCCCCACAGTAATGCAGTTGACAATGAGTGATTCTAGCCCACCAGAACCAGTAGCCTGCTGTTCATGAATGTGATTTTGTTACTGGGGAGACCTCATCTGTTCACGTGGAGGCAGAGTCTGATTACATAGGGCAGCAGTAACCGCACCTGCATAGTTCCAGGAATTGAGACAGGGCTCTGGTAGAAGCTACTAGAAATCGCAGAGACAGATGAATGAGAATATTCTGGTAATTGTTGCAGTATTATAAAAGAGAGTGTGGACAGCAAGTGAGCAAGTGGGTGCAAGAGTGATGTATGACAGGTGCATTGAGTTAGCAAGTGAGCTGGTGTTAGCTTCTTCTTCTCTCTTTTTTTTTACATTACTAAATGAGTGTACTATTAGATTTTGCTATGCCAAAGGTGTCCAGAGCCTGATTTATTGTTCCGGGTCAGGAATTCAAACAAGATTTCGTAGACACTGGTGGAACTGTTGTGCGATGTACTATATGCGATTCAGAAATTTTGTTAGATGAAAAACACCAGTGAGATTGCATCAGACAACACATTTCCAGCTCTAGGTGTCAAGTGAATAAGGCTCTTCAAGCAAACAAATCAGCAACCTCTATTACAAAATTCATTTCAATGGAGTGTCCCAAAAAGCCAAAATTTGCCGGAATTAAACATTGATTTGTGTGTAGTTCTTACACAAACAGGAATTCCACTCAATAAAGTGAACTATCCAGCCTTTGACGGATTTCTTGAAAAATATACAAAGCTGTCAATGCCCTATGACAATACTTTAAGAAAAAACTACATGGACTCTGCTTACCAAGAAACCATATAAAGAAACAAGAAGAAAGTGTCTGAATATGATGTGGGAAGCATTGTGGATGAAACCATATACTCAGTAGAACGCGTTTTGAATATTTTTGGTTTTTTCCTTAGTGGGGGAGTATGTTAAGCCCATCTTGTTAAAAAAATGTATGAGCTGCAGAAAGCCAATGCCAGTACAGTAATGCAATCAATTATGGACTTCTGCCAAAAACTGTGGCCTAATGGTATCAAGTTCGGAAAACTACTGCTTGTGGTTATGGGTCATCTGTTAACCAATTGAAACCTTTATTTCCTAAATTGATGCATGTGACATGCTTGGGTCCTGCCCTTCATAGGGGTTGTGAATCCATAAGAAGAATACAACATCGCAAATCAGTTCCTCTCTTCCCTGAAAAAGATTCTACGGAAAGCTCCAAATTGTGTTGTTTCCTGATCATTGCTTGTTGGGGATCTTGGATTGAGTGTGCTGGTACGTTGTGTGAGAATTTTGACATAATTAGTGTGTTCATGTTTTCTTTGACTCCAGCCAACCCAGGTGCTATGTCCAAGGCACAGCAACTTCTGTTACCAGTGAAAATACATAATTTGCAGAGAGAACTATACCATGTCCATAGTTACAAGTACCTGACTGCAACTATTATACAATTAGAAGAACAAGGTCTGGAAAAGAGAAATCAGTGGGATATTTTTACTTCTGTGGGGGAGCAGTTAGATGGCTATACCAAAGACAAACTTGAATGTAGTCTTCAGAAGAATCCAGACATTGAGGAATTCGCCACATCTGTAGAGTTGTCATTCCAAGTGATACAAGGTTCGCCCCACTGATTTCTGTGGATGTGGGAAGAAGCTTTAACATCTACAAAGACATTCTATCTCCTAATAGAAACAGACTTACATTTAAAAATGTAGAGATGCTTAATGTCTTGAAGTACAACAGCTTAGTGTTTTTTGCTACTTTTGATGAGAGGCAATTTGATGTACTTGTTTGTAATTCAATAGTAGAATAGAAGAAAAGGAAATCATTGAATTAGTAGAATAAGCCAGCACTTATTGTTCCCCTTTTTACTTTATTTGTGCATCTTTTCCTTTTCTTTTTTCATCTGAAATTTGCACCTGAAAATCAACCCTGCTCATGACAAAAGACAAACGAATTTTGGCACATTACATCCTCAACCCAAAGGCTTGTTCCATTACTGTGGTGCTTTACTGTTGGAGGTGGTATACTCTTGGTTTCCCCCAACCTTTGAACTTACTCAGTCATAGAGGGATCTACAGTTTCAAGTGGTCTCCAAACCAAGGCACAACTTGACACTTTTTACATTAAGAAACAGTTGCCAGAAGTGAGAGAAGTGATAAGTAACAGAAACGATCTTAAGACTGACTGGAGCTGAAACCCTGGACCTTTACATTTCTAGTCTGGGACTTACCGCAGAGTCATCAAGCCACACCAGAAAAGCAAGAAGTGGCTCAAAGCACTTTATGTCAAACTCAACAAGAATCAAAGGACAGGCTTGTAAGTAAAACGGAAATAAAACAAATGACACACGGCCTGGTCCCGTTAATGTGGCCAAGTTTCAAAAAGCCTGAGTAACCATCTTTTGTAGTGTGGATGTGCAGGAACATAGTCAGTGAGGTTCTGGGAGGTACTGACAGAGATGTGAAGCCATGCTGACTCATTGTTGTGGCCAGCTAAGCTAGGTTTCTCAGTTGAGTATCCATGGTGCAAACAGTATGACTGAGGTTGACCCACGGATTCTCAGTCGGGTTTAAATCTGGGGGTTGAGTGGTCAACAGAGTACGGTAAACTCCTCCTGGTCCTCTTTGAACCACTCAAACACATACTGCTAGCTTTGTTACATGTTGCTTTGTCCTGATGGTAGATGCCATTGTGCCAAGGAAAAACAAACTGCATGTAGAGATGGACATGATCTTCATGGGTAGACGCATAGTTGTGCAAAAGCCTATACACACCATCATTTGATAAATGGTCATTGAGAAGATACTGTTGGTAGCCCCTAGATTCACCTGGGCCATCAGTTGCTCAGAAGTTGCATGTCTATTTGCGTATACGCATTTCCACAGCCTTTGTTCACTCATATCGTCTATGGTCTGTGGTGCACTACAGTTGCCTTGGTGCCAGTTTTGGATAGTATTATTCTGGCATGCACGGTATTCTGTAACCATGGTGGCATGCATACAGTCTACACACTTAACCATTTCGGAAATTGCCCAAAAACCAATGATCATATCCTTTTTGATGTCAGATAATCTCATTACTACAAGTACTATGCTCTTCTCTGGTTCCCTTGACAAGCTTTATATACATTCCACCGCAAGTGCTGCTACCAACATCTGCGAGTGTTTGTTGCACATTGACATCAGACATACACGGTATTCACTGTAGTGTCCTCGTCGACACTGTTGTATCCTCGTTGCAACTGTAGAGTTTTATGCCATAGGGATCAAGGAAGAGGATGTGTTTTTGGTGGCTGTTATCCTCTTTCTACAACACAACTGCACTCACGTATTAACAGGGTTCTTCGTTTACATAAACAGGAAGCTACTTAACTTTAAGAGCCCACGTGTTGTGGTACAAACTCTTTACTAATAGTCCATATTAGCCTCACTCCTGGCGAAGTACAAGTCCCGCTATGCGATGAATGACAGATGCCAAACTGGAGTGCGAGTCTGTGCGTGAGTGACAGAGCTAGTGACTGAGAGACTGCACTAGTGCCTGAGACAGAGACAAAGACTGAGCTAATGACACACTGAGACTGAGTGAGCTAGTAACTGAGGCTGAGCCATCCAGTACAGGGGCGCGATCTAAATATTTGCGGTCAAGAGGGCATTGACGATGTGTTGCTTTTGAGTCTGTCTTTGGCATTTCTCCTGATAGGCGTGCTTGATCCAGCACCTACAATCGATCTTCTTGTACATCTTTACCGAACGGTGTGCTGACGACAGCTCATGCCACTACATGTCCCCCCCCCCCCCCCCCCCACCACACCCCCTGAAATGCCACACTGTCATCGTGTAGGGAGAATGCGAACGATGGAGAGAGAGAGAGAGAGAGAGAGAGAGAGAGAGAGAGAGAGAGAGAGAGGGTAGGACACTGGACGTAGAGAGGAGCCTGGAGCCGTGACTGGAGGATGACATACTTCTGACCATACCCTGCCATCTGGCTTGTGAGGCAATAGGACCACCCTCCGGAAAACTGCCGCCAGCACACACGTCCAGGCCTGAGGACACGTCCTGGGGCGATGACTGCGACGGCGACAGCGATGGCAGGTTCAGGTCCATTGGGTTGGCAAGTGGGGACGACGGGGGCGAGGGCGCATCATCCATCCGCTCCTCCTGGGGTGCCCTGGTGGCACCAGCAGGTGGCTGTGAGGGCCATAAAGTTCCATAAGGGGAAGAAAAGCAGCAGGATCACGGGGCAAATGACACGCACAAATTTGGTTCTGGTGACGGTGCTGCAAACCATCGCGACCTGCAATCAAGTACATAAAAGAACAAATGCGTTCCTGGATCATGCCTCTTTCCAGTGCCCACACTTGCCATAAACCCTGAAAAGGAAAAGATTGCACAGCGCAAAGTGATACTTGCAGACCATAGGTGGTGCCAGATGCTGCGGTGGGTGTAGCAAGTATAGCAGCGGCCATGCAGAAGTTTTGCCAGTGATGGTCCATCTCCTGGGTGAGACAATAGGAGGCTAGAATGAGTTGCAGCACCTGTTCCCGGGTGTGGGTGGTGCGAAGCTTGGCCATCTGTTGTTTAAAACTGCATACAAAGTGTTCTGCTTCTCCGATGGACTGGGTCTGAAACGGAGCACTTGTTAGATGACGAATGCCATTTTGTTCACAAAACTGTTCAAAATCACATGAAGTGAACTGTGGTTCATTGTCGGACACAAGTATTTCTGGCAAACCTTTGATGCAAAATCTGGAGGACAATGCTTGAATGGTGCCACATGATGTAGTAGAGTTCATAGGCACTGCAAATGGAAACTTGCTAATAGAATCAGCCACTATGAGCCAACGAGTGTTCCAAAATGATCCAGCAAAGTCAGTGTGCACTAGTTACCATGGCGATTGAGTCTTAGGCCAAGCTTCAAATGTCCGTGGCGGAGCAGATTGGTTGCCCGCGCATGTGTGACACTGTGCCGTCATCTGTTCAATGTGGGCATTCACGCCCTGCCAATTACAGTGCCGTTGCACAAACTGTTTATTGCAAACAATTCCTTGGTGGAGCAACACTCGCAACACATCCTTTTGCAACACTTAGGGAATAAGCAGATGCAATTCTCCACTGTCATTTTAAAATAGTCACATTCTGTTGAACTGAAAGGTTGTGCTGATGTGCAAAATATCAACACACAACTGAGTTCTGTGTACTTTTCAATGAAGGAAGCCAAGATTGTGAATGTAATGCAATAAAATCTTCAGATTTGGATCTGCTTCCATGGCCTGTGCTATTTTTCTGTACTGCATGAGAAAAGATTCCAGCAATCCAGAGTCCTGCACATCGATTTGGCAACAAGATGCATCAGAATCAGAGGCTGGGCCAATCTGAAGCTGAGATAGGGTTTCTGCATTGCCATGCTTTGCCATAGGTCTGTATACAATTTCATACTGATACTGTGAAAGCAACAAAGGCCAACATCGCAATTTTTGAGGAGTGCATATAGGAACCGGCTGTGATGGATGAAACAAGGACTGCAAAGGCTTGTGAGTTATCACTAAATAGAATTTGTGACCATACAAATACTGATGGAATTTCGTTACTTCATACACAGTACCGAGAGCTGCTTCTTCAATTTGAGAATATTTGCATTGAGTTTAACAACTTTCAGGCAAAAGCAATAGGTCTGTCTTGTGCACCAATTCTGTGTGAAAGCACAGTGCCAATTCCGTCGGACGAAGCGTCGACTTGTAAAACTACTGGCTTGGCAGGGTCAAAATACACTAAACATCTGTCACTAAGCAAAGCATTTTTGAGTTTATCAAATGCGTCTTGACAGTTCTCAGTTCACACAAAAGGTATATTTTTGTGATGCAAGCAATGCAATGAAGCCATGACCTGAGCAGCTTCTGGTATGAACTGAATGTAGTACGTTATCTTTCCTAGAAGCGACTACAGCTCAGACACATTGCGAGGAACAGGCAGGTCACAGATTGCAAGCAAATGAGACTGGATGGGATGCACATCATAACCGTTTATCACATGACCTAAGTACTGTAGTTCTGTTTGAAAAAAAGTCACACTTTTTGAGATGACACTTGAGTCCTGCTTCTGACAACACTCGCGAGTATGCAAATTGTCAGTATGTTCTTCTGGTGTACAAACGTGAGACAACAATATCATCAAGGTAGTTTGAACTAAATGGCACTTTTGCTGTCAGCTGTTCCAAATAAAGTTGAAAAATGGCGAGTGTGGAAGCGCTGCCGAAGGGCAAATGCAAATACTTGAACAGTCCTAAGTGCGTATTTACAACAGACACTTTCTGTGATTCTTCATCCAATGGAATTTGCAAGTAGGCCTCATGCAAATCTATCTTTAGAAAAGTAATGTCCCGCATCAAGCCTGTCCATGAATTCCTCATGGCGTGGTAATGGATAAGTGTCAACTATTGTCTGTGGGGTTGACTGTAGACTTAATAAACACAAATCTGAATGCTACCAGAAGACTTGCGCAACAAAACGAGAGGACTTGCCCATTGACTAGCTTGAATGGAAGCAATTAAACCATTATCTTGTAATTCTTTCAATTCACTGGCTACTTTGTCTCTTAAAGCTATTGGAACAGGGCAGGCCTGGAAAAACTTAGGCTGTGCATTGTCTCTCAATGTAACATGTGCTACAGAGTTATTAGGTTTTCCCATTCCTTCTGACAATATTTCAGGAAATTCTTTAAGCAAGACAGTGTTGCTAGCTTGCTAGCAACACTGTCTTTTGTTGCTCAGGCCGCTACTGAAAGTACATTGTCTTTGATGCTAAGGCCAAACAATTCAAAGGCATCTGAACTGAATATGTTCTCACTGTCTCTTGATTTCAAAACAGTAAAATTCACCATCCTAGTGTGAGATTTGTAAGTGGCGGGCAAACTACAACGTCCAAGCACTGGAATTTCCTGTCCATTGTAAGCAGTGAAGTGCTTTCTAGACTTAAACAGACGTGGCATGATTAAGCAAAGTTACTGAGGCACCTCTGTCTAACTGAAAGTTCACATGATGGCCAGCAATTCGTAATGAGACAAATAGTTTGTTAGGATGTCATTGCACAGCACTAGAGCGAGGAGTAGAGACAACCTTAATCTTACTTTTGTCAAAACCTGTTACAGGTGTTGAAAACACAGCATTCACTCCATATGCATGAGCCTGTATTTTTTTCTGGGTGCAGGCAGAATTGGCATTTTTGTGCTGTTGCAAACAAACTACTTGGACATGGCCTTCTTTTCCACACGTGTGACTCCTTGCATTGCATGATGGGCAGTCCTGTCTTTTATGGCCAGCAAAACATTTAGGGCAAGACTTCACAAAATTCACAGGCTTGTTTACATGTCTATGTGGCTGCCCACACGGCTGTGTACACGCGTGTTGTGTCTGTTTGGGGCAGTCACAAGCAAGGGGCGACTTGACCCAACAAATCGGGGCCTAATCAAACTTATTAGCCGCTATGACACACAGACCATATTACTCTAATATTTGCAGTACTTGGGGAAGTGGTGGATCAGAGTACTTTAAGATTCATTCCTGTATTCTATGATCTGAATGTTATTCGTGTACCACTGGCAGTATGTCTGTTCCAGCTTTTTCTGCAAGCAAAAAAAAGATGTCTGGCTGCAGCTACATGGACTTGCTGGTCATAACATTGAGTTAAAGCAGTGATTATTTTGTCATTGATGAGTTCATCAAGAGATGCGGTTGGAAATAGTTTTTGTATTAACCAGAACACTGGGGACCCTGCAATAGAAAGGAGGTATTGTAACTTTACAGTATCTTCAACATGATGAACTTGACAATGTGCTTGGAACTGAATCAAGTGTTCGAACTATTCCTCTTCTGTGTTGTTAAATTGCCAGAACACTGGTATGCTGGTCGGCGGTACTTTTTGGGCTGGTTGGTTGGTTGTGCGGATGACACAGCTTGTGCAGCCAGTAGTTGTACTGTCATCAGTAAGGCAGCAACTTGTTGGTTCTGAAATTGAAAAGCTTGTGTTAGATCCATCACACTGGCTGTCTGTGGCTGAGGCTCGGGGACAGGGTATCCAAATACTTTGTCAAAAAATGAAGCAAAGCCTCTGAAAAGAGAGATTTAATTAGTTTTGCAGCTCCCCTCCTGGAATACATGCAAGAACACAACAACAAATTAGCAATTAGAAACCTCTGCAAGCTAAAACATAAGAGAAGCAAGCAAAATCTTCAGCCAAGTTGAGTATCTTCGATCTGCACTGAATCCCAGATCGTCACCTCTTTAGTGTTCTCGTTGATACTGTTGTATCCTTATTGCCACTGTAGAGTCTTGTACCATAGGGATCAAGGGAGAGGATGTTGTCTGGTGGTTGGTATCCTCTTTCTACAACACAACTGCACACACGTATTGACAGGGTTTTTTATTTACACAAAGTACTTAACTTTGAGTCCATGTGTTGTGGTACAAACTCTTCACTAACAGTCCACAGCCTCACTGCTGGTGAAGTACAGGCCCTGCTATGCGATGAATGACAGATGCCAAACTGGAGTGTGAGACGGACTGAAATAGTGAGAGACTGAGACTGAGCCCTCCAGTCCGCGGCGGGGATCTGAATACTTACGATCAAGAGGGCGTTGGTGGCGTGTTGCTTGCAAGCATATCTGTGGCCTCTCTCCTGATAGGCATGCTTGATCCAGTGCCTTCTATTGATCTTCTTGCTACATCTCTGCCAACTGGTGTGTGGCAACAGCTTACTCCAGCACAGTCCCAATAATGTGACTGGACCACATGGTATCTACATCTATACTCCGCTAGCCACCAAGCAGTGTGTGGCAGAGGGTACTATTCACGCCAAAGTCATATTCCCCCCCCCCCCTCCCCCCCTCTGTTCCACTCGTAGATCACATGAGGAGGAAATGACTGTCGGTCTGAATGCCTCAGTACGAGCTCTAATTTCCCTTATCTTTGAATGGTGATCTTTGCGCGATTTGAAAGTTGGTGGTAGCAATATATGCTCTACATCCTCGGTAAAGATCGGATTTTGGAATTTAGCGAGCAGCCCCTTCCGTTTAGCGTGTCATCTATGTGCAAGTGTGTCCCACTTCAAACTTTCTATGAGATTTGTAACACTCTCGCAATGGCGAAATGTACCAGTCATGAGTCTTACCGCATTTCTTTGGAACTTCTCAATCTCTTGAATGAGACCCAACTGGTGAGGGTCCCATACAGGCGAACAATACTCTAAGATTGGACAAACTAAAGTATTGTAAGCAATTTCCTTTGTTGAAGGACTGCATCGTTTCAGGATTCTACCAATAAACCACAATCAACAGTTTGCCTTGCCCGTTACTTGTGTAATCTGATCGTTCCATTTGAGATAATTTTGAATAGTCACACCCAGATACTTGACAGATGTTACTGCTCCCAAAGACTGGGCATTTATTTTGTACTCATACATTAATGGGGATTTTCGATTTGTTATATGCAGTAGGTTACACTTACTAATATTGAGAGAGAGCTGCCAGTCATTACACCACGCTTTTATTTTCTGCAAATCCTCATTGATTTGTTCACACTTCACTACTTCCCTGTAGCTTACATCTGCAAACAGTCTAATGCTGCTGTCAGTACAATCAACCGGATTGTTTATGTAAATCGTAAAAAGCTGTGGACCTATTATCTTGCCCTGGGGCACACCTGAAGTTAGGCTTGTGTCTGTTGAAGTCACTCCATTCAGGATGACATACTGCTCTCTGTCTTTTAGAAAACTTTCTATCCAACCTCATATGTCATCGGATAGACCGTAAGCACGCATTTTTTGGAGCAAGCGACAGTACGGAACTGACTCGAACACCTTTCAAAAGTCGAGAAATATGGCATATCAGCCTAGGAGCCAGTATCTAGAGCCTGTTGTATATCATGCACAAAGAGAGTCAGCTGTGTCTTGCATGAGCGCTGTTTCCTAAAACCATGCTGGTTTCTACACATTAGCTTCTCAGAGTCTAGAAAGGTTGTTATGTGCATGCGATTTTCTACCCTTTTTATAGATTGCTCTGATCTGGGCCTTCTTCCAGTCCCGTGGAACTTTCGCTGTTCCAATGATCTCTGATAGTATTTTAAACATAGCTGCGTAACAGCAACGGTTCCACGTAATAAAACTAAAAACAGCCGACCAGTTGCAATGGATAAAGAAATCTTTACCTAGGTTTCAACAGATTTAAATCTGTCTTCTTCAGAAGGCGGCAATTTTACATTAATATGGACTGATGTATCATCGTCGTTTTTACAAATATCTGCATAGATCCATTTGTCCAAATTAAAATATAGCCCTGATCTCTGATAGATGATGGACAAGAATGGCGCTATATTTGTACCATAGTCGATATAAAATCTTATGGGGATACCATCTGGCCCAGATGCCTTCCTGTCGTGTAAGGATCTTAACTGTTTTACAATCCCAGGTACACTAAACACTATGTCAGCCATCCTTGCATTTGTTCAACTATTGAAAGGGGGAATGGTGCTGCAGTCCTCTACCATAAATTAGTTTTTGAAACCTAGGTTTAGAATTTCGGCCTTCTGTTTATCATCATCCATTGCATTACCCGTACTGTCAGCAAGAGAAGGTATTGAATTATTTGTGGCGTTCATAGATTTCACATACAACCAAAATTTTTTGGAGTTTTTTTAGAATCTGCAGATAAAATATTGCTTTCAAATTTGTTTAAAGAATATCTCTGTGACCTTTTGACAGCTGCTTTCATTTTGCATAATTTCCATTTTTCAGCAGGACAGTGACTATGATTAAAACAATTGTGCAAAATTCTCAGCAACTTCCTAATATGTTTGTTGAACCAAGGTGGATCCTTTCCCTCCCCTATATTCTTGCTAGGCACATATTACTCTAGCACATGGCAGACAATACCTTTAAATTCCAACCAAAGATGCTCAATATCTTTGTGTCCCGTGGTGAATGCTTGGAGCCGACTGTGAAGATATTCATTAATGACACTTTTATTTGCTTTCCCAAACAAGAAAACTCTATGCTGTGTGTGTGTGTGTGTGTGTGTGTGTGTGTGTGTGTGTGTGTGTGTGTGTGTGTGTGTGTGTATATAATAGAGGGAAACATTCCACGTGGGAAAAATATATCTAGAAAGAAAGATGATGAGACTTACCAAACAAAAGCGCTGGCAGGTCGATAGACACACAAACAGATACAAACATACACACAAAATTCTAGCTTTCGCAACCAACGGTTGCCTCGTCAGGAAAGAGGGAAGGAGAGGGAAAGACAAAAGGATTTGGGTTTTAAGGCAGAGGGTAAGGAGTCATTCCAATCCCGGGAGCGGAAAGACTTACCTTAGGGGGAAAAAAGGACGGGTATACACTCGCGCGCACACACACACACACACACACACACACACACACACACACACACACACACATATCCATCCGCATATACACAGACACAAGCAGACATTTGTAAAGACATTTTGTTTGGTAAGTATATATAAACAAACATGATGTGACTTACTAAACGAAAGCGCTGGCACGTCGATAGGCACACAAACATACACACAAAATTCTAGCTTTCGCAACAAACGGTTGCTTCGTCAGGAAAGAGGGAAGGAGAGGGAAAGATGAAAGGATTTGGGTTTTAAGGGAGAGGGTAAGGAGTCATTCCAATCCCGGGAGCGGAAAGACTTACCTTAGCGGGAAAAAAGGACGGATATACACTCGCACACGCACGCACACACACACACACACACACACACACACACACACATACAGACACAAGCAGACATATACAGAGGCCAAGAGTTTTTGCCTCTGTATATGTCTGCTTTCTATGTGGGAATGACCAGCAACAAACTGTCCATTCGCATGAATGGACACAGGCAGACAGTGTTTGTTGGTAATGAGGATCACCTTGTGGCTAAACATGCCTTGGTGCACGGCTAGCACATCTTGGCACAGTGTTACACTGTCTGGGTTATCGGGATACTTCCCACTAACACCAACCTATCCGAACTCCGGAGATGGGAACTTGCCCTCCAATATATCCTCTCTTCCCGTCATCCACCAGGCCTCAATCTCCGCTAATTTCAAGTTGCCGCTACTCATACCTCACCTGTCATTCAACATCTTTGCCTCTTCACTTCCACCTCGACTGACATCTCTGCCCAAACTCTTTGCTTTTAAATATGTCTGCATATGTGTGGATGGATGTGTGTGTGTGTGTGTGTGTGTGTGTGTGTGTGTGTGTGTGCGCGCGTGCGAGTGTATATCTTTGTGTACTTAAGGCTTTCCCTGAAATGTTCTGCGACATTTGTTGTGGATGCTGGTTGTCTATAAAAATATCCCAAGACAATGGTCACTTCTTCTCTGATTGACAGCTTTATCCAAATTATTTCACATTCCGACCCAGTATCGATCTCAACTGCAACTTTTAACTGCAATGAACACTCTACCTCCCATAGCATCAGTCCTATCCTTCTTAAACATTGTCCAATCAGAGTTCAAAATTTGACTGCTATATATGTCTGGTTTCAACCAGCTTTCAGTACCTAATACAATATTGGCATTACTATTGTTTATTTCGGATAGTAACTCGGGGATCTTGCTACACACTCCTCGACAATTTATTTACATGAGATTTAGCATATTTAAATCCTTTGGAATGACCTGTTTAGGTGAACTAATAATTTTTACAGTTGGCACACACACATCATTGTCATGAACTAGTAATTTTTCAGGCCAACGGTTTGTTTCCCGTGCAGAGGAACCTAATGTAAAAAAAACCATGTGACGCCACGCTACCCATGTAGCTGCTTCCTGTGTGTAGTGCACCCCTGATCTGTCGAGGGGTGTCCTACAACCTTCCACCGCATAATGTAGGTCGAGAAATCTACAACCATTTTCATCACAGAGTCGACATAGCCTCTGGTTTAGATTCTCCACTCAACTCGAAACCAGAGGACCCTGGTCCACCCAGAGTACGATGATGCAAGCCATCAGCTTGGCTTCCACTTCTCGAGAGATAGAGGCTGCCTTCGCCAATTTAGCCATCCGTCAGAAGGACCCAAGGATTTCCTCGGAACCCCAAGGACTGGCATTTTTGGTGCCGACATGTGCAATAGTTTGCAGCTGGCTGCACCCCGCATACTCGATAGCTGCTGGAAGAGCCTCTTCCACATCCTGAATGAGGCCCCTGGCAAGCACACTGAGTGAACGTTGGACTTCTAGTATATGTGAAGAGTGGAGAGGGTAGGATAGGCCATGAAAATGTTGAATGAATGCAACACAGAATGAATGAAATTGAATTGTATCAAAGTTGAAGAATGGATCAACTATTGTGAAAAGCTTTTGCTGTACTATAAAGTAGCAGAATAAAAGTTCCCAATAACAAGTACATTTTATATCCATGAAGTATCCATGAAATAATTGGAAGAAGTTGTAAGAAAAGCTGAAAATCCAAAGCAACTGGATTTGTTGGTTTTCTCCTCATACAAATGTGCTGCAACCCATGGAGTTCCCTAAGTCCAGAAAAACCTAAATAGTCTCTTTTTTCAAAAAGGAGAAAGAATCAACCCTTCCCTCAAACAGTATCTGCACATTGTGCGCTACAGGTTTAAAAGTTACACTGAATACAATGACAAAGAGTTAAATTGTTGAAGAATAGATGGAATTTAGAGTAATAAAATTGTGCTTAAATGCAGTTGTTACTTTGGAATCATAATGGCTCAATGGTGAAGTGCAGGACTGTGGATGGAAAGATCTTGAGTTTCATTGCTGGTCAGTACTAGGTTTTTTTTACTTGTGACATATCACTTCTTTCACCTCTGACAAAGTTCATTAATGTGAAAAATTTTGAGTTTCCAAATCCACAATAACTGTAGGACCCCTATAAGAGGCTGAGTAAGTCAGTTCCAAACTTGGACGAAGGCAAGGGCATACCCCCCCATCCAGTAGAAGCAGGCTTAGTAGAGGAATTCAGACCAATCTTTGGAATGTGTAGTACATAAGCATTAATGCATCTAATGTCACAGTTGTTGAATAATAATAATAAAAAATGGAAAAATGCTTTGGTACAGCTAAAAGAACTAAACTTTGCACAAGAATAGAAAAGAAAAATTATGCCAGATATCTGTTTGCATCACACATTGATAATTTAAGATGTGAATGGTCAGTTAACAGAGAATTTACAACAAAGAAGTAAGACGAGGTTACTGTGCATCCCATACAACATTTTAATATTGACATGGATGACATTTAGAGGGAGTAGAAACACAATAACAGAAACATTGCGTCTTAATGCTGATACGATGATAACCACTGATACGATGATTATTATGTAAAGCACTGAGAACAAGCTTGCAAACAGCAACATAACAAATTATACCTAATCGGACACAATTTTGGACTGATAATACATAGAAAGATCCAGGTTAAAGATAAAGTTAAGCATCTAAATTGTTGTCGAAAATTATGCTTTTGAACAAATGTCAGATTTCTTGGTTGCTATTCTTCAATAGAGGTACTGACGCCATTACAAAATACTGTAATTTTAGTAAGAGATGTGAAACAGTACAAAAATTCCTGTAGAACAAAACAAGATAATGGATGTGTGTGTGTGTGTGTGTGTGTGTGTGTGTGTGTGTGTGTGTGTCGTCTATTTTTGATGAAGGCCATACTGGCTGAAAGCTGATTTGTGAGTCTTTTTGTTGTGCCTATCTGCGATTCAGCATCTCTGCTATATGATGCAACTTTCCTTTTCCTAATATTGTTACATTCCACCCTGGATTTTCCATTGTTTAAATTTTGGGCAACATTGACATCACTGCACATAATTTAACATATTTCAATTGAGCAGAGCTCATAAGAGGAAGATTAAACTAAATGAATGAAAATTTTACGTGGATGCTCAGAGGTTTATGTGTACATCGTTCTTCATGCCTTACTGGGCAATATGGTATTTAGGTTTTGTTGACTGCCGAAGGTGAATGACAGGATGGTTTATTTGAAATTGATGTTTCCAGTTTCTTTAACCCATCCTTGTCCATTCCATGCTTGTGTTTCATCTCTAATGACAATGCCATCAACACGGTCTTTAGCTCTAACCTCTCCCCTTCATTCATTGGTTTTTAGTATCACACCATAGGAGTGTTTTTTAGGTTTTGAATATGAAGTCAGTGTTTGTTATTTCTGTTTGCTGAGTTAAGCATTATAATTACAATCCTGTGGCATTATAGTTATATTAATTTGCATTTTTGTTGCAGCTGATATTTGTCAATGAATACACAATGGCAGAGGGACAGGCTTTCCATGTAAAACATTTCTGTTGCTATGAATGTGACATTCCCCTTGGAGGCATGAAATATGTTCCAGTAGATGGTCAACCAGTGTGTCTTGATTGTTTCCAAGAAAAATATGGAAAGGTAAGATGTAAAACCTTGTTGTAATTGTAAATTTTTTATTGCAAGATACTCTCTCTCTCTCTCTCTCTCTCTCTCTCTCTCTCTCTCTCTCTCTCTCTCTCTTTTCCGCTATAAATAATGCATGAAATAGATTTTCATTCCAGCTGTTCAACTTTAAATCTTGAGGTAAATATACTGTTGGAAGATATGGCTGTGATGTGGGAATAGGGGTGTTAGCTTAATGCCTAAGCTCTTTCTGGATTAGGGAGTGTTAGCTTAATGCCCAATATTTGACTGACAGTGACAATGACAAGCACTACATCCACATGGTTTTGTGACAGTGCTTGTAAAGATTGTTCTCAACTGTAATAGTGATATGCTAGGGACCCTTATGGAATGAAATTTTCTTGTGTTATGGAACACTGTATATTGTGGCATGATTGACCTAGGCACAGACAAATGTATTAGAAAAGTGAACATCATCTCTCAGCAAATTTACTGTCTCCCAGAGGAAATAAATGGCAAACTGACGTCTACCGCTGAAACATACAAACAAAAATATCCCAAATGTCATGTATGTTACATATGACTTTACACTTCAAAGATTATACCAATGGCCCTTTGAATTTTTTTATGTTAGATCACTTGAACACAGCTTGTTATTGCCTGAAATTCACTTCAGGAGCCTCTCTGACAAGTACATTTTACTGACAGCACTGGTCATTTTGACTGAATTACAGGTAAAACAGATAAAAATGTTTACTTATCGTGTGGGAGTACACACACACAAACACACACAATGAAAATGTTACATAGTTATGAGACTTTTGAATCACGCATTCCTACATCTGATAATAGAAAAGAAAGGCTTGCATAAAATTTATGTATTCACTGAATAAGCAGAATATTTGAAGGACTGTGTATCAGAGGAGAGATACTAGTTTCTATTTAATTTTTGAATAGCCTTCTGTCCTCCAACAAAGTGAGCATAGGAGTGCAGGGCAAGTAAAGCATAGAATTATTTTGGTAGTAGAGAAATATACATATTCATTATGAACTAATAGATGCCAGCTCAAGAGTAGGATCTACATCATACATACATCTCCTCCTAAATTGCTGGATTGCTTTCAACCAAACTTGGTACACATAATTCTTACTTTCAGGAAAGAAGCCTTGTTGGGGCAAGAATTACCTAGTTCCCATATAGGTGAGTGTCATAGGTAGTGTACAAAGAGAGGTAGGAGAAATAAATGGATAGACAGAGAGGGGGGGTGAGGAGAAGACTGACACAGGGTGAGGAGAAGATGGACGCAGAAATGGGGGAGGAGGAGACAGACACAGAGATGGGGGAGGAGGAGATGGATGGAGAGAAGAAGAGGAGGAGGAGGAGGAGCTGGACAGAGAGAGGGGGAAGAATGAAATGTACAGAAAGAATGATAGGAGGTCATGTACAGAGGGGAGGGGGAGAAAATGGTCAGAGGAAGTAGGTAGATGGTTGAATGGCATGTGGAAGGAAAGGAGGGGGGTGGGGGAGGAGGAGGAGAAGGAGGAGGAGGATAGGGATAGGGGTGAGTAGGAGATGGGTCGAGAGAGGAGAAAAGAAGATGCATAAAGAGAGGGAGGAGGGGGGGGGCAGGAATAGGAGGTAGATGGAAGATGGTAGTGGGCGGGTTGAAAAGGGAGGGGGAGGAGTTGGACAGAGAGAGGAGGGAGGGGAAAAGAAACCAAGAAATGGTGGGAGGAGGAGTGGACAGAGATGGGGAACGGTGGAGATAGAGTGATGGAGGAGGGGAAGATGGACAGAGAGAAGGGGAAGTGTGTGTGTGTTTTTATATACCACATCTCCTCCCACCAACTGGTACACTTTGGTGCTATCTGAAGAGAAGCAATATGAGTAGAAGAACTATGTGTCTCATATAAGGGTGCAGGCGGAAAGGGGATTATGTAGAACCATAAATCGGGAACCTCTGGAATAGTTTCAACTAAATTTTGTGCTTGACTCATTAGGTGTATTATTTGTGTAAAAGTACTGTGAAGTTAATGTACCCTTACCACCCCAAGTGCTGGAGACTGAGAGGCCCAGACATTAAAATTATAAATGATGACTGATATTAGTATCAAATCTGTAGCTTCCAGTTTCGCAATGCTCATTGATCACAGTACTGACGACATTTTACCTCTAGGAGTGGGGCAGTTTTTGGGACGCAAAGGCAGCAACATATTAGCGTATCTGGAAAAAATAAATTACTATGACAGTAAGCATCACTAGTGCTCCTATGGCTAAGGGTGGGAGTGAAAAAGGGTGACATAAAAGTGTAACTTAGGAACATTTGGAACAATTTCAACTAAATTTGGGGTATGCATGAATCATTGTTTATATAAGGATACTGTGTGAATAAGATACCATGTTTTTAATGTGGAATATTGTTTGTAAACAGAAATAAATGTTACTCTCAGAACTCAACTTTTCATTTAAACTGTGAATATATACCATGGTGTGCAAAACTTAAGGATGAAAGTAACTTTCGCATGATATGTCACTGCCAAGTAATGCACCTGGATGAAACTTGCATCTTACATTGAAAGAACTACTACAGTATAGTACAGAATGTGACAGAAGCAAACACACAGTGAGACAAACAGAAATAACACTTTTATTCAAAGACAATACAGGTAATTACATTGGTGTCACTGTGATTTTTGATGGTCCTTTGGATGTTATGAAAGGAAGGGTATGGTTCCTAATAGGCACAAATGTCAGTGCATCCTGTGCAACATGCTGCCATGCTGGCCAGTAGATGGGTAAGGAGTTCTTGTGGTAGGGTATTTCATTTCTCTTCCAGTGCAGTTTACAACTGCTGAATGGTTGTTGATGCACTTGGACATGCCACAGTGTGTCTTATTAACATACTACTTATGCGCTTGATGGGATTTAAATCGAGGGTACGGGCAGGCCAACCCATTAACTGAATATCCTCTCATCCCAAGAGCTCCTCCACTTCTTTGATGTGGCCTCGCATGGTCACCCATAAAAATGAAGTCAGTGCAAATGCACCCCTGAAAAGAGATGCTCATGAGTACAGTGTCACAATAACTTGCGTGTACCATGTTCAGTGAGTTCGAAGTCAGTGTACCCACAGAACATTATGCTTTCTCACACCTAGACCACCTAAATGTCAAGTACTTTGAGTGCTGGAGCTCAGTTGATTTTGATGTTAGACATAGCTACCTAGGAATAATTTTTTCTTTTCACAATTGTTGCAGTACTACCTTAACACTGATTTTCAATGCATAGCATTACTTTGAGGATGCATTCTGTTTATGCTAAATCAGTTTGAAATCTTTGTTCACACTAATAACAATAATTTACGTGTTTTACAGAGTTGTCATGCATGTGGAAAAAAAATTGGTGCCAGTGACCAAAGAGTTAGTTGGAATGAGCTTCACTGGCATGTGTCAGGTGACTGTTTCAGTTGCTTCTCATGCCATAAATCTCTTCTGGGAGGACGTTTTGCTGTGAAGAAAAATCAGCCATTTTGTAGCAAGGAGTGTGTTTTGGCATCTGGTATCTTATAGAACTGTATGAAATGTAATCATAATTACGTATTACATTTGGGCATATTGGATGTAGCTAAGGAGAATACTTGGTATATGTGCCATATGTTATTCATTTATTTTCCATTCAACCATATCTTGGTTATGAGAATTATATTTAGGAAATGTTTGACATATAATTCAAGCATTTGAAAAGAAGCATAATGCAGTTGGAGTCATTTCTACAGTAGTAAAAAGAAGAGAATAATGAGGTGAATAACACAGTTTATTCATTTTGCTTTATCTCCCCAATAATTTGTGGATTTTATTAATTGTGACAAAATTGTATTGTTTTATGGAAGCAACATTTAACTCATTACAGTCTTAAATGATAATGTCACGAGTATTCAGAGTATTGTGTGTACAATAATAGGTGAATGAGTTTCATGTGTGATGCATTTGGTTTACAGTGTATGTTTCAAAAAGGTGCGACACAGTAATCATTTTCACTGTAACTTATTTTCTCTTGATAAGAAACATTCATAAGGTACTTATTGTACTTAGTGTGATGCCACCTAACACAGGTTTAGATACGCTGCATTTGGTATGACCAGTGTGAACTCATCCACAACATTTTTCAGTGTCCTAATTTGATTCTTACTGTGTCCCTTTAAAACAGTCTGACTAATCATTGAAGAGAAATATATGTTTTTATATCAACTTTACACTTAATATCTGCATTTACATGCTTAAAAGGTATTTTTACATGTTGTCTTAAAAGTATTTTCTGCATTGTACCATGGCTGTGAAAATTAATTTTGAAGCCTATGAAATTACAGATTTCTATACTTCTTACATACATTTTAATATCACTGATGTTTGTAACAGTTTTAGGGTAACTGTAAGTAATGATTGTCAATGGCCATTGTAATATGTGAGCATATCCTGCGCAAAATATTATGATGTGCCTTTTTTACACAGAAAACAGTCTGTTCAACATAGTGCAGAAATTATTTATGTAGACTGTAAAATTAGTGAGTTGATAATTGTGCTCATACATTCATCTTATGTTCTGTGGGTTGGGTTATTGATCATTAGAATCATTTTTAAGTATGTTATTCCCCAGCACTATGTTTTGTAAAAGGTGATATGTTGAGGTAACTTTTTCATGTGTTGTAGGTACATGCAGCAGCTTTGCAGTATTATTTCTTATCCCAGTCATGCATTTATTTCTACTTGAAATATCGTGCCATAGTAATTAAATGTATTCAGAAACAGAAGTACTTCACAGACTGTAAATTTGATGGCATTTTTAGGGTATTTCTTAAGGAAGATCACAGTATGCCTGGCCAAGATAATCATCTTTGTAAAGACTAGAGAAAATTTTACATCATTTTATTTGTGATTGAATATTGGGAATTACTGTGAATGTTTTTGTGTTCTCTTGTTTTAGCTATTGTCAGTTGTCAATCTCCTTCCTGTGAATTAAGTTTTCAGAAGATATCACAAATTCAGGAAAAATAGTATTAAAAATCAAAAAGTATAATTCACTAAGATTAAAGACTGTTAGTTACTTTTTATATATAAGCCTATATTTTGCGTGAGATTGTTCTACTGTAGACTGTTGTTCAAGATAAACAAGAGTAAATTTTAGAACTTTTATAAGTGATTAATATTTTGTATGCATTTTTAAGCATTTCAGATTTTAGAGTTTGTATTTACATTCCTATTTTATGTCACAGAATATTGATATACCCTTTTTTTGGAAATAAATTTAAATGATCAAGTATACTACTTCAGATTTATTTTTTAAATGTAATAGGGTCATGAAATTTATTCATCATGTCAATGAGAATATTTCATGATGTCAGAAGTATATTTTGAGTGGAGACACTTGGTAATGTGCACCTTGTAGGATCGTTACACCTTGGGTGAACTGTCTGCACCATCTGCTAGTAGTACAGTGTTGCAGAAATATTCTGTAGTGTAGATGTTGTCATCATAGTAATTTTGCGAGAGACAAAATTTTATACTATTTATGAGATACTTAGATTAATGTTCAGTCTAGTTGCTAATAACTGTGCTATTGAATGTCCAGAAATCACATTTCGCTAAATCAAACAGTTTTGTAATTGTTCAGCTGTCTTGCATTTTCTGTTGAGATTGCATGTCATGTCATTCTTAATGGAGATAAATTATGGGTACACAGCTACTGCATGGGGTTGTCTAGGAAGGGGAGGAGTAGGACCAAGTAAGGATTGAAAACCATTCATGACCAAATATTTATTGAACAATGTATGCTTAGAAGATCAGTTCAACCAATTAAGAAAAATTTGTGTGTAAGCTTTCAACAGTTAATTAAAAAAACACTTTAAGAACAGTATCAAGTCTCAGCAGTGATAAAATTTCATAAATGTGCACATCCCTGAACATGTGCTGCAGTGTTTACTTTGTATTCAAATAAGACTTCAATACCCTATTAGACTGGCACGCACTGTACCGTTCAAAACATTGGAAACCCAAAATGTTATATATGGTTGTGAAAATATGTATGTTCAAAGACAACAAATGAGTCTTGCACATAACTATTACTGTTGTGGAAGCAAATACTTTCAACAACCCGCATCACAGGGACAAAGAAATTTGTGGCAGTTCCTTGAGAGTTAATCGCTTATCACTAAGTTTCAGTTCCTATAATGAGATACCGTGTAATCATTATGCAAAAATTTAATACAGTATCTATAGTTCAAATAGCAGCTACAACAAGAATTTGTGTCACAAACAATTGGGCAATCCACCTTGTCATATTTTCTGACAGTCTGTTTACTGATTTACAAAACATTACTGATCATAGCTCCGCCCCCCTGGTAGCTGAGTGGTCAGTGCGACAGAATGTCAATCCTAAGGTCCCGGGTTCGATTTCCGGCTGGGTCGGAGATTTTCTGTGCTCAGGAACTGGGTGTTGTGTTGTCCTAATCATCATCATTTCATCCTCATCTATGCGTAACTCGCCAGAGTGACACCAAATCGAAAGACTTGCACCTGGCGAACGGTCTACCCGATGGGAGGCCCTTGTCACATTTATTTTTACTGACCAAAGAAATGAAAACTTACTAAAAATGACCTTAAAATTTACATTCAGTTCCCCAAAAATGACACACAGACACACACACACACACACACACACACACACACACACACACACACACACACACACACACACACACACACACATTCGCATTTTAAAAAATACATAATTTTTAAAAAAATAGAGACTGGTACAATGTACCATCAAGTAAATTTTTTGGCCATGCGAATACTGTTGATCAAGAGGCAGCGCAACTTGATACCTCAGAATTCAACCAACTGCCAACAGGTAGTTACTCAGCTTTAATGAGATACCTCCCAGATAATCAAGGCAATTCTGTGGATGGCGCCAGTAACTACTAGTAATACCTGGCAAGAAAAATGATTAAGTTCAACTTGTAGTCTAATCATAAATGATGTTTAACCCTTCAATCATGGAACTGAACAAATTATGCTACAATTTTAATTGCACACCCACATATCAATAAAGTGCCAGAAGCCAAGCCCTCCAGTATTAAAAGCAAGAAAAACAGACCTTACTACAGAACACACACCTAAATCTCAAAAAGGAGATGATAAGATACAACTGCCAACTATAATTCAGTTTCAAAACAACACCCAATGGTTTAATGGTAGCAAGGGGCCACCATGCGGGATGGAAAATCAACAAGATTTGAATGGATGCACATGCTTGGCAATTGAACTTCAATTACGTTAGCAGAAAGCACCTGAAATACCAAGAAACTGGCATGAAGGTGTTTTTCTCCAGAATTAACAAGTTAACTAGCAAGTCCACAAAGATATCACATACAAGAAGGTAAAAACACAGTATCTTAATTCCAGAAAATTACAAAGTTACGCTGGTATAAACACATGATGTAAACACAAGCAGGCCTTCTGAATTCACACTCAACGTACCCATGATGAGGGCTTAAGCAAGCAGGAAGACTGATACATAAACAGACAGCAATGCACTGGGAAAGACAGTAGAAAGAAACATTTTGCGAATCTCAAGCTGTCCTCAAATTCACTCAACAGAAGTAAGGTACCTCTGCGTAGTTCTAAGACACATGCTTCCCTCTTAACCAAGGCAGGGCAGCCGCAGATTTCCACAGCAGGAATAGCTTCAGCTGCCTTGTATTGTCTGGAGCCGCCAAGGTAAAAACTTATTCTTGGATACGCAACCCCAAGCAGAATACCAAAGTCCATTCACCTGACAGAGAAATCGCATTGCCCAGATCACAATATGCTGTGCCTGAACAGCCCTTTTCTGCTCCGTTATTAGCTGCAATTTGATTCACTCCTCACACTGCCATTTGCTTACATCAAAATGGCATACCCTACGGTGGACGCAAAGACGGCATGTGGGAGATGTATTGTGACATATCAATGTAAAAGCAATTTTCAATGAACCCCACTGGAGTGTTATAGGAGCAATCAATTTCACGTGTTGTGAGGGAGCAGTATTTTGCTTCCTTACATAAACAATTATAACAATTAATTTGGTTGATTACATTAACATACTTGTATCATTTGGTTTCAAATGTTTGGTAAGGTTATCCATTTATTAACTGTACTGGTAGATACTGGACAGCTTCGCACTGGCAACTGTAGTACAGCATGCTTTACAAAAGTAATTTTTGTGCTGCCTAGTATAGTGAGAGAGGCTCCAGACTCAAGGAAGCGAAGCACTTCGAGCAAGTTAGGGGCTAGTTGGACCTTATTTTTTTTCTCAGCAGGTAAAGGGTAGAATTTTTACAACTGGCCACAAAGCTATCCTGTGGAACGGTCCAGTGAGTGCAGCCTTCTGTTATCAGGGCAAAAGTTGATAGGAGGCAGTAAAGAGCCATCTATCATTAATTGCCTGCAGTTGTTTTCCACTTTGTCAGAATGTCTCTCCTGTTGCCATACAGGAGCTTGGGAATCAATGGTTGAGAATTCTTCCCGCACACAATGCATAGCACTTTCCTGACGCTGTTGCAAGGAGGCCCTGTGACTGGGAAAAACCTTCATGCAGACATCACTTTAAACTGTTTGAGAAGCTTTTTACGTGAGCTGCTCAGGGCTGGCTAGTCGTTTCCTGTCTAGAAAGAATGGGAGGAAATCAGGTTGTAACGAAGACCATCACTGGCTGAGTCAAGAGTCCACATTAGTGAACCAAGGATTTCTAATATCAAGGCAGAAGGTGGTCGGGACACTGGTGGGTGCCCAGCTGACACACATCCCTGGAGAGCGTATTATTTGTTTGAGACACTGCTGGGAAAGTGTCCAGTGATCACTCTGTCTGAACCCCTTGCGGGTCCGGGGTACGAATAGGCCCGAGGTATTCCTGCCTGTCGTAAGAGGCAACTAAAAGGAGTTTCAACCATTTCGGCCTTCATTGTGATGATCCCCATTGGAGTTTGACCTCCATTTTTCAAAATTCTACAGAAGTATGAGCCTTTTGGGGAAGGACACCTTACGTGATGTATCACCGATCATGATGGACTTTCCATGGCACCCGAAATCCAGCACGGTAGCCAGCCCGTTGTGGTGGGGTCGTCATGTTCCCTCTAGGTTGTAGCCCTCTGACAACACAGGGATCGTACTGCTGATACCTAAGCTGCACCCTCCCCACGTAAGTCGAGGAGTAGATGCCCATCTACCTGGGGTATCAGGACTCCCGGCAACTGTCATCCTGCCAGGTGGCCCTTGCTGAGGCTGGGTGGCGCCTGTGGGGAGAGCCTCTGGTCGGAGTGAGTGATATTGGGGCGGACGTTTCGAAGATGAAACGTCAACATGCATCAGGTCGCTCTGCGGCCGCGTCTTCTAAGAGGAAAGGTTCTGTCTCTGTCTCTGGTACTTCTGCCTTTCCCCCCTTGGCCACTCCCTGGGAGAAAGGACAGGCCCACCGGCTTGGGGCGAAATACTTCCCCCACTATTTAGTCTGTTCTCAGACCGATGGGGGGTCGTTCGCCACCTCCAAGCTCATGTTCTTTGTACAGCATATTGAGGATATCTTCGGAGAAATCGAGGCTCTTAGTAAAATGCGTTCGGGGTCCATTCTCATAAAGACCACCTCTGCTACACAGTCGGCGGCGCTCCAGGCATGCGACCGACTAGGGGACATCCCAGTGTCCATTGTCCCACATCTGGCGCTCAATAGGACGCAGGGGATTATTTTCCATCGGATCTCCTGCTGCAATCTGATGAGGAGCTCAGGGCCAACCTGGAGTGCCGTGGCGTGAATTTCGTCCGGCAAGTCCAGCGCGACCCCAAAGATCGTCACGTCGACACTGGGGTCTTTATCCTCGCCTTTGAGGAGGATGTTCTCCTGGAGAAGGTAAAGGTGATGTGCTACCGGTGCGACGTGCGACCTTACGTCCCGCCTCCTATGTGACACTTTTAATGTCTGCACTTCGGGCACATGTCGTCATAGTGTGAAGCTGATCCCCTCAGTGGCGATTGTGGACGTCCTCTTTGTGAGGGACATACATGCACCCCACCACCTCGGTGCGTCAATTGTCCTGGCCTCCACTCACCTAGATCTTTCGACTGCCCCGGATATCAGAAGGAGAAGAAGATACAAGAATTGAAAACCTTGGACCGTCTGTCTTATTGTGAGGCCAGGAAGAAATATGACCGCCTCCATCCCGTGATGTTGACAACGTCGTTTGCTTCGGTTGCATCCACTCCCTCTGCCCCAGGAGCCACCCTTCCCCCTCCTCCTCCTCCTCCTCCTCCTCCTCCTCCTCCTCCTCCTCCTGATAAGTGATCCTCTTGTCAGGCGTCCATCTGGGAAACATTACGGACCCCGGCTTCCGAGGTCCGGCATTCAAAAAAGGACCCAGAGCATGAGGACTTTCTTCGGGTCCAGCCCCCACAGCCCACCATCCCTGTGACTCATCGGTCTTGCAAGAAGGCCTCAAAGAAGAAGTCTTTATCTCCCCACGCGTTTCGTCTGATGCCCCATCTGACAGTCGCTGCTCCCAGCCATCCTCGTTTCGCCGTGACGCTCTGCTGCCAGGTGCTCAGCTGGCCTGTCGTCGGAGACGATGCTGCCCCTCCTGCACAACCCAGGAATGTGGCCGCAGCTGGCGATGACTCGATGGAACAGGATCCGCCTCCCGATGGTTGTAGCGATGTTCCCTCGAAACCTGGCCCTCTGCTGCCGTCGAGGTGACCAGCTCTTCACCCATTTTGTTCCCCCTTTCTCTGATTCGCGATGGCTCTGTTACATTGGTACATACGAGGTATTAGATCTAATCGGGAGGAATTACAACTGGTTCTCCACCTGCACTGTCCGCTCGTCATTGGTCTCCAGGAAATGAAGTAACGCCCAACTGACCGTGTTGCTTTTACTCACTATACCTCCGAGCGATCTGACCTAACCCCTGTGGACGGTATTCCAGCTCATGGTGGGGTCATGTTGCTTGTTCGGGACGATGTATATTACCATCCCATCCCATTGACCACCCCACTCCAAGCAATAGCTGTCCGTATTACTCTTTCTGCCTTTACTTTTTTTGTTTGTACTGTCTACACTCCATCGTCATCCGCAGTTAGTCGGGCTGACATGATGCACCTGATAGCCCAGCTTCCTCCACTGTTTTTATTGTTTGGCAACTTCAATGCCCATCATCCCCTTTGGGATTCTCCTGCATCCTGTCAGAGAGGCTCCCTCTTGGTGGATGTTTTCAACCATCTCGATCATGTCTGCCTCAATACTGGCGCCCCGATTTTCCTCTCGGACTCTACTCATACCTACTCCCACTTGGACCTCTCGATCTGTTCTACCATTCTTGCCCGTCTGTTGGAGTGGTATGTCCTTTCTGACACCTATTCGAGTGACCATTTCCCCTGTGTCTTTCGTCTCCTGCACCACACCCCATCCCCACGTCCCTCGAGCTGGAACATACCAAAAGCTGACTGGGCACTGTACTCCTCCCTGGCGACCTTTCCGGACCAAGATTTTCTCAGCTGTGACAGTCAGGTCGAATACCTCACGGCTGTTATCATCATTGCTGCCGATTGTTCCATTTCCCTTACTACCTGTTCTTCATGTTGCATTTCAGTCCCCTGCTGGAATGAGGCTCGCAGAGACGCTATCCATGCTCGACGACGTGCTTTACGCACCTTTCGCCGCCATCCTACGCTGGCGAATTGTATTGATTACAAACGATTCTGAGCGCAATGTCGTCGAGTCATCAAAGACAACAAAAAAGCTTGTTGGGCCTCTTTCGCAAGCTCCTTTAACAGTTTTACTCCCTCTTCTGTCGTCTGGGGTGGCCTGCGCCGGCTCTCGGGCATTAAGGCTCACTCCTCGATACCTGGCCTGACTTCAGGTAATGAGGTACTTGTGGACCCTGCGGATGTCTCAAATGCCTTCGGCCGCTTTTTCACGGAGGTTTCAAGCTCCGCCCATTACCACCCTGCTTTCCTTTCCAGAAAAGAGGCAGAAGAGGCTCGTTGACCTTCCTTGCACTTGCTGAATCTGGAAGATTATAATGCCCCCTTTACCATGCGGAAACTCGAATGTGCACTTCAACTGTCCCGGTCCTCTGCTCCGGGGCCAGATGCCATTCACGTTCAGATGCTGACACACCTTCCTCCGGCGGCAAATGCTTTCTTCTTCGTACCTATAATCTCGTCTGGACCGAAGGTCAGGTCCCCATGCATTGGCGTGACGCCGTCATTGTTCCCATACCCAAACCCGGGAAGGACAGACACCTTCCTTCTAGTTACCGCCCCATTTCTCTTACAAGCTGTGTCTGTAAGGTGATGGAGCGCATGGTTAACGCTCGGATGGTTTGGATTCTTGAATCTCGACAGCTACTCACCAATGTTCAATGCGGCTTTCGTCGACGTTGACCACCTTGTGACCTTGTCGACGTTCATCATGAACAACTTTTTGTGAAAGCGCCAAATGGTAGCTGTGTCCTTTGATTTGGAGAAGGCTTACGATACCTGTTGGAGAGGAGGTATCCTCCGCACTAGGCACAGGTGGGGCCTATGTGGTTGCCTGCCCCGTTTTATTGATTCATTTTTAACAGATCGAATGTTTAGGGTACGTGTGGGTTCCGTATTGTCCGACATATTCCTCCAGGAGAACAGCATGCCTCAGGGCTCCGTTTTGAGAGTAGCCGTTTTTGCCATAGCGATCAATCCAATTATGGATTGCATTCCACCTAACATATCAGGCTCTCTTTTCGTCGATGACTTCGCGATCTACTGCAGTGCCCAGAGAACATGCCTCCTGGAGCGCTGCCTTCAGCGTTGTCTTGACAGCCTATACTCAATGGAGTGTGGCTAATGGCTTCCGGTTCTCTGAAGAGAAGATGGCTTGTATCAACTTTTGGTGATATAAAGCATTCCTTCCACCATCCTTACATCTCGGTCCCGTTGTTCTCCCATTCATGGAGACAATGAAGTTTTTAGGGCTCACACTGGACAGGAAACTTTGTTGGTCTCCACATGTCTCTTATTTGGCTGCCCGTTGTACACGTTCCCTTAATGTCCTCCGTGTTCTTAGTGGTTCATCTTGGGGAGTGTATTGCACTGTCCTGTTTCCCTTATATCGGTCCATAGTCCAATCAAGGCTGGATTGTGGGAGCCTCGTCTGCTCGGCCATCCCTCTTACGCCGTCTCAACTCCATCCATCATCGGGGGTTACGTCTTGCGACCGGAGCATTCTATACGAGTCTCGTCGAGAGTCTTTATACTGAAGCTGCCGAATTACCATAGACCTACCGGCACGACGTACTGCTGTATCGGTATGCCTGCAGGCTGTTGTCAATGCCCAACCACCCCTCTTATCAGTCCTTCTTTGACGATTCTCTCGACCGTCAGTATGGGTTTTATGTGTCTGCCCTGCTGCCCCCTGGAGTCCACTTTCGTCGCCTGCTTCGACAAGTGAATTTTGCCTTCCCTACCACCTTCAGAGAGGGTGAGAGCCCGACACCACCTTGGCTCCAGGCTCTGGTTCACATTCATCTTGACCTCAGCTTGCTCCCGAAGGAGGTTACTCCGGATGCAGTGTATTGCTCACGGTTTGTCGAACTTCGTTCTCGACTCGCCAGTAACACTGATGGCTCCAAAACTGACGATGGTGTCGGCTGTGCCTTTGTCGTTGGGGACGTCATCTTTAAATACCAGCTCCGCGACCAGTGTTCCAGCTTTACAGCCGAGCTTTTTGCTCTCAATCAGGCCATTCAGTATGTCCGCCGCCACCGCCATTCTCCGTATGTACTCTGCTCTGATTCACTCAGTGCTCTTCAGAGCCTTGGAGCTCCATATCCGGTCCATCCCTTGGTGCAACGGATCCAGCAATCCTTCCATTCTTTTGCCGATGATGGCTCTCCTGTGGGTTCCAGGCCATGTAGGAGTGCCTGGAAATGAGGCTGCTGATGCCAAGGCCAAGACTGCAGTCCTCCTGCCTCGGCCAGCCTCCCTTTGTGTCCCATCGTCTGATATTAGTGGAGTTGTTTGTAAGAGGCTTGTGTCATTATGGTGGGTTTACTTGGTCGTCACTTCAAGAAAATAAGCTCCGGGCCATAAAACCATTCCCATCTGCTTGGACAACCTCTTCCCGACGACCTCGGCGAGAGGAGGTCCTTTTGGCCAGGTTGCAGATTGGGCAATGCTGGTTTAGCCACCGCTACCTGCTATCCGGTGACCCCACCCCGCAGTGCCCTTGTGGTCATGCGTTGACAGTGCGCCATGTTTTATTGTCATGTCCCCATTTTAATCAATCTCGTGTTGTCCTGTCTCTGCCATCTACCCTACAATAAATTTTAGATGATGACGCTCGAGCAGCTGCTCGTGTTCTTCATGTTATTACTTTGATGGACTTGTCCAAAGACATCTAACTCTTTTAATTATTTTATCTGTGTCTTTGTAAGACCTTTCTGGTGTTCCCCCTTGAGTTTTACCAGATTATATGTGCACTTACGTTTGTGACTGGGCACTAATGACCTTGGTAGTTGAGCGTCCTAAAGACCCACATAAAAACTCTGTTTGAGAAAGTGTCAATTGTGTCACTTGAAGCAGGTCAATTTGTTTCTCTGTGAGCAGAGAGCTAAATCTGTGCTTGTCCGTGGAGCTTTAAGCATTCAGAAGTTCTCACTTACGACTGTGCACTTGAGTCAAGTGTCTGTGCCTGTTAACAGTACAAGCCGAATGTCTTAATTCGTGAATGGACTCTGTACTTTAGCAACTTCGAATTTAGGAGTTTGCAGACGCAACGACACTTCCTCTTTCTAGTTAAATTCTCATCTGCACGTATATCAGCGCGGTAAATGTGCTCTCCAATAGATTATTTATAGTGATATACACGCCACGGTTTGAGAGATACGGGACCATAATGATAAATGTTTTTAGTTTCACTAGATTGTTCTCTGAGTTCTCTGTTGTAAGTGCCAGTAAGCGTGGAGATTTCTACTAGGACTGTATGCTATTTTAAAAATATCTGGAATCAAATATATCAAGCTTTAAAACAATACAATTATCGGTCCTCTGTATATCGAAAAAGATATCGATATATCGAAGGAAAAAATATCAACGTACCGACCTATAACAACATTGGCTCCACATATACTGCTGTCCTAAAGCCCGGTCCACACGCAACGATCTGTCTGCGCAGACATCGGCGCAGATGTCTGTACATGCAAAAGATCGCTGCAAATGTGGTGTGTTCACACGACACAAACCCCAATCTACTACTCGCCCGCCATCTGTCGGTGTAGAAATGAAATATCAGTGGCAAGCGACTACGTTCCCCGTAAACGTCAAAATTTAATTTAGTTATTTTGAAATATATAAATGGAGGAAGTTCTGTTGTGGTCTGTGTTCGCAACTTGTGTTGCAAAAAACATTCAGACCAACCGCAGGAAACAGAGAAAGCGGTCAAAATGGTGTAGACAGTGGCTGCTAAGCGAAAGCAGTTTTCTCACGTAAATTTACTGCGAGAGTTGCAGGGCGACCAGTTTTGTTTTACATTACCTCGTGTTCCATTTCCTCGCACATTGACACTCCAATTTCATCTTCAATTGTACTCCTGCTTGGTCCTGGCGTTTCTTGATCACTAAGAAAGCCAAGCAGATCAAAATACCATAACGTTGGCTGGTATACTTGATCTACTCCTACACCAGACCACCTAGATTTCTGAACTTTGGATAACTCTTTTCGGTAAACAATTCGCTGACAGACTTAATTTACTTGACTTGCCTTCATGAACTCATCCTTCAGGAAAGCGTAAATAGCTTCACATCTGTTGGGTATTATTTCACTCAATGCTTGTTTCGATATTGCAGATGAAAATTCCAAATCCTTGTAGCTCCTTCCTGTTGCTAGGAATCTTAATGTTACCGCCAGCCGTTCACGAGGAGAAATTGCCCTTCTCATCCAAGTATTTTTTCTCATAATATGAGGGGTTACAAGCTTTAAGTGATAATTATAAGTTTCGACATCCATCCGCAAATAATTTCGCCAGTTCGCAACGAAATTATTTTTTTATTACCGTCTCTCTGCTTGCCGAGGCGTCAACTTCCCGCAATTTTTCAATTAAAGCATTGTATGCTGCTGTCTTTTTATCTCGGTCACTATATTCTTTACTTTTAATCTTCCACAAACATGGATGGTTTCTGTATATTTCAATGAATTCACTTACAAACTCTCGAGAACACTGACGAGTATCAGCCATTTCAATGCCCTGTGCGCACAAATACAAACACTAGACTGAGCAAACAGCTGTTTCGACCCAGATTTGCGGCGATCTCCTGTCCACACGCTCCAACTTGTCTGCGCAGATGTGGTTTGAACCCACAGATTTGAGAGGTTTCGCTCAAACCTCCAACTCCAACTTCCAGGTTTGCACACACCTCAGGTTGGTGCAAATCTTCTGTCCACACGCAACGATCTGTCTGCGCAGATGTGATGTGCGCAGATATTTGCGCAGACAGATCGTTGCGTGTGGACGGGCCTTAAGGGTTGTGTATTTATGTATGGATTTATTATTAGATATTCTGTACATGAATAAGCAAACAGACTGATTATACTCCCTTAGAACAAGAACTGAAAGGAAAACAACGCACATTCACGCTTAACAATATTTACTTTGCTAACAATGGTAAGAGTATTTGAGTGACACAATAAAAGGCGTCCGATGGGTCCGTCATTCGATTTCGTCATGTACCAGATTTATTCAGAACATTTCATGCCGACTTCCTTGTGTTTTTGATATGTGTAAACGCCAGCTACCTAGCAGTTGTATTGTCAAAATTGCGTGATGGACTTAAAGGCTGCTTTTCCTGTTGGTAGCGCCGATTACGTCACCATTTCCGCTAAGACGTCTCCGTCCATCGCAAAGACCAATCTTGTCATTTAGATTTTTATTCGTCATTTTCAGCAACTGTTTTGAAGATTCTCGATGTGAAGAAATAGAACAGTATTTGTTACAAATTGTTTTTTAACGCAACTGATATGCTATTTCTTCACACCGGAAATCTTGTTATTCCATTCACCCCCCTCCCAGTGCAATCTGACCTCTTTGTGCCACCTATACTTGCTTCACACAATCAAACAATAATACTGGACGTAATGAAAGCTCAAAAAGGAGTAAGACGCTTTCACTCAGTTAATGCAAAGTTATGTTCTAGTAAAATTTCTTATATTTACCAAAAACTGGGAGAAAATATAATATAAAATTAAAATATCAGCACTTGATATTACCATTTCGATATCGAGGATAAAATTATCGCCGATAAATATCGACATATTTTAGAAAAGATACTGATATTCTATCAACAGCCCTAGTTTTTATTTCCCCGACCTAAAATGCATCCAGTTCCAAAGATATTTGCTGCAAATTGCAGTCAGCCAATGATTGATAGAGATAGGCCAAACGGTTATTCTGGAGTAACCGTTATCACGGTTCCAGTTATTTTTTGATAACCGTTAATTTTAAGTCAAGCAAGACTACTACGACAGGGCTACAGTTAAATAACGACTTAGGTGGAGTCCATCAGGTTAGTTATCAATATAACTGCGAGTAGTGTGAAATGGCAGGAAATGAATGAATCGTGACAAACTTAGCTAATTAACTTCTGGTAGATTTCAGTTGATGTTTGAACGATTATGAGAGTTTCATATTATATGTACCGCATGTAGCGTATCAGTCGCTATTGGAAGTATTATCCTTGCAGCTGCAACAGAAAGTACGCGGAACTTCGCCACACCACTGTTTAAATAAATTTTTAACAACATGCGTTTTTAAGCATCAAGAAATTTGTAAGCTGAGTATTTTAGGTTAAATTCGAAGTTTAATTTCTTGCGCTGTTCACTTAATAGAATAAGTGTACAGACTTGTAATACAACACAAAACTATATGTAATGTGATAGATTCATATACTCCTGTGCAAGATAGTCCTATCGGGGGACGTGTGAATACGCTAACCCAAATTTCATTTGAGAATTGGAAAACTGTTTGATTTCTCCAGCTACAGCATGTGTATAAAATATGAAAAAGAGGCTGAGAGTGTTAAATTTCTGGCGTTACAACTCGATAGTAAATACAGTTGGGCATGGCATATGACAGAATTGTTGAAGCGCCTAAACAAGTCTGTATTTGCAGTGAGAATAATATCAGACGTAGGAGACATAAATATAAAAAAGCTTACATACTATTATTTTGTTACATCATAAGGCATCATATTTTGGGCTAACACATCAAACCAAGCAAAAGTTTTTAACATGTAAAAGCGTGTAATAAAAATCATTTGTGGTATAAATTCCAGAACATCATGTATAAACCTGTTCAAGGAACATCGTATTCCAACCACTGCTTCTTTGTATATTTATTCCTTAATGAAATTTATTGCTAGTATTTCCAACGAATAGCTTAATACATAATATCAACACTAGTAATAAGAACAACAATCTACATAAAGACTTAAAATCACTTACCTTGGTCCACAAAGGTGTCTAATATTCAAGGAACACACATTTTCAGTAAATTGCGTGCAAGTCAGCAATTATTAAAAACTTCATTTCAGATAAAGCGCTATTTAGACAGAGTTTAAACACTTTTTGATAGGCAACTCCTACTCTATAGATGAACATCTTAGCAGAGACTGTTAGCCCAGCTTAAGTAAAAATTCTGCTGAATTTTGTAAATATTAGCAGCTCCAGTTTACTGTAATATATCACATATTCTGAAAATTTCCTGACAAATGATGGGGATGATAAGTATTATATTCAAATTTTTATGTTATACTTTCTGATACGTTATTTGCCATCTCACCCCACCCTGAATGTATAGGCCTGTGAATTGCTTCTGGGATGTTTACTGTAGCATTAAGCTAGTATGTATTGTACAATTTGTTGCATGTAGAACATGATCAACATCGCAAAATCTTGAAGAGGGTGGAGAACCATGTTGCTATTGCCATCTTCATGCTGTCAACTACTTGTTCTTACTGACCTTCTGCTGTCGTCAACCTGCTGTAATTGTCTTGTCAACCTACTGTAGTCGTTAACCTGAAGATGACCTCAAGATATTGTGTTACATTACAAATCAGGTTTTTAAAGGCGACTTTTTCCAAAGAGACTGTGTGCAAATGCTGGGTTGAAGCATTGTAAAGGTTTGTCCTCTCACTCCAACAGAAGCCAACTCAAAAGAAATTCCTGGCATTCTCCAAGAAAAACAACTTGTATCAAAATTTGTATTAAGTCAAAGTACGTGATACAACTATTATGTTCTATATACCCCAATAATGAGATGCTATTTGACACACAGTCATCAAGTTACTCCATCATCATCAATTAATTAATGCTATGAAATATTAATGTTTTTTTTCCTTAAAAAAAGCAAAGAAAACTGGAGACCATTTTATGTTCGAATTGGTCCTGCATCAAATTATGGGTGATTAGTTTTGTTAGAAGCATAATAAATGTTTAAACTATCGTGTTTCATGTTACAATAATGCAATTGCTAGAAGCAAGACAGTGCCCCATGTAGGAATTAAGTAATAATTGTATTTATGAAAAAGTGTTGATACTTTTGGACAGTCAGTTCATCACTCTTCTTGTTAAAATTCTGGATCGTAATTTGATTGTTGCACATAAACTTCTTTGTACAAGGTTTCTTTGAAAAGTGAAGTGGTGTTACATTTAGTAATTTTCTTTGGAAAACAATGTTTAAAAAGGGATATAAATTTATTAAGAAATATGTTGCATTTATCATTAGCATTTGGTTCATTATATACATCTCCCCAATTAACATTGCTTAAGCTTTCTCTGAAGTGCTCTATAGATACCGGGTTGAGCGACCTTGAGACCGGCGGACGGCTGTTTATAGCTCTCCTTACCGCCTCCGACGATGATATTACCGTACTTTGTTTGCTAACAATTTCGTCCATAAATCTTTGTTTTACCTATTTGAATCATGTTTTATGTGTTCTAAAATTTCTTCTTCCTTGTCCGCCATTACTTCCTTTACCGCTTCCACATAAGTACGCTGTTCGCAAACGCATTTTTTCGCGAACGTTGTGTTTTCATCTTTTGTATTGTCCGCCCGCGGTAGTTGAGTGGTCAGCGCGACAGAATGTAAATCCTAAGGGCATGTCTTTGATTCCCAGCTTGGTCGGAGATTTTCTTGACTCAGGGACTGGGTGTTGTGTTGTCCTAATCATAATCATTTCATCCCCATCGATGCGCAAGTCGCCGAAGTGGCGTCGTCAAATCGAAAGACTTGCACCCGGCGAATGGTCTACCCAATGGGAGGCACTAGTCACACGACATTTATTTTTATCTTTTGTATTGTCCTTTACTGTTTGGTAAAGTTGCACAATGCCTGAATTGATTCTCTTATGTTCTAAATTAGGTAATCCTATCTCCACTTTGATTTTCTCTACCTTTTCCAGTAAGTTTTCACAGAACGAATGCGCTATTTCTGAATGTACATTATCTATGCTAAACTGCGTGTTCTTTTGTATTACTTGTAAATTATCCTGTGTTTCTCTGATTCCGGATAGCTCCTGTCCATATGTGCGTGTGAGTGTTTCAAATTTTTCTTCCACGGTGCCTTTTAATTTCTCAATCATATTGTGAACTGACGTTTGTACTTGTTCGTTAATTTTCTTATCCACCAACGTGGAGATTAGCGAAATTTGCTGTGTGAACTTCGTATCCAGATTATTAAGTTCTGTAGGCAAATTTTTTACTTTGCCTGATACGTGTGTGATGTTTGTATTTACCTTCCCGATCTCGTACTGCTTTCATATTAGTCATGTCCGCTTTTATTGTTTCTGAACTCGACGTTTTTGAATTTAATGCGTTCATATTGGACTCCAAAACCGACATTTTTGAATTTATGTCTGTTTTCATTGCATTCATGTCTGTATTTCTGTTAAGGCTCGAAATAAGGCTTGCATATCTTTCCTAGTCACTTCTGGGCTACATCAGCATCTGCGTCTGTACTATGCGTACTACTTTCATTTAAAATATTCCTTTGACTTGAGGTGTCATTAATTCTGTCTACTGTAATCAACGTATTGCTTATAATGAAATGTTCCGTATTCACGGGCGTCGAATGCAGCAATGGCATGTCGCACTCAGCATCCAAATACTCACTGCTTGACAGCTCCAAACCACTCATTGTTACGTTTTGCAAATGCAAGTCTACTACATTGGCATTTTGATTTTGAAATGACATTTCCTTATTGTTTTGTCCATCAATTATAGAAATCTTTACACCTCTGCAGTTACCAAAATTAATATTTTCTCTGTTTGGATTTTACTTCTGTGCTATTTCACACATGACAGAATGCATATACAGCTAAATGTAATTGTACAGTAATCTCAATTGTTGTTTACTCAATATGCTTTTCGTACTGATAAAGAAATGTCATCCTCTCTACTTGATTGCAATTGCGTTAACCTCTGAAGATTTAGGTTCTGGATTTTAGGTAATAGGTACTTGGATTTTCTAATAGGTGTACTAGGCTCGCATTTTCTACATGCGTAGCGCGGTCCTACCTTATTGTAACTGGTACTTCCGTCTACTGTACTTTTGGTTGTCCACTCTTGGTATTGTTGTCTTCTACCTTCTAATTTATTTATTATTTCTTTTTCTTCCAGTTAGTATTTCTTCCAGTGTTACATCATCGTCTCCGTCATGTCATCAGAGTACATGGAACATAAAGAAATTATTAACATACATATATATTCGTTATCTTAACAATACTAGTACTCAGTTTTGCCCGCTATGTATCGTGCCTGTCGCTTGTCGCCACTTTATAATATAATAAAAATATATAATAAATGTTTGTTTAGAAATACGCAAATAATGAGATTAATTTATCAGTGTGTCGGACAAGCACAATAACCTGTAAATGGGTAAAGAATCTTTTCATATTAGTTCTACATAGGTGAAATATTCTCTTTCTTGTTGTAGATGTTTGCTTACCAATTAATAATACTATGTCCGACAGCTGTATCCACCTATAAAATCTAGACCGTGTCCATGATATTGTAGTCAGATCTTCGTGATAACTCCGAATTACACAGATGGGCTTCTTGGGTTTTTATATGTTACAGTACTACTTGGGATAATCACTCATACAACTCACTGGCACAATAATACTATATTCTATAAAAATACAGACTTTTTACTCATTCTCTTAACCAAAGTGGCTACCGCCGATTACAATCTAAAATAACGTGCGTCTGCCTTCGTTCATTAACAGAGAGACCTTCCTCTTACAGAGGAACAGGAAAAACATCTTATGTTTTTTAACACTTGAAAATCAAAAATACATGACAAATACATGCCGGTAGGCGCAGGCTCTAGGTTAGGCTACCGCTTCAACTTCTCTCTTTGCCTTTGAAGAAAACAGAAACATAAAAGCAAGAAATGAAAAAGGTACATCACATGTTGGAGGTGACTGGATGCATTCGAGTATAGTACTATACAGTATAATGCCGCCTGACCAGAAAAGTAGTGCATTTGTGGTAGGTGTTGATAACTGTACTACATTTACAAGCAATTTTAGAATATGGAACGAGAAGTGATGTCATGATCGCATGAGTAGAAGTGACATAAAATCTAAAAAATTACGAAAACTGACGGAAAATATCTATAAACTGAGGTAAAATACAACGAAATGCAGGGAAATTGAGGGAGTACTTGCATGTCTTCTGGTTGGTTCAGAATAATTCTTGTACGTGGGAACGAGTATACGTGAGGAAGAGGAATACAAGAACATGTTGACATGGAAACACCAGGGAATGGGGGAAACAATCTGTTTTTCGTTGAGGTAACATTCTACTGTATGTCTATTGTGGTACACGAGAGTTGACTACTATCTTTGATGCTTTCGTGGAAAAAACTAACTTGTATATGTGTTAAATAATGCCAGAGAGTGGATGGAGTGATCACTTGAAATGGAATTGTAATGACGTAGGATTTAATGGTAGACTGATGATGCATTCTAGAGAGAGTGTGACATGTTGCTGCAGATCAGTTGATCATTTTTTCCTTTGTTCTCTCGGGATGCATAAATTGTGTGACATAACCTGCGTTCGATTCACGTACAACTGTGTGTTTGTGCGTGACTTACAATTAGAGCATTGTCTACTTGCGATCGTTAACAGCAAACCTCTTGGTGATCAGAAGACTTCCATCTTGTTTCGACATATTCCTCTAGACGAGCGAGGATTTTTGCGACGTACTCCATTCCCCTGCCTCATCATGGGCATAAAATTGAGTCTTCAGTTTCACAACTACGGTGATTCTAAGTTAGCGACAGCTGTTTGTGAGCTACTACAAACCCCGTGTATACATCTGCTTAACAGTTGTGCTGATAAGGAGTTAGTGGCGGCATGATGTGTAATTTCACATGTCAAACATCGCTGCTAAGTGTTTGTTTCTTTCCTTGTAAGAGATGTTCTCCGTTACTAACGGTCACTTTGTACAGGAGTGACGCGAGCATAGTATAATTTCTGAGCCATGACCGGCTGTGAACAGTGGGCGCTATACACCTCTGCAAAGCTATATCACACATGTATCAAACGGAATCGATATTTTAAGGAAGTTGTTTTTCATTTTATAGGTTGTCACCATAGTTTATCGTAGAGAAACCTGCAAGGAGAATGTATGTGATGCACTGGAAATACATTTCTTACATTGGAACAGTAACAGCGTTGCATTCCGCACGACTGATAGGTCGGAAACCGCAGTGATCTAACATTATAGCGTGTTTTAAGTGCAGAACTGTGTAGCCTTACGAGTACATGTGTTTATGTTCTCTCTTACCAATACCTTCTTGGTACTGACCCCAGACACTAGATCAATACTTTAGAATTGATAGCGCAGTTGATTTACGTAAAATGCTTCAAACTCCATCTGGATGGAGTTCCATCATGCATAAAAACCACTCGTTTCTTGTTTTTAACAGTCTGTTATGTCATCACAACAGTTTCATATCTACTATACACCGATGTTGTTGTTGTGGTCTTCAGTCCTGAGACTGGTTTGATGCAGCTCTCCATGCTACTCTATCCTGTGCAAGCCTCTTCATCTCCCAGTATCTACTGCAACCTACATCCTTCTGAATCTGCTTAGTGTATTGATTTCTTGGTCTCCCTCTACGATTTTTACCCTCCACGCTGCCCTCCAATGCTAAATTTGTGATCCCTCGATGCCTCAGAACATGTCCTACCAACCGATCCCTTCTTCTAGTCAAGTTGTGCCACAAACTTCTCTTCTCCCCAATCCTATTCAATACCTCCTCATTAGTTACGTGATCTACCCACCTTATCTTCAGCATTCTTCTGTAGCACCACATTTCGAAAGCTTCTATTCTCTTCTTGTCCAAACTAGTTATCGTCCATGTCTCACTTCCATACATGGCTACACTCCATACAAATACTTTCAGAAACAACTTCCTGACACCTAAATCTATATTCGATGTTAACAAATTTCTCTTCTTGAGAAACGCTTTCCTTGCCATTGCCAGTCTACATTTTATATCCTCTCTACTTCGACCATCATCGGTTATTTTACTCCCTAAATAGCAAAACTCCTTTACTACTTTAAGTGTCTCATTTCCTAATCTAATTCCCTCAGCATCACCCGACTTAATTTGACTACATTCCATTATCCTCGTTTTGCTTTTGTTGATGTTCATCTTATATCCTCCTTTCAAGACACTGTCCATTCCGTTCAACTGCTCTTCCAAGTCCTTTGCTGTCTCTGACAGAATTACAATGTCATCGGCGAACCTCAAAGTTTTTACTTCTTCTCCATGAATTTTAATACCTACTCCGAATTTTTCTTTTGTTTCCTTTACTGCTTGCTCAATATACAAATTGAATAATATCGGGGAGAGGCTACAACCCTGTCTCACTCCTTTCCCAACCACTGCTTCCCTTTCATGCCCCTCGACTCTTATAACTGCCATCTGGTTTCTGTACAAATTATAAATAGCCTTTCGCTCCCTGTATTTTACCCCTGACACCTTCAGAATTTGAAAGAGAGTATTCCAGTCAACATTGTCAAAAGCTTTCTCTAAGTCTACAAATGCTAGAAACGTAGGTTTGCCTTTTCTTAATCTTTCTTCCAAGATAAGTCGTAAGGTCAGTATTGCTTCACGTGTTCCAACATTTCTACGGAATCCAAACTGATCTTTCCCGAGGTCGGCTTCTACCAGTTTTTTCATTCGTCTGTAAAGAATTCGCGTTAGTATTTTGCAGCTGTGACTTATTAAACTGATAGTTCGGTAATTTTCACATCTGTCAACACCTGCTTTCTTTGGGATTGGAATTATTATATTCTTCTTAAAGTCTGAGGGTATTTCGCCTGTCTCATACATCGTGCTCACCAGATGGTAGAGTTTTGTCATGACTGGCTCTCCTGATGCCATCAGTAGTTCTAATGGAATGTTGTCTACTCCCGGGGCCTTGTTTTGACTCAGGTCTTTCAGTGCTCTGTTAAACTCTTCACGCAGTATCTTATCTCCCATTTCATCTTCATCTACATCCTCTTCCATTTCCATAATATTGTCCTCAAGTACATCGCCCTTGTATAAACCCTCTATATACTCCTTCCACCTTTCTGCTTTCCCTTCTTTGCTTAGAACTGGGTTGCCATCTGAGCTCTTGATATTCATACAAGTGGGTCTCTTCTCTCCAAAGGTCTCTTTAATTTTCCTGTAGGCAGTATCTATCTTACCCCTAGTGAGACAAGCCTCTACATCCTTACATTTGTCCTCTAGCCATCCCTGCTTAGCCATTTTGCACTTCCTGTCGATTTCATTTTTGAGACGATTGTATTCCTTTTTGCCTGCTTCATTTACTGCATTTTTGTATTTTCTCCTTTCATCAATTAAATTCAGTATCTCTTCTGTTACCCAAGGATTTCTACTAGCCCTCGTCTTTTTACCTACTTGATCCTCTGCTGCCTTCACTATTTCATTCCTCAAAGCTACCCATTCTTCTTCTATTGTATTTCTTTCCCCCATTCCTGTCAATTGTTCCCTTATGCTCTCCTTGAATCTCTGTACAACCTCTGGTTCTTTCAGTTTATTCAGGTCCCATCTCCTTAAATTCCCACCTATTTGCAGTTTCTTCAGTTTCAATCTGCAGTTCATAACCAATAGATTGTGGTCAGAATCTACATCTGCCCCAGGAAATGTCTTACAATTTAAAACCTGGTTCCTAAATCTCTGTCTTACCATTATATAATCTATCTGAAACCTGTCAGTATCTCCAGGCTTCTTCCATGTATACAGCCTCCTTTCATGATTCTTGAACCAAGTGTTAGCTATGATTAAGTTATGCTCTGTGCAAAATTCTACAAGGCGGCTTCCTCTTTCATTCCTTCCCCCCAATCCATATTCACCTACTATGTTTCCTTCTCTCCCTTTTCCTACTGACGAATTCCAGTCACCCATCACTATTAAATTTTCGTCTCCCTTCACTACCTGAATAATTTCTTTTATCTCGTCATACATTTCATCTATTTCTTCATCATCTGCAGAGCTAGTTGGCATATAAACTTGTACTACTGTAGTAGGCATGGGCTTTGTGTCTATCTTGGCCACAATAATGCGTTCACTATGCTGTTTGTAGTAGCTAACCCGCACTCCTATTTTTTTATTCATTATTAAACCTACTCCTGCATTACCCCTATTTGATTTTGTATTTATAACCCTGTAATCACCTGACCAAAAGTCTTGTTCCTCCTGCCACCGAACTTCACTAATTCCCACTATATCTAACTTTAACCTATCCATCTCCCTTTTTAAATTTTCTAACCTACCTGCCCGATTAAGTGATCTGACATTCCACGCTCCGATCCGTAGAACGCCAGTTTTCTTTCTCCTGATAACGATGTCCTCTTGAGTAGTCCCCGCCCGGAGATCCGAATGGGGGACTATTTTACCTCCGGAATATTTTACCCAAGAGGACGCCATCATCATACACCGATAAGGGATGCTAACCTCCTCGACATTCGCGTATCTGGAGAAATCTTGTGCTCTTGGATGGATGCGGGACAGCAGTTACAGCCTCGGTACGCACTGTTCTTTCACGAAACGTGGAATATAGCGGTCTACTTCTGATCAGCTGGAGATTGAATTGGTGCCAGTGCTGCAGGGAGCGTTGGTCGAAGACAGTGCGAGGAGACCTTTCAGTCTTTAACTTAATTCTAAGAATGCACGAATGCCCTGTGACTCCCATCCACATAGAGAAAGATCTCAAATTACGCTTTATGATCGAAGTGCTAGAGATATGTAGATCACTGTCTCGTGTACTTTGCTGCGTATGTTCGAGAATTAACAATGACTGAACGTACTGCACAGTCATCTATATACATTCGCAATGGTACTCAGAAAGTAGTGGAGGGGCTGTTAAGTGATGATACAGAAACTGGGATGCATGCTGCCACGTCGTTCGTTGGTGTCGAAATTATGGTAAAACTGCTAAAATTGATCGCACCATGAACTGTGATGCTTATTATTGCAGTACGTCGACGGTGTCTTTTCCATCTTGTCCATATATTGGTATGCTGTTGATCACAAGATAATGTCTGACTGACTTGTTTGAGATGGAGAAAGAGTCTTGGTGAAGGGCAACATCTTCCGGGGATGGCTAGCACCGAAACAGTGATTGTGTACATGACTGCAATTAGAGGAATCAATCGAAACGGAACACAGCGCCACCAACTATCCCATCACTTTGAATGATGAGTTTCAAAGTAGAGGTCGTCAACCACCTTTGGACAGCTGTTTGGAAACGCTCCACAATGCCTCAAAAGTCTTCCAGTTTCCATATGTTGTGACTGTGTTTTATTTCAATCACGCAGTGTGTGTATTGTGGGAGCAGCAGCAACAAAATTACTTACACCACGCAATGTCTAGTTTTATGTTAGAGCCAATGGATCAAAACGTGTTAACGTCAGTTTAGAACCTGACACAGACCTCGAAGTCATGCCGGAAAAAACAAAATGTATGGCAATGTACAAAGTGTGTTACAGTAGATAAAGCAAATACAAGGAACCCCGCTTGTGACTGATTGTCTGTGGTACTCATACAGTAATGTGATGAAACTTTACACTGGTCTGTGCAAGTGACTTCATGATTGGCCAGCTGCTCGAATGGATCAATACCTGCATATTTAGTAGGATCGCTGCATATGCTTCGGCATGCAGATGGTATTTGTTTTCCATATTGGAAGAGAGAGATGCGGTAAAGATCTTATCGAGTTTTCAATCAGATGAAGTTAGCTGAACTTCTTTAGTTCGTAATTTTTCTCTGTTGGATGGTACAGAATAACGATGATAGAATGTTTGGACGATAGATGTGAAAGGACCCTGAGGGATGGGGATCTGCTTCAGACTGCAGTACCTGTATGATGTTGAGTCATCGTAATTTTCCCGATGAGAAACACCACTGTAACTGTTTGTACTGTCTTCCCACACTACCTCGTGTTGCAGGAGCAGGTTTCGTTTTGGGCTGACCCTACATATCGTACACAGTTGGCAGAGCTAGGACAACATATTCCCATTTCCATCGAGTGGTCAAAACACGATCATGTCGCATTAAGTAAGCTCAGTTGCAGAATGTAGCAGATGTAGTGCTTTCCAACTTCTGCTTCATTCCGAGTTAAGTTGGAACGATCACATGCTCAGAGCTGCAGGGTTGGTGAGGCAGAGTCTGAGGAGCAGTTACTAGATGCATAGGGACTATGTAACCCTTTCAGACCCAAATTATTCTCAGCCATGAAAAAAAATATCTATTCATTGTAATAGGTAAAAATGGGTATTAGAAACATAATAAATCCAACAAAATCACTGAAAACATTTTTATTTACATTTTACAGAATGTCCATTGTAATGGACAAAGAGTATCAACTGTTGTTACATCCTGCATTGTGGAACATTTTGAAACAATTCCTTCCTTTGACAAAACATAGATGAACATTACATTTCTCACAAAATACATGAGTTTTATTCTTACAACTAGGCATTTTACACCTTGAAGCTTCTGTATTATCATGGTACTCAGGAAAATGTCCAGTAAGATCATTCCGAATCCCTGGTGCCGGACGAATCTCAGTTCTTGCTCTTTTTGCTTTTATGTCCTGTAAATCACTACTGGGTCTGACACGTTTCACTTTGGTACTAGTGCCCATTTTTACAAGAGCCTCTCCTATTCTCATCTTAAAATGAAGCAAATCCATTGTCTCTTTCTCTCTCAGTGATTCAGTATTTCTTTTGTATTCCAGCCAACTGTTCACTCACGCTAAATCTACAGCATGGAACAACATTCTCAATGTCCATTTTCTAGATTTAATAAAAATCCTATACATGCTAATTAACATATCTATTTTGTCAACACCACCCATAGCATGGTTATAACGACGTACAACTTCAGGCCGTGAGACGGAAACATATGTCTTTCTTGATTTTTCCCAGCACTGTACTTCATCTTGACTACCACATCCTACCAAATTTGATGCCAGAACTACTGGTCTGTTGTCAAACCATTTACACATTATCACTGCTTCATTCATGCTCACCACTTCTTCAGAAGAACCATGCCCTTTCTTTTTCAAATCCTTATCACTGGTGAAAGGTGCATTTGGCATGCGACATAGTCTTGCTGTTCCTGCTGCATATATATTTTTTATTTTTAATATTTCTAGTAAGTTGAATGTTGTGAAGAAATTATCAAAATATAAATAAGCATGTTCCCTGTTAATTCTCTCAACAAGTTTTAGAACAATAGATGCCCCTAAACCAAACTTTTTTACAAAAATGTTTGAGATTTCTGGAGTATCTCCTTGGTACAACAGAAAGTCATAGCACAGACCACTTCTTCCACATAATAAAAACAGTTTTATACCCCAAGGTTTAGGCTTTCCCTTACAATACTGCTTTACTCCTAAATGACCGCCGGCCGCAGTGGCCGTGCGGTTAAAGGCGCTGCAGTCTGGAACCGCAAGACCGCTACGGTCGCAGGTTCGAATCCTGCCTCGGGCATGGATGTTTGTGATGTCCTTAGGTTAGTTAGGTTTAACTAGTTCTAAGTTCTAGGGGACTAATGACCTCAGCAGTTGAGTCCCATAGTGCTCAGAGCCATTTGAACCATTTTGAACCTAAATGACCTTTGAAAGGAATCATTTGCTCATCAACACATAATTCTTCCTCAATTTGTAGTTCCAAACATCTACATCTAATACAATCATAAATGGATCTCACTTTGTAAAATTTGTCTTTGCAATTTTCTGGCCTTGCCAAATTGTCAACTACATGGAAATTTGATCTCAGTTGGAAAAATCTCTCTCTTGACATACTTTCCACAAAGAGATCTAAATGCAATGCTGAATCCCAATACATTATAACTCTGGGGTATTTCAAGCATCCCATAATTATATGAAGTCCTAGGAAAGCCTTTATTTCCATTACATTTGTCGGTGTAAATGTTTTCCCGTGTTGCAATGCATACATGTTGGTTTTTTCAACCATATTTTCTAAGCAGGCATGAGAAATGTACTCTGAAAAATATTCAATGGGTGTCATATCACACTCTGGTGGCTGCACTGAATACTGGTCTTCACCTATAGGTGTGCTTTGGAGTGTAGACGATTTTCTTCTCCATCTAATATCAATTTTTTCAGTAAACACCCACTCAGATGGAATAATAGAGTCTTCAACATTTGAGTCCTGTGCATAAGTATGATTTTGGTCATCTTCTTCTGTGCTGCAACTATCGTCCTCCAGTTGTTCCTCTTCGTAGTTTGTGACTCCATCAGCACCTAAAAATGACAATGCAGTATAGCAACAACCAGGTCAAAATATATATAATAGTCAGGTGAGATTGATAGTTTTATTATTACATACCAGGTCTAGTGCATTGTGGAATAGAGTCTGCATCACCAGGGCCACTTTAATCGTTTTCTGAGAGCTCTAAGTCAGAAACCTCACCTGACACCAGCAAATCCAGTATTTGGGAAGCATCTCTCTCAATATGATAAAATTCTGAAAATCAATACGTCAGATGTAAGCAATTTCATGAACAGTGTTGAAACAAGACGCAAATACCAAGTCTGAAGCAATAACATCAAGTACAACTACTGCAATATTGTACATAAATGTTTGGAATTTTATCTACTGAACCTTTGGTAACATAAAATAAATTAGTTTCGTCCCCTACGTTACAAAAAAAGGCGCAATTGCGTCACAGAAGTTATTTTCATATAGCAGAGATACATTACAAGCACACAAGTAAAAACAACCATTGGGACTAAATGTCCATTTCAATGGACATCAGTTTTGTAACGTCGATAATACAGTGATTTTCCGAAGCATGTATCTAATTTTGCTATAGAAAGTATCCAAAACCTTACTAAAACAAATAAAACATTAAAAAATGGGAACTCTAACCTTTAAACACGTAAAATTGGTCGAAATATGTACCCACCTTTTACATGCTTCCTCCGTGCGGCCATCTTGTTTCATACAACGTCCAAATACTTCGTGACTTCACCACTAGATGGCAGGATCGCCCATCAGATTGAACCACAAGGCTTCCATTGCGACGTACAAGCAATCCTAAAAACATCCGTGCTCTCAGATATGAGACATTACTCTCGAAAAGTAGTGTCCATTGAGATGGACAAGGGGTCTGAAAGGGATAAAACCATGTTGGAATTTTACTGCAATAGATAGGTTCGAAAAAGTGACTAGTTTCGAGATGTGAGTGTGCCACGAATATGATTCACTAGTAGCTGTAATCATTAAAAGACTTCTCCATAGGATCCGACGCAGGTGTGTGCTTGAATGGAAAGACGATTCCAAATTGCAGTCAGCATTTCTACCAGAAAGCGTAACACTAGCGATCTGAAAAGTATGTGTACACTTCTTACAATCTCAATCAGCACACCAAGAAGCAGTTGCAAATACCGGCTTCATACCACGTACCTTAGCCGAATCGCTTTCTAAATTCGGTGATTTTATTACGAGCTTACACCCTCGGCGACGTATAACTGCGCTGTCGGTCTGTTAATACGCACTCCGGCGATCACCGCCTATATCCAGCGTCACGGCATTTGTGTGGAAAAACCATTTCATTCGGAAGTAATGCCATACCTCGATTTATAAGGCTTGTATAGTTTTTAACGTGGATATCGTTAGCGATACTTGTGAGCACCTGTAGAACAAAGATCGCTTGTGAGAATAACATGACGTTGCAATCGTGTTTTTAACGTCTGGAGGCTTGTAAGACGATTATGCTCTCTTTCTAAGACACAGTGGTACCACTCCCAAGGAAAAAACTTATGAGACATGTCCACCCATCGCTGATTTGCGCTCAGTATTGTTTCGTATCGCTAGCATTCAGTTGGTGGTGAAGTATTATATTTTCCAAATGATTGGAAAAGAACACAGGTAGCCCCAGTCTTCAAGAAGGGTCGTCGAGCAGATGCGCAAAACTATAGACCTATATCTCTGACGTCGATCTGTTGTAGAATTTTAGAACATGTTTTTTGCTAGCGTAGCCGGCCGCGGTGGTCTCGCGGCTCTAGGCGCGCAGTCCGGAACCGCGCGACTGCTACGGTCGCAGGTTCGAATCCTGCCTCGGGCATGGATGTGTGTGATGTCCTTAGGTTAGTTAGTTTTAAGTAGTTCTAAGTTCTAGGGGACTGATGACCACAGCTGTTAAGTCCCATAGTGCTCAGAGCCATTTGAACCATTTTTTTGCTCGCGTATCATGTCGTTTTTGGAAACCCAGAATCTACTCTGTAGGAATCAACATGGATTCCGGAAACAGCGATCGTGTGAGACCCAACTCGCTCTATTTGTTCATGAGACCCAGAAAATATTAGATACAGGCTCCCAGGTAGATGCTATTTTCCTTGACTTCCGGAAGGCATTCGATACAGTCGCCTGATAAACAAAGTAAGAGTCTACGTAATATCAGACCAGCTGTGTGGCTGGATTGAAGAGTTTTTAGCAAACAGAACACAGCATGTTGTTATCAATGGAGAGACGTCTACAGACGTTAAGGTGACCTCTGGCGTGCCACAGGGGAGTGTTACGGGACCATTGCTTTTCACAATATACAGGGTGAGTCACCTAACATTACCGCTGGATATATTTCGTAAACTACATCAAATACTGACGAATCGATTCCACAGACCGAACGTGAGGAGAGGGGCTAGTGTAATTGGTTAATACAAACCATAAAAAAATGCACGGAAGTATGTTTTTTAACACAAACCTACGTTTTTTTAAATCGAACCCCGTTAGTTTTGTTAGCACATCTGAACATATAAACAAATACGTAATCAGTGCCGTTTGTTGCATTGTAAAATGTTAATTATATCCGGAGATATTGTAACCTAAAGTTGATGCTTGAGTACCACTCCTCCGCTGTTCGATCGTGTGTATCGGAGAGCACCGAATTACGTAGGCATCCAAAGGGAACGGTGATGGACCTTAGGTACAGAAGAGACTGGAACAGCACATTACGTCCACATGCTAACACCTTTTTATTGGTCTTTTTCACTGACGCACATGTACATTACCATGAGGGGTGAGGTACACGTACACACGTGGTTTCCGTTTTCAATTACGGAGTGGAATAGAGTATGTCCCGACATGTCAGGCCAATAGATGTTCAATGTGGTGGCCATCATTTGCTGCACACAATTGCAATCTCTGGCGTAATGAATGTCGTACACGCCGCACTACATCTGGTGTAATGTCGCTGCAGGCTGCCACAATACGTTGTTTCATATCCTCTGGGGTTGTAGGCACATCACGGTACACATTCTTCTGCCACAATACGTTGTTTCATATCCTCTGGGGTTATAGGCACATCACGGTACACATTCTCCTTTAACATACCCCACAGAAAGAAGTCCAGAGATGTAAGATCAGGAGAACGGGCTGGCCAATTTATGCGTCCTCCACGTCTATGAAACGCCCGTCGAACATCCTGTCAAGGGTCAGCCTAGTGTTAATTGCGGAATGTGCAGGTGCACCATCATGCTGATACCACATACGTCGACGCGTTTCCAGTGGGACATTTTCGAGCAACGTTGGCAGATCATTCTGTAGAAACGCGATGTATGTTGCAGCTGTTTGGGCCCCTGCAGTGAAGTGAGGACCAATGAGGTGGTCGCCAATGATTCCGCACCATAAATTTACAGTCAACGGTCGCTGTCGCTCTACCTGTCTGAGCCAGCGAGGATTGTCCACGGACCAGTAATGCATGTTCCGTAGATTGACTGCCCCGTGGTTTGTGAAACCTGCTTCATCGGTAAACAGGTAGAACTGCAATGCATTCTCTGTTAATGTCCATTGGCAGAGTTGCACTCGATGATTAAAGTCATCACCATGTAATTGCTGATGTAGCGACACATGAAACGGGTGAAAGCGGTGACGATGCACTATGCGCATAACACTACTTTGACTCAGTCCACCGGCTCTCGCAATGTCCCGTGTACTCATGTGTGGGTTCATGGCAACAGCAGCTAACACACCAACTGCACCCGCTTCTCCTGTGACGGGCCTGTTACGGACCCGTTTGCGTGCTACGACCATACCTGTTGCATACAGTTGGCGGTAGATGTTTTGCAATGTGCGGCACGTTGGATGCTCTCTGTCCGGGTACCGTTCTGCATACACCCTGCAGGCTTCAGCTGCATTTCGTCGACACTCGCCATAGATGAGTATCATCTCCGCCTTTTCAGAGTTCGAATACACCATGGTCACAGTTCCTACAACATTACACTATCACAGACGTCTGGTAACACGGTGTACTACAGTTGGTCTGCGTGCGGAGACGAATGCAGAATAACAATAGCAGCAAGCGCTACACGCGGACACTGCGACAACTAGATCAAACCACAACAGTGCACTACAGCCACACTCGTAAACACGGTCGTCGTCGTAAACATGTCCCTGCAGATGCTGCTCGTCGACCGTGGCCCGTGTTCGTTACAACACGCAACTGAACGTCGGAGGTTTCAAGCGTCAACTTTAGGTTACAATATCTCTGGATGTAATTAACAATTTACAATGCAACAAACGGCACTGATTACGTATTTGTTTATATGTTCAGATGTGCTAACAAAACTAACGTGGTTCCATTTAAAAAAAACGTAGGTTTGTGTTAAAAAACATACTACCGTGCATTTTTGTATGGTTTCTATTAAACAATTACACTAGCCCCTCTCCTCACGTTCGGTCTGTGGAATCGGTTCGTCAGTATTTGATGTGGTTTACGAAATATATCCAGCGGTAACGTTAGGTGACTCACCCTGTACATAAATGACCTAGTAGATAGTGTCGGAAGTTCCATGCGGCTTTTCGCGGATGATGCTGTAGTATACAGAGAAGGTGCAGCGTTAGAAAATTGTAGCGAAATGCAGGAAGATCTGCAGCGGATAGGCACTTGGTGCAGGGAGTGGCAATTGACCCTTAACATAGACAAATGTAATGTATTGCGAATACATAGAAAGAAGGATCCTTTATTGCATGATTATATGATAGCGGAACAAACACTGGTAGCAGTTACTTCTGTAAAATATCTGGGAGTATGCGTGCGGAACGATTTGAAGTAGAATGATCACATAAAATTAATTGTTGGTAAGGCGGGTACCAGGTTGAGATTCATTGGGAGAGTCCTTAGAAAATGTAGTCCATCAACAAAGGAGGTGGCTTACAAAACACTCGTTCGACCTATACTTGAGTATTGCTCATCAGTGTGGGATCCGTACCAGATCGGGTTGACGGAGGAGATAGAGAAGATCCAAAGAAGAGCGGCGCGTTTCGTCACAGGGTTATTTGGTAACCGTGATAGAGTTACGGAGATGTTTAGCAAACTCAAGTGGCAGACTCTGCAAGAGAGGCACTCTGCATCGCGGTGTAGCTTGCTCGCCAGGTTTCGAGAGGGTGCGTTTCTGGATGAGCTATCGAATATATTGCTGCCCCCTACTTATACCTCCCGAGGAGATCACGAATGTAAAATTAGAGAGATTCGAGCGCGCACGGAGGCTTTCAGACAGTCGTTCTTCCCGCGAACCATACGCGACTGGAACAGAAAAGGGAGGTAATGACAGTGGCACGTAAAGTGCCCTCTGCCACATACCGTTGGGTAGCTTGCGGAGTATAAATGTAGATGTGTAGATGTAGATGTAGCGGATGCGTGATAGATTCGCCTTGAGCAGCCGGCTTCTAAAGTATGTGTGTGTTCCGACATGTGCAAAGAAAATGACTATGTCCTGTCCTAAGGACAGTTATGGATTTCACGTGGAAAACTGTGATAACCACAAGGTGAATGAAATATGCTTATGAAGGAACGATAAAGGAGCCCTCTCATGTGATTGATAGTCTGCTGGGTATGGTCTTCTTCCAGTACAGACGACAAAACTTTGTACAGATCTGCACAAACGACTTCGAGTACTGGTCTCCAGCTCCACTGAGCGATACTTGTATAAGTAACGTGCTCAATGAGAATACGCAGACGGTAATTGTTCGTCGATATATCGGGAGAGAGAGATGCGGTAAAGTCTTGTAGGATATTCTACTACAAGGAGTGCTATAACAGGTTAAAAGTTTGGATGCAGATAGTTCTCTCAAAACTACACCGATTTTGCTCATAAAACTAATAGGAATCGGCTGAATCTTTTCTTGTGGAATCATGACTTTTTTTTATTATTATCGTCACGATTGCATGTTAAAAAACATTACCTCTAATTACAAAGTACACACCACTTGGATTATAGCTCGTTGTGGAACCCAGATATGAGACCGTTTTTTTCAGACATGTGAGTAGGCTGTGATGATCGAATTGCTTACAAAACTAGAACGCGAAAATGTGCTGCTGTATGATAGAACCTTTACAGACACGTCGGTAGAGGTATGCATCAAAAATATCAAATGTAAGCACGCAGACGGTAATTGCTTTTGACGTACCTCAAGATAGAGACAGGTGATAAAATCTTATAGCTGGTTCTATTACAAGTCAGGCTCTCACTCTTTGTTTCATAAACAGTAGTATGATATAGCATTGCATAGGTAAAACTGGACCTGCCGTAGTGTAAAAAAACAGCTGTGTTCTCTCGAATTATAGCTTGTTCTGCAGTTTTCGCATCAAAATAGTGCAAATTTTTTGCTGATTTTACTCAGGGTGGACATGTCTCTGCTGCTCATCTGTAATCAGGGACAGTGCACTTCGCTGGATGTCGCAAAATAATGAGATGCGAATTGTATCCTGTAGCTGAACGTAAAAACTATATCGATTTTGCTTATAATACTAAAAGAAAATAGACTGCGGCTACTATCGTGGAATTTACGTCGCGATTGTGTTATTTCCCTTTTTTAATAGATGTTTCCAGGAGACACGTTGATGTTAAATACTAATGTTACAGTCCAGTGCTCAGAACATCCAGAAGAGGCCGTGGCTTTCCCTTTAGACAAACAATCCGCGGTCGGCATAGCCCTAATTTATTCTGAGGGACGCAGGCATCGCGCTCTATTGTACGTGTAGCTTTTGTCGGCGTCGATAATGCTGACAGCCCAATCACATGCTCGAGGGGACGCATAATACTGAGGACACTGCGGGCCATCTGGACCATTCTCTGGAAGTTCGTTGTTGTTCCAGAGGGGCCGGCCTTTCTGAGAAATATGTTAACAGTTTGCAAGAACGAGTTGTGTTGACATTAAATAAAAATGTTTTCCATCGCAGAATGACAGGCTTATTGGAGGCCTTAGGGGCCTGCCTAGTCTGTGTCAGGTCGCCACCAGTGCATCCCCTAATCATTAGGGGCTGCTGTGTCGCTTTACTTTAGTCGAACAACTTGCATTTGTGATGGCAGTCCTTTTATCTCCTATCGTTTACTTAACTATACCTGCTTTTTTGGCGAAGGCAATCGCCTCAAGGCGGCCAGTGTCCTCAAGGTTATGGGGGATGGGCTGGTGCGGGCAGCAGCCGCAAAATGCTCGGAATTAGCAGTTTACTGCTTGAAAAAGCCTGTGTCCTCCCTGTAGGTGGATGGATGGAGGAAGGGAGAAAGGGGAGGGATGAGGGGGTAAGAGGGCCTCGATTTTCGGCCGTTTGTGAGCGCCTATCGATGAGAATGCACATTCAACTACCGCCCGCTCTGCAGTCTTTAGGGACGACGATTTTCCCCAGTACATGTGTTACATTATGACCTGTTCATTACGAGTGCTGGTTTTTTCACGAAAATTTCGAAGTGTAATTAGAACTGTGATGCATTTTTTCTATCTGTTGTGGTAGCGTGTATTGGCTTCGATTACCTGGGCTGCAGGTTGATTTTTGAACAAGCTTCTGTAGCGAACTCTGACATCAAACAACAATAGACATTGTCCTCGACTGTATGCTTACAGGTAATACAATTATTAAACTGCTCTCTGTCTAACACCAGCATTTCGTCAGTTGAACATATTTCCTACCAAAAAGAATATAGATACCGCCTTACACCTCAGCCTTTTTCCCTCCAGCTTGTAGGTGAAGGACAGAGTTGGAGTGTGTCTGTCACTAGTTTCGAGAGGTATTATGAATTTTTTCCCAGCAGAATAGCATCAGTCGTATGGTATAGCCAATTTTTGAGCTGTATTGCGATTTAGTCCGTCCTTGTGTAGTGTTGTGCATATAGTTGTGTAATTAGGCCTGATCTTTATGATTAATTACATAATTAGGACTGATCTTTATGTCACTTTCCCAACCAAAATAAATAAAGTTTACTAACCTAACCTTCCTCTTCTGCATCTGGACAGTTTCCTTGTGGTGAGAGGAGTACTTCGGCTTTCCATCCAGGAGGACCAGGATTTGAGACCTGGAAAGGACACTGGCATTTTTAATTTACCACCTATTCCAAGCGCCTCTAGTGGTATCATTGTGTTCAGGGGGTGCACTTGGGCATTCTGTCCTGGAGAACTAAGGTTCTAGTCCCAGAAAGGGCACTGTTAATTTTAATTTCCCAACATTTCCCATTCAGGGGCTAGGGTAGGATGTCAGCATAGCCCTGGGACAAAGAAATTCCCACAAAATTCGAAATTCCCGCCAAAATTCCTAATTTCCAATAATAGGGTGTGCGGGCGTGGTGAGTGGGAGGGTGGGAGGGGGGAGGTGGCTGGGATCATCCAGAGATGGGGGGTGGGCATGGTCAGGTGTGGGGTTGGGCGCGGATGGGCAAATTAATTTATGAATTTAATTAATTTGCATATCAATTTGATATCAAAATTTCACCTGTAACCCCACCCTCCTACTATTAGTATTTGGTCATCTAGTGAAAAAATATTTGCTTGTGATGAATCTGCCACTCCATGTCTTGCTTGTTCTTGGTTGTCTCGAACGCGTCAGTCATTGGCTGTGACCTTTGCAACAATGCCTTCCTTTAGCCCTGGGACCAGACAATGCTGTTGTTAGCAGTTCTTTGGCAATGGTAAAAACTGAGTACGTCGAGGAATCTGCGTAGTTATTTCGCTGTAACTGAGCGTGGAATGCTCAGTACCGCCTCAATCTTCTCAGGCAAGAGGCTCGATCCCTCTGACGTAAGTATATATCCTAAGAAGGCGATCTCCGGTTTACCAGTTACACACTTTGTAAGGTTCAGTACGGTACCAAGGGCAGCAAGGCGTTCGAAAACTTGAACGAGATGCTGTTAATGGGCTTCTGCATTCTCCGGAAAAACGAAAATATCGTCCAGACAAGCGAAGCAGTGTCGTAAAATACGTAGAACTGAATCGTTGAATCTTTGCCGTGTCTGTGAGGCGTTTCTGAAGCCAAATGTCCTGAATGAACTCTCAAATAATCCGAAAAGCTTGATTACTGCGGTTTTCGGAATATCTTTCTCAGATACAGGGATTTGGGTACAGTAGAGTCCAGTTAATTCTAACTAATTGGGACTGGACCTTTCGGATTACGGATTTGTTCGGATTAGCCGGAATTACGGTGACAAGTTTCTAGAATGAGGTTTACCAAGCAGATAAGTAGGTACACCATGGTAACAAATGGGAACAAGAGTGGGAACAATGGCTCACTCTCACTCCCTGCCCTTGTTGTTGTGTATTGTTGAAACCTTTGTAGTGTCTGAGGTCAGTGCACTGCCAGTTGGCTCGCAAAGCGCTTGGTTATGTTAGTTCTCGATCGCTGGCACGAGTAACAGTTGTATTGTATTCGTTCAGGTGTACTGGTGTACGTATTTTCGTCAGGAGTAAACAGAAACAAACAACGTTGACTCTCAAAGAAAAACTGAATGCTTTCAAGTGGATAGACAATGGAGAGAATGTATCTAAACTGGCAACGGAACTGAGTGTTGGTAAAGCAACCATTTATGATTGGAAGAAAAACCGAGTGAAGCTTGAACAGTCCTGTGCAACGTCTTCGGGAAAAACACTCGAAAGTCGGCATACTTTCAAACAGTCCAAGTACGATAAAGTGGATGAAGCTTTTTTCCTTTGGTTTACGCAGGAAAGAGAAAGCGAACTCCTTTTAGTGGAGCATTGGTTCAGGAGAAGGCAGTTGACGTCAACAAGCTAATGAATGGTGACGAGTCTTTTAGTGCGAATACGGGTTTGACAGGTTCAAAAAAACAGTATGGAATCCGTCAGTTAACAATTACTGGAGAGCAGCTTTCTTCTGACCGTGATGCAGCGAGGGAATACTTGGGTGAGTTCGAAAGAATGATAAGAGAGGAAAAGTATTCTCCCCATCAAATTTATAACATTGACGAGACTGGCCTTAATTTTAGGGCATTCCCAACAAAAAGCCTGGCATCAAAAGCAGAAGTCCATGCTCCAGGTTTTAAAATGTGCAAAGATCGTGTGAATTTATTAACGTGCATCAACGCTGCTGGTGATCACAAGCTGAGTGTTGGTAAAGCAACCATTTATGATTGGAAGAAAAACCGAGTGAAGCTTGAACAGTCCTGTGCAACGTCTTCGGGAAAAACACTCGAAAGTCGGCATACTTTCAAACAGTCCAAGTACGATAAAGTGGATGAAGCTTTTTTCCTTTGGTTTACGCAGGAAAGAGAAAGCGAACTCCTTTTAGTGGAGCATTGGTTCAGGAGAAGGCAGTTGACGTCAACAAGCTAATGAATTGCTGATCGGCAAATCTGCTAGGCACAGAGCTTTTAAAAACTGCAACGTGAAGTCGCTGCCCATATATTATCGCAATCAGAAAAAAGCATGGCTGGATCGTAAGCTGTTCACAGAATGGTTTCACGGCCAGTTTCTTCGACGGTTTTCTAAGGAAAATCATTTGTCTCCCCGTGCAATCATTTTGATTGATAACGCGCCATCTCGCCACAGTACTGAGGAATTACGTGATGGAGAAATTGTGGCGAAGTTTTTGCCGCCGAATGTTACACCACTTCTACAGGCGATGGACCAGGGTGTACCGCAAACATCAAAACTTATTTACAGAAAGCAGTTTTTAAGCCTGCTGATCCAAGATGACAGCATTCTTTTAGTGCACAAAATAAAAAAGATCAATGTGAATGATGTTGTTTATTGGGCTGCTGAGGCATGGCAGAATATTTCAGAAAATACTCTGAGAAAATCGTGGTGTAAATTGTGGACATCTCTTGAATTTCAGGACAACCTAGTTGAAAATGGAGGGGAAAATCTACTACAAATGATACAATCTGGATGTGAAGAAGGTAGTGAAAGAGACGTAGATGAGTGGATGGCAGCGGATGGGGCATGCGTGGAGAACTTTACTGACGCTCATTTAGTTGCTGCCGTGACCCAAGACGAGGAAGAAGTGGACTGCTGTAAAGAAAGAGACAATGAGCCTGAAAGCGACAAAAGAGAGCTGGTGCCACACAGCGACGTAGCAGAGGCCCTTGACCTCGTGCTACGTCATTTGGAGGAACAGCCCACTGCTACACCTGCTGATTTGATGTTTATGAGACGATGGCGCAACTATGCGTCATATAACAGATTGTCTTCATTACGCCAAAAAACAATGAGTGTTTGTCATCTAAAAAGTAGGGATAAAATGTCCGCTGTATTTTAGTAAATCTGACAGCTTTTCTTTCATTGTTATGCCTTGTTTAAATCTAATATTTTCTTGCCAATTTTTCAAATACATTTTTACTGTACCGTGTAAATTAAAATAGTGTGTATGTACAGCAGTTTACCGCACAATTTTCCATACTTACACTTACATTTTTGATGTTCGGAATAACCGTACGTTCGGATTACCGGGTTTCGGATTAGCGGGACTCTGCTGTGTATGCCTTAGTGCAGTCAAGTCACTGAAGACCTGTTTCCCACTTAAGGTGTGAATGTAACCCTTCAAATGTGATATTGGGCAACAATACGGATTGGTTCTGAAATTCAAAGCACAGTAGTCTCCGCATTGGCCACTACGCACTGTTCTTTCTGGGTACCAAGTGCAGAGTTGACGTCAAGCCGCTGTTAGATGGATGTATCGAACTCGGGTTTGCCGGCCGGTGTGGCCGAGCGGTTCTAGGCGCTACAGTCTGGAACCGCGCGACCGCTACGGTCGCAGGTCCGAATCCTGCCTCAGGCATGGATGTGTGTGATGTCCTTAGGTTAATTAGGTTTAAGTAGTTCTAAGTGCTAGGGGACTGATGACCATAGTGCTCAGAGCCATTTTGAACTCGGGTTTTGTTACAGCATACCTGTCAGGCGCCAACAGCCGGGGCCTACACGAAACTGTGGTGGGGGGGGGGGGGACTGCTGTGCTGTTAATCTAACAGATAGTATCGTGACGTATGTTCTGAGCGGCCCCCAGAGTCCTTGTGATTTTCGAAAACTGGCTGATTACACTGGTGATCAGGTCTTCTGCTGCCTCGATAAGCTTCTGCTGTCTACATCTACATCTACATCCATACTCCGCAAGCCACCTGACGGTGTGTGGCGGAGGGTACCTTCAGTACCTCTATCGGTTCTCCCTTCTATTCCAGTCTCGTATTGTTTGTGGAAAGAAGGATTGTCGGTATGCCTCTGTGTGGGCTCTAATCTCTTTGATTTTATCCTCATGGTCTCTTCGCGAGATATACGTAGGAGGGAGCAATATACTGCTTGACTCTTCGGTGAAGAGCTGGATAAGCTTGACGCCGCAGCTGCCGGTGTGACGTCAATACCCGGCCGTCGTCAGCCTGGTGACAGCATCCTGTAAGACGGCGTTGCTGATGTCCAGTAGCAGATGGTAGCGAACTAGCAGATCTGCTCCAATTATCCTCCATGTCGGCAACAACGAAAGTCCACTAGCTTTTGGCTGCCAGCAACTGGAATCACTCAACAGAGGAAAGTCCACTGGACCTGACGGGATACCAGTTCGATTCTACACAGAGTACCCTTAAGAACTTGCCCCCCTTCTAACAGCCGTGTACCGCAAGTCTCTAGAGGAACGGAAGGTTCCAAATGATTGGAAAAGAGCACAGGTAGTCCCAGTCTTCAAGAAGGGTCGTCGAGCGGATGCGCAAAACTATAGACCTATATCTCTGACGTCGGTCTGTTGTAGAATTTTAGAACATGTTTTTTGCTCGAGTATCATGTCGTTTTTGGAAACCCAGAATCTACTATGTAGGAATCAACATGGATTCCGGAAACAGCGATCGTGTGAGACCCAACTCGCTTTATTTGTTCATGAGACCCAGAAAATATTAGATACAAGCTCCCAGGTAGATGCTATTTTTCGTGACTTCCGGAAGGCGTTCGATACAGTTCCGCACTGTCGCCTGATAAACAAAGTAAGAGCCTACGGAATATCAGACCAGCTGTGTGGCTGGATTGAAGAGTTTTTAGCAAACAGAACACAGCATGTTGTTATCAATGGAGAGACGTCTACAGACGTTAAAGTAACCTCTGGCGTGCCACAGGGGAGTGTTATGGGACCATTGCTTTTCACAATATATATAAATGACCTAGTAGATAGTGTCGGAAGTTCCATGCGGCTTTTCGCGGATGATGCTGTAGTATACAGAGAAGTTGCAGCATTAGAAAATTGTAGCGAAATGCAGGAAGATCTGCAGCGGATAGGCACTTGGTGCAGGGAGTGGCAATTGACCCTTAACATAGACAAATGTAATGTACTGCGAATACATAGAAAGAAGGATCCTTTATTGTATGATTATATGATAGTGGAACAAACACTGGTAGCAGTTACTTCTGTAAAATATCTGGGAGTATGCGTGCGGAACGATTTGAAGTGGAATGATCATATAAAATTAATTGTTGGTAAGGCGGGCATCAGGTTGAGATTCATTGGGAGAGTTCTTAGAAAATGTAGTCCATCAACAAAGGAGGTGGCTTACAAAACACACGTTCGATCTATACTTGAGTATTGCTCATCAGTGTGGGATCCGTACCAGATCGGGTTGACGGAGGAGATAGAGAAGATCCAAAGAAGAGCGGCGCGTTTCGTCACAGGGTTATTTGGTAACCGTGATAGAGTTACGGAGATGTTTAACAAACTCAAGTGGCAGACTCTGCAAGAGATGCGCTCTGCATCGCGGTGTAGCTTGCTCGCCAGGTTTCGAGAGGGTGCGTTTCTGGATGAGCTATCGAATATATTGCTTCCCCCTACTTATGCCTCCCGAGGAGATCACGAATGTAAAATTAGAGAGATTCGAGCGCGCACGGAGGCTTTCAGACAGTCGTTCTTCCCGCGAACCATACGAGACTGGAACAGAAAAGGGAGGTAATGACAGTGGCACGTGAACTGCCCTCCGCCACACACCGTTGGGTGGCTTGCGGAGTATAAATGTAGATGTAGATGTACATGAACTTTAAGCTAGTGGACTGGCGGTACTTATGCTTCTTGTCGCGCGGCATAACACTTGAGTCGGAGCCCATATCAATAAAAACTTCCTCCCTGACTTGTGGTCCGTCAGAAATAGGCGGGTAGAGGCACAACTAGAGGCATCGGCTTCTACTTGAGGCTCACATACTCGAATGTGAGGTTACACTTTTGAGCTTAGTCGCTTAACCGCTGATGGTACCTGCTATATATTATCATCGCGACGAGAGGTGTGGGATGTGGAATGGCTCCATGAGCAACGTCGGCATTTGCTTTTAGCGCCGCGATCGGCGAGAAGTTCATTCAGTTGTTTACCCAGAGCATCAGTCCTGTTTAACAAGTCATCATTCAACTGTTGTTCAAGTGTTGTTACCTTTCTTGACAGTCTGTCACTATCAGGTTTCATCCCTGCCGAAGGACTGTTGCACACAACTGCCGAGTCAGAGCTGGAAGCGGGCACAATGGGATCATGAATGCGATCAGCCAGGGCAGCCACATCGTCTAAAGCAATTTCAGTTGGAGATGCGACTATCACTGTAACTTGTGCTGGTGCCTGCTGCTCCATAATGTGCATACCAATGTTTCTGGCACCATGTGTGCGTTAACCCTGCTCTGTAAGTGGCCTAGGAACTGCGATGGGTTCTTGTCACCTATATCTTCCTGCATTATCACTTGTACTCTCTCCTCTCAAGAAGCGTACACTCGGCGTGTGAGTTCTGACTTCGACTTCAAGTACACATCTACTGTCAGCGGTGTCGTTATAAGGTCCTGCACCTCCACTGAGAATCGATGATCGAACTGGCTGACCACAAGCGCGAATTTTGATGATTCCATTGTTATTCCTGAAGAGAAGAAATTTGCCTCAGCTTGCGCATACCAGAACGCAGGATTGGTAGGCCAAAACGGCGGGAATCTCACAGGCAGTCTTGATGTGATGAGTGAGTCGTAATCTGTCATTTTAGAGATGCGAGACGATATCTTCTGTAAAAAATTGTAGTCCTTGACCATGTATCATGTCTGTGTCAACACTGAAGCTGAACCTTGTAGGGCTACAAGTGCACTCTCTACAAATTATCATAGAAATAAACGTAAATAAAAAGAGAGTAACATTTATTGAGTCTCAAATGTAATGAACATCCTAACTTTAACACAAACAACAAGAAACGAATAATTTTTAACTATAATGTAGATCAAGTCCAAAGAATGCTCTACTCCCGCAGCAAGGAATAAGCACGCGAGGTAGTGTTACAAGTGGCTAGCATGCGAACCTCCTTGACTGGCGATAAGCTGATCACGCCTGTTGAGTGCACAATCTCCACTGGTCGCCACAAACTTGCACCTGACTGCCTCAAAGCAAAGCACATTATGCTAATGTATGATCCAAATATTGACAACTACAGGATACAGTTGCAGATGATCAGATGATATGACACCCCGCTTGAAAGTGAGATGTTGAGGGTGCATTTGCAGTTTTTATCAATGTGTTCACAGACGTTTTTAAGACATGTTGCCCAAAAGGTTCTGAAAGGAGTATGGCACCAGCCTGAAAACATGACTCTATGTCCAAGTGGTTCACACTTATTCTGCAGAGGCTTAGGATATTAGTTATGATTTGCTATGATAAATATAAAGATTACAATGCATGCAAAGCTAGTTACATTGAGTTAAAGAGTAAATACAGATCAGAAATCAGGTTAGCAAAGGGTAAGCAAATGACAATTACATTAGTAAGTCCCACCTCAAATGTAGAACTGCTTGGAATGTTGTAAATACCAAACTAGAGAGAGGCAAAAATTATGAAAGTGATAACGGCGATGTTAATATCACGCTAGATTAATTCATTTTGTTAATGATTGTAACATAAGTTCGTCTACTGCAACTGAGTCAAATAATAAATATGAACAGGATCTAAAGTATGCTGTCTCTTTCGTACAACATTCTGAACATATTTCTTCTACATGTGAGTGGGAAGAGGTTCATTTAAGTGATACCATGAAATCAACAGTAAAATTAAGCAGCTCAAAAGCAGGAGACATTCGTGGTTTATCTAATTTTGCAATTAAAACAAAAAATAGAAGGAGTTTACTTGTAAACTGGACATTTGCTAGTGGTTGTGTCCCAGTATATTTAAAAATGGCAGTGGTCACACTGCTAAACAAAAAAGAGATTGATGATGTTCAAGTAATCATCGACCAATTTCTCTAATACCCATTTTATCACATGTAGTAGAGCACTGCATGCAACTACAAATCCATAAACATCTATCTGCCAACATCATTCTTAGTGATTCTTAATATAGTTTCAGACTTAGCATATCAACTGTGAAAGCAGTGGAAAATATTATTTCTTTCCCTTTGTCTGCATTCGAATCCAAATTTTCTGTGTATGCCACACTTCTAGACCTGAGTAAAGCTTTCGACTTTGTCAGCCACAGAACTATATTAAAAAAAGCTCTATCTTATGGTTTTAAAGGCAAAGTTCTGTCTCTGATTACATCTCATCTCAGTGAGAGAAGACAAATTTTACATTTTAACAAAAACCAAATCAGCACTCTGGGTGTAACATGAGGTATCCCACAAGGTTCCATGCATTTCATAATTTATATAAATGATTTGTCCAATAAGATGCCATGTAAGTCGCTACTATATGCAGATGACACCATCTTTCTTACAGTTGATGGTGTCTTGAACACAGTCAAGCAGAAAAGTGTAAAACAACTCAGAATATCCAGTATATGTTTCAGTGATAATGTATCACAAATTAACCAATCTAAAACTGAAAATATTATTTTCTGTCTACATAACAACAACTGTAGTGCTCAGTTAAGCTTCATGGCATTCATCTCAATCCAAGATTAACTTGGGAAACTCACACTAACTATGTATGTAAAATTTAACTCAAAGCATCTCTCTGCTAATCCAACTTACGACAAGTGTGCTTTTTCCACAGGCATCTGACAATGCAGTGCTGTTATGAGGCAACTAGTCTGAAGAAAAATGAATTTGGCAGAAAAAGGCCATTAGGTACGTTGCTGGAGGAAGAAACCACTTATCATATACAGAATACCTTAAAGAGCTCAAAATACTGATGGTGGCATCACTGTTTATTCTCAGCTGCTTAGTGCATATACAGGTAAACGAAGACAGCGAGAAACTATGAGAGTCTATACACAACTGGGACAAATACTAAAAGGTGCATGATGGATATCCCAGTTACTGCACTTGAGGAAACACAAAATAGTTACACGTACCTAGGGATATAATTATTTAATATGTTAAAACCTCAGCATGCAGTGTATCACTGAATCTCTTTAGAAATATTACAAAAAAGGTGTCTTGAAGAAAAGTCTTCTGTACAATAGAAGAATTTTTAGAAAATGTGATAAAAGTGATCTAATCTCTAAAGTTGATCCACAATATGGCCACTATATTATGTGAGCTATTGTATCATACTATTGCGTTTTATTTTCGTAATGCATTTATATTTATTCATTAACATGTATCAAGCATATCTCATATATATTTGTTAAAATGTTTTTCTCAGCATGTGTACTGTGTTACATATACTGTTTCTCCTTTTGTCATTCTGCATGATGCATTTATATTTAATGATTACAGTGTGTCCTGTATAAACGATATATATTTCTTGAACATGTTAAAAATGTATGACTTAGTATGTAGCTATGTAAAATGTATATAGCTATGTAAAATGATTACATCAGCTGCATGGAAAATGCTTAAAGATGGATCAGTAAATCAAATTAAATCATGGTGTAGTGTTGTTGGAATTGTGTTAAGTAATAGATTGGTATTACTTATCTAAATACCGGGTAATTCCTAGCATTAACAACACATATTTCAAAACCACCTATAATTAACTGTGTGTCAATCTACAATTTTTTTATCATCAGCTTTTAAAAATATTCAACATGACCACACAGAGGTCACAAATTCCAAAGTTTCAATATGAGTTAAGCAAAAAAAAATTTCCAAAATACAAAATCATACTAGGCCTACACATATAAAATATAAAATTTCATGGCTGTTCTTGGTTTTCTGATAATATGAATACTCATTTTGTATTTCACTGTGCACAGTGCTTACGCTACCATAGAGGTTATATCCACAGATTCAATAAATTCCACATTACAACAGGAATTAAATACAAGGAAGACGAAACCTAAATGTTGGATCCGAAAATATTAAAAGTCGAGGTGACTCATGGCTTTGTGGGGATGAAAAGAACCAGCACACAAAATTTCACACTTCGCAGGACTGATATGATTTATGGCTTCTGCAACTCCCAACCATTTCATGGTGAATATATTTTTCGTCCATCACTTACTGACACACAGATGTATTGCTAACATCAGAATTTAATTTCCACTCAATTAGGGCCGAAAGATTTCATTGGTTGGTGGTAACTTCGTTCTCAGTGGTTGACTGCACTGTCGAGCTACATCTTTAGACTTGAATGTATTTTTGGTTGAGGAAATAAGCGCCAGGTTCACAGATGCGTCTAACGTGGCGCCACAGTTTGTGCCATGCTGTAGTGGCATCGTGAGCTACCATTCACACAGGACGCCACAAATTCTCCGGAGTTGCACAGCTTTTGGTATGGCGTCAATTGAAACCATATGGTCGGATATGAATGGCACAGTGCAGGTTATGGCCTTAGATCCCTGACAGGAGTTAAATACAAGGGAGACGAAACCTAAATATTGGATGCAAAAACAGATTTCGCACAGGGATAAATCAGGGGAAGCAAACAAAAAAATGTTCAAATGTATGTGAAATCTTATGGGACTTAACTGCTAAAATCATCAGTGACTAAGCTTACACACTACTTAACTTGAATTATCCTAAGCACAAACATACACACCCACGCCTGAGGGAGGACTCGAACCTCCGTCGGGACCAGCTGTGGGAAACAAACACATTTATAAAAGAAACAATACTAAGAGACGAAAATGCTGTCTGCAGTGGCAAAGTAACCAACAGCTGGCATGTAAATATAATCGGCAGGCGAGATTTTAGATGGTAGGAGACGATGTACTGGCAGAATTGAAGCTGTGGTGATGGGTCGTGAGTCATGCTTGGGTAGCTCAGATGGTAGAGCACTTGCCCGCAAAAGGCAAAGGTCCCGAGTTCGAGTCTCGGTCCGGCACACAGCTTTAATCTGTCAGCGCATACTCCGCTGCAGAGTGAAAACCTCATTTAAGATTTTTGAATCTTATTGTATTCATTGATACAGGCATTTTTAACAACTAATGTTTAGTTTAAAAGCTGCTATATCACACTCTGGAATTATTTCCACCGTATAATCCACGATATATACAATGTTTGGTCTCAAAATTACGAAGTTTATTCGACTCGCTTTTTTGGTTAAATATATTAAGCTTCTTTATTTATTCAACAATCCGGCAAATTATTTGGATGATAAGGGAAATGTACAATGGAAGTGTGAGCTTTTGTGTAACGTCTAGGGTGGGTCAACCATAGCAGCACTAGTCAGATCGCAGCATCAACGCAATAAAACCTAGGTCAATCATAGCAGCACTAATCAGATCGCAGCATCAACATAATAAAACCACAATCTACCCAGTGTTACATAATGGCAACCCTCTGCCAGGATCTTGCAAAAATATGAATCTTCTAATCAAGTCTAGGTCTTAGTTCTATCAATGCAGTTTTGTAGATACCATGTTAATAGACAACAAGGTGCTCAGTATTACAGTAGTTGTATTACATGTTTCTTACCTTATAAATAAATAAAAAACTTTTTTATTTTAAATTCAGTGCAATAATATTTGTAAAATGACTCTTAGTGTTCATTAAAAAATGACGATCATTCCACTTGGGACCTGTGGAATGGTACATTAGCTTATTTGTTTTAGTTGTAAATATTTGTCATGTATTGTTGTTTTTCTGACATGTTCCACATCCTGGAGGACCTCCTCACTACGGATCAATTGGAATGAAAGTAAATCTAATCTAATCTAATCAGTATTATAAAAATTCGATGTGTGGAACTATTAGTTGTTTTGTGAAGTGTGCAATAAACTCTTAAGAACAGAATAAATAATGTGCATATGCCATAACCAATATTTCATTTTCAGATTTTTTTGTGAGTTTTACCCTCACTTTTTTTGTAACATTTTTTCTCATCATACAGCACATATCTCTTGCCATCTCAGTGGAGTTAGTAAGGATTAAATGAAGAAAATCCTTAAGGGTACGCTATGTAAGCCATGTAAAGATACAGAATGATATGTATAGAAGTAATAAATTGTAATCATAATGTAGGGTTTGTAATTTTAGAATAGAGTAGGATCTAAAGAAAAGTAATTTGCAACATCACAAAGAAACGAGAAAAGGAAACGTTAGTGTCAAAGTAACTGTTCAACCAATCTGTTTCAAGACAGCATTGGTATGTAGTAAAGTGTTCGTTTGTAGCAAAAGATATCAGAACAAAGTGGAAATGTCGCATACAAGACCCACAAACAGAACCAGAAAATTAGCAAGTAGTCATGCTTACATTGTGATGCTAAAAACAAGCTTGTAACTTACACTGCCAACACAATATTTGATGGATTAACTGAAGCAATGTAGGAACAATTAGACATCTTGTAGACTGGTGTGTAGCAACACCACATGTTGAAGAGAAAGATCCATAATAAACCTTCAAAACAATGGAATCTTCAAAGAAAGGTGTCAGGAAGCATTGTGCACCTGGAAATTTTGTATTTGTAACAGAGGAAAATGGCTGTGCAACTTAACGGTTGACAAATTTCGTGTTTGGTGTTCCTTGGCTAAGTCAGTGCGTCTTGTTTGTTTTTCTGATACCTTCTCCCTGTCAGATAAACATAGAAGACCAATTTTTGTAGAAGAAGGAGGGCTTACCACAGGTGCAAGAGCGATGTTTTGTGTTGTTTGCAGAAGGGCTCGATGTATTGTGTGCTTGTGGAGGTTATTCAGATTATTCAAGGAACACAAGGCGATTGTCAAATGGGGCTGCAAACTGAAAAGGCTTACTTTGCAGAAAAAATCTTGTACAGCTTTGACACAGCTGTTTTTTCATAAAAATATGTTTCTACCACTAATGATCTGTTTGTTCAACACGCAAACACCGTTGAGTGCAGCAAAATCATTAAAATGATTGTTGGATATCAATAAAAGGGGACTAAACAATGCATCTTAGTAATTTCAGCTGAGTGTGACAGTGTGGACAGCAGAATGCATACACTACTAAACTAATAAAACACATACTAATATAGTACTGAGAACGCTAAACCATATTAATACTAACCTGTGACAAAGCCACGTTGTAAAAAAATATTTAGCTGAAGATTTTGAAAAATTATAACTGAAACATTTTAAAATATTACCATTTCTTCTTTTTGTTATTGCAAACGATTTTTAATTCAGATTGATAAAGTAGAAACAATATTTCATGGCAAAATTTATTATAGCAAAGGATTTTTAATTCAGATTGATAAATATGTAATACAATATTAATGTCAAAATTTACATCATTTCTCTTTATTGTAACGAATTTCGTTTTAAAATCAAAATCAGAATTTATTTTTCAATTGAAAATGTCATTTATGTAAATGTAAAGAATATGTTGTGACATTAGTCATAAACTACAGACTAACAAGGGAATGGTCAGTAAGACACGTCGAAACCTACACTGAAATTTTTTACACATGAAGAACACCCACGAGAAAATACACTTTCAAAATCTTAGCTGTCAAGCTCCCACTAGACCCGTGGTCTAGGGGTAGCGTCTTTGATTCATAAACAAAACGTCTCCGGTCCCGGGTGCGATCCCCACCACTGCCTAAATTTTGATAAATAATCAGCATTGGCGGCCGAAGACTTCCGGCATAAGAAGTCAGCCTCATTCTGCCAACGGCCTTGTCAAAGAGGGCGGAGGAGCGGATAGAGGTTCAGGGCACTCTCTTGTCCTAGGGGTGGGAAATTGTCCCTAAAGGCGGAAGAATCAGCAATGATCAACGACATGAGGATGCAGAAGGCAATGGAAACCACTGCATTAAAGACACGTAACGTGTATCCACAGTACATGTGGCCTGTATTTGAAGAAGTGTCATGATGATCTCTCCATTGGCAAAAGATTCCGGTATAGTCCCCCATTCGGATCTCTGGGAGGTTACCATGAGCAAAAGATTGAATAATCAACGAAAGGATAACGAGTCGGGGCGTGGAATGTCAGAAGCTTGAACGTGGTAGGGAAACTAGAAAATCTGAAAAGGGAAATGCAAAGGCTCAATTTAGACATAGTAGGGGTCAGTGAAGTGAAGTGGAAAGAAGACAAGGATTTCTGGTCAGATGAGTATCGGGTAATATCGACAGCAGCAGAAAATGGTACAACAGGTGTTGGATTCATTATGAATAGGAAGGTAGGGCAGAGGGTGTGTTACTGTGAACAGTTCAGTGACCGGGTTGTTCTAATCAGAATCGACAGCAGACCAATACCGACAACGATAGTTCAGGTATACATGCCGACGTCGCAAGCTGAAGATGAACAGATAGAGAAAGTGTATGAGGATATTGAAAGGGTAATGCAGTATGTAAAGGGGGACGAAAATCTAATAGTCATGGGCGACTGGAATGCAGTTGTAGGGGAAGGAGTAGAAGAAAAGGTTACAGGAGAATATGGGATGGGACAAGGAATGAAAGAGGAGAAAGACTAATTGAGTTCTGCAACAAGTTTCAGCTAGTAATAGCGAAATACCCTGTTCAAGAATCACAAGAGGAGGAGGTATACTTGGAAAAGGCCGGGAGATACGGGAAGATTTCAATTAGAATACATCATGGTCAGACAGAGATTCCGAAATCAGATACTGGATTGTAAGGCGTTCCCAGGAGCAGATATAGACTCAGATCACAATATAGTAGTGATGAAGAGTAGGCTGAAGTTCAAGACATTAGTCAGGAAGAATCAATACGCAAAGAAGTGGGATACGGAAGTACTAAGGAATGACGAGATACGTTTGAAGTTCTCTAACGCTATAGATACAGCAATAAGGAATAGCGCAGTAGGCAGTACAGTTGAAGAGGAATGGACATCTCTAAAAAGGGCCATCACAGAAATTGGGAAGGAAAACATAGATACAAAGAAGGTAGCTGCAAAGAAACCATGGGTAACAGAAGAAATACTTCAGTTGATTGATGAAAGGAGGAAGTACAAACACGTTCCAGGAAAATCAGAAATACAGAAATACAAGTCGCTGAGGAATGAAATAAATAGGAAGTGCAGGGAAGCTAAGACGAAATGGCTGCAGGAAAAATGTGAAGACATCGAAAAAGATATGATTGTCAGAAGGACAGACTCAGCATACAGGAAAGTCAAAACAACCTTTGGTGACATTAAAAGCAACGGTGGTAACACTAAGAGTGCAACGGGAATTCCACTGTTAAATGCAGAGGAGAGAGCAGATAGGTGGAAAGAATACATTGAAAGCCTCTATGAGGGTGAGGATTTGTCTGATGTGATAGAAGAAGAAACAGGAGTCGATTTAGAAGAGATAGGGGATCCAGTATTAGAATTGGAATTTAAAAGAGCTTTGGAGGACTTACGGTCAAATAAGGCAGAAGGGATAGATAACATTCCATCAGAATTTCTAAAATCATTGGGGGAAGTGGCAACAAAACGACTATTCACGTTGGTGTGTAGAATACATGAGTATGGCGATATACCATCTGACTTTCGGAAAAGCATCACCCACACAATTCCGAAGACGGCAAGAGCTGACAAGTGCGAGAATTATCGCACAATCAGCTTAACAGCTCATGCATCGAAGCTGCTTACAAGAATAATATACAGAAGAATGGAAAAGAAAATTGAGAATGCGCTAGGTGACGATCAGTTTGGCTTTAGGAAAAGTAAAGTGACGAGAGAGGCAATTCTGACGTTACGGCTAATAATGGAAGCAAAGCTAAAGACAAATCAAGGGAAAAAGCGTTCGACAATATAAAATGGTGCAAGTTGTTCGAGATTCTGAAAAAAGTAGGGGTAAGCTATAGGGAGAGACGGGTCATATACAATATGTACAACAACCAAGAGGGAGTAATAAGAGTGGACAATCAAGAACGAAGTGCTCGTATTAAGAAGGGTGTAAGACAAGACTGTAGCCTTTCGCCCCTACTCTTCAATCTGTACATCGAGGAAGCAATGATGGAAATAAAAGAAAGGTTCAGGAGTGGAATTAAAATACAAGGTGAAAGGATATCAGTGATACGATTCGCTGATGACATTGCTATCCTGAGTGAAAGTGAAGAAAAATTAAATGATCTGCTGAACGGAATGAACAGTCTAATGAGTACACAGTATGGTTTGAGAGTAAATCGGAGAAAGACGAAGGTAATGAGAAGTAGTAGAAATGAGAACAGCGAGAAACTTAACATCAGGATTGATGGTCATGAAGTCATTGAAGTTAAGGAATTCTGCTACCTAGGCAGTAAAATAACCAATGACGGATGGAGCAAGGAGGACATCAAAAGCAGACTCGCTATGGCAAAAAAGGCATTTCTGGCCAAGAGAAGACTACTAATATCAAATACCAGCCTTAATTTGAGGAAGAAATTTCTGAGGATGTACGTCTGGAGTACAGCATTGTATGGTAGTGAAACATGGACTGTGGGAAAACCGGAACAGAAGTGAATCGAAGCATTTGAGATGTTGTGCTATAGACGTATGTTGAAAATTAGGTGGACTGATAAGTTAAGGAATGAGGAGGTTCTACGCAGAATCGGAGAGGAAAGGAATATGTGGAAAACACTGAGAAGGAGAAGGGACAGGATGATAGGACATCTGCTAAGACATGAGGGAATGACTTCCATGGTACTAGAGGGAGCTGTAGATGACAAAAACTGTAGAGGAAGACAGAGATTGGAATACGTCAAGCAAATAATTGAGGACGTAGGTTGCAAGTGCTACTCTGAGATGAAGAGGTTAGCACAGGAAAGGAATTCGTGGCGGGCCGCATCAAACCATGGTGAAAAAAAAAGAGGCACTGCGAGTATTTAAAAAAAAAAAACGCACCAGGCGGCTGTAGAAATGTACACCCCTACTGGCGCTACAGCAACTACCCATGAGCAACCGGGCACACACATAGCTGAGGTCGGCGGTACATTTGTAAACAGGAAGCACGACACAACCCAATCGTAATTTGTAACGGGCGTTTCAGGTTTCTGTTCGTTGATAGTTTGACACTACAGTACACAATTACTATTCTCTCGAATTAGCCACTCACGTAACATCTACTACAAATTATCAGTTGCTTTTTGCAGTATTGGTAAGTATTGACAACACAGATAAAGCTGAATTAATATTTTCGTAAGACATGCCTGCTAATAGTACCTTTTTGCCTTCCAGTTTCACAGTAATGTGGAGTCCAATTAACGTCCTCAATATAGCAATGATGAAAATGAAGAACGTGGTTTCCAGTCGAAATCACATACTTCTCCTGAGGACATGCATATGTGTCATTTGTTGGTTGATTTCCTTACCGTTAATTCGAACGATATCGACATTTCGAAAAAAAAAAAAAGAAACGCGTGCTGCAACAGCTTTCTGCGACAAAGAAAAGGCAATGGAATATTGGTTAAACGAAAGAGTGAAAAATGCTTGAGTTACACAGTGGTGCGATGGCGTTTTCATTTCGTAAAATCGGAGCGTGAACTCTACAAATGGAAGTATGAATTACATGAAGTAACAAATATGCGCCGAGCGGAAACCCGAAACCATCCGAATGAAAAACTGCTCGAAGATTTAGAACTGCTCGTGAGAGGCTATGTACCGTTACCGACGGTGATCTAGGCGCGAGTCTGGGCCTCCGAATTGCGTCTGACATGAAAATTGCTGATTTCCAGGCTTCGTCGACCTGGCTATGCAGGTTCAAGAAATCGTACAGAATAGGAAGTCGCAAAATTGCCATGTTCATATCACGTAAACGTGTATAGCAGCTGCCACTGATACACAATGCTATAGAGAAGTTCATAGCTGACGTAAACACGAAACGTGCTGTTACCCCGCAATTGCTATTTATAACGCTGATCAGTCAGGTTTCGTGGTTGCCCAATCAATGAATGCAATGATATATTCATGTACGATAATTCCAGCGATAAGTATGAGTAGTTTACTCTTTCCGTAGCTGTATATCTGTCTTCAAGAACCTCAAGGCAAATTAGGACCAAAAATAAAAATGGACTGTTCAGTTGCAAAAATCTTGTAATCGACATATCAAAATTTGGAAAAACGGGAAAGAATAATTTTCGTCTTTTCGTTCGAAACGTATTCCTACCAACTGCAGAAACTAATTCATTGTTTTTGTTTGATTCATGGTTTGAGCATAACGACGCTTCTGTTTTTGTTGGGGACAACGAAAATTTTTTAGATGTAATGTGGATTCCGCTTGGAACTACTAGTGCGATTCAGCCTCTCGATAAAGAATCTTTTTGACAGTGGAAAACATTTTTCAGGAAAATATCAAGCAACATAATTTACTATACCTCTCTCTCGTTTCAGGTTTATCAGCAGAACAATACTCTTAAGCTCCAGTCATTTGTGCACTACCAATTTTCTTCGCCACGCTTTACCGAATGTGATCAAGTATGCCTGGTACGGAGCGCAATATGCAGAACAACGGCCGGGAACATTTCTGACTCCATCCCAGTTCTGTCTGAATAAAACTATTCGTTACTGCGAAGAGCCTGCCTGCATCAATTTTTTCTTTGTCTGGTATGCCTGGTGCAAGAAAAACGTTTGTTTTTGTCATTCAATAGGCACTTCATATTTTTGTGACGACTACAGGGAACAAACAAAGAACTGTTTCATTGATAGACAAATGTACAACATTCAAACATTATTATAAGAAATGGTCTACAGGAATTGTTACAAAATGTAGTACTGCAAGATGCATTTCATTTCAATAAATATAAGTCCTACTTGATGGATGTAGTATGTCAGATCAATCAGTGCCATGATTTTATTTTCTGTGCTAGCCACTTTTATCAGAATTACATATGAAAGAACTGAACTGTCGATGTGATGTTATTCAAAAAAATGTTTGTACAGTTTAAACCAGGTTTTCATCGGAGCAAGCAAGCTAACAAGCACATGCAAGAGAGAATTATGTCTGGTGTATCTGGTATGCCTCTTGCAGTCTTCCAACTGGACACCACTGGAGGTACTTACGTGTCCCTAACCTTCCCCGTTTACCTAATCGAAAAATGGAGAACTGCAGTTTAACGTGGAATCCGAACCACATGTCTTTCGTGGCCAGTCCTACGTCTGTGAGAAATGAATGCTCTGTTAAAAATCTCGGTGAAAAAGTTGTGGTCTGAACGGGATCTGATGCCGCGCTCTCTGGATCACGAAGCGCGCACTTTGCCGCTATTTTTTTTTACACAGTCCTTTTTTTTTTTTTTTTTTTTTTTTTTTTTTTTTTTTTTTTTTTTTTTTTTTTTTGAGACCAGCTAGCTCTCTGGCCACCACTAGGCCATTTTTGGTTTGAAAAAAAAAAAGAAGCTCATTAGACCTCTCATGTATAGTGAAAATGCTAGCTGTGTCACCTCTTGAGATGATGCTCGACGTCGGTAATTGGTGTTGTGTTTGTAAATTTCCCCTCAGTGGTAGTGAGAAGCCAGGAAAAATGGCAGCCAACACACAAGGAAAATTTTGACCGGTGCTAAGGAGAGATGGGGATGCAATTCCGTGTAAAATGCACGATTTTCACGCATGTCATGCTTCAAACAAATTGAGACACTTAAAATCTTTCTTCCCTGCGCCATTTTGCGTACTCCATCAAGAATAGTGCTCTCGCCATGCAAAATAATCCTCACTGAACAGCAAAGTTTCGCACTGTGGCTCTAAAAAGCTAGAGCTGTATCATGTATGCCGAATACCAGCACCAAAAACTAAAAACTAATAACACAACGTTCGTAGGTAATGCTCGCTACCTCGTGTTCTCGTCCGTTCCATCTAATATAAACGGTTCTATGCATATAGAAGGACTGAGCGAGGAGGCGCAGTGTTTAGTACACTGGACTCGCATTCGGGAGGACGACGGTTCACGCCGCGTCCCGCCGTCCTGATTTAGGTTTTCCGTGATTTCCCTAAATCGCTCCAGGCAAATGACGGGATGGTTCCTTTGAAAGGGCACGGACCGATTACCTTCCTCGTCCTTCCCTAATCTGATGAGACCGATGACCTCGCTGTTTCGTCTCTTCCCCCAAACAACCAAAATCCCAACCCAGCACGTTATACAAGCGAATGATAGTGAATTTCCAGCAAATGCTCACTCGCACGTGTTCGCTGCCATTCGCTCCACTGTAAACAAGGCTTCAGGTGCTTAAAATTGGTGTCCGTGAACTCCGGATAATTCCGCTACGCGGCGCTGCATGAGTGATTAGCCGAGTCGTGCGCTAAGCGGGCAGGACTGTACAAACCGCTGTTATAAGCTATTCTCCGCACGGCAAAAATGTGTAACTTGATCATTTCTTACAAAATGCTTGTAGTTCCTCCTAGCACCTAAAATTTTGGCAGTGTATTTCTTTCACTGTCTTCTCCTTGTGTAAAAATTTTTAGGGTAAATTTCGACATGTCTTATTGGACCATTCCCTTGTAAGACTCAGTGTATAGATTGTATCATGTGGATACTTAGCACTGACAGGGCACAGCAGTTCAGTGAAGGTTCCCAGTATGAAGGACTTCAGGTGAGGTGATGGCATGCACTGATGGCACACTCTCATTAACAGGAAGCAGGGTTAGCAGTTGGCCCAGGTTCAAACGAAAGTTGGTGTTGAGAAGGTGGCCGAGGAGCAGCCTTTGAGAGGTTTTGTGGGGCCAACTGACAGCAGTGGTGGCACAGCATGTGCCGTGAGCCAAGGCTGAATAAGCAGGTGTCTACAGGTGGTCGCCAAACCATATGGAGAAGACATCTCGCCATGTGGACGACCGACCATGGAGAGTGTAAGGGGAAAGACACCCTGTTCTGGGTGCCACAATAAGAGCTAATATGCAAGTAACATTATACGTAAGAAGCGCAACTCTTACTTCTCTTCCTGACACACTACCCTGGGCAGAAACCCACTTGTCTTCCGCACCAGCCACAACAGTAAGCAACAGCATCGAGTTCCAGTATACTTGCACCACACAGTGTATTACCTCCACTAGTGATTGAGCAACTGCCACCTCCACACCAGCCACAACTGCATGCAGCAGCGCTGACCATCTGGTGTACTTGCACCAAGCAGCTCCACCTCAGTTTGAGCAACCAGCACACCTGCACCACCACAAAGCAGCACACATTCTTCCAGCAGTGCATAACCTCCACACACAGTCGAGCAGATGCACAGACCTCTACCACAGAGTCAGCAGTACAGTACCTTCCACGTTCAAAAACGTTGCCCCTCCTGTTCAACATAGAATGTCTCCCCTGTTCACACTACAGTATTTCCACTGTTCAAATATGATGCTTCCCCGTGAAACCTAGTTTTTCCCTGTAAAAAGGTAATGCCAGTTACTTTATAAAAATTGTTATGCACATGAACAAGAAAATAAATTTTGCACAGCTTTTAATAATGTTTGATATGTTCGATATGTTTTATGTTTATGTTTTTTTTATTTATGTAATATTTATAATTTCTGCACAACTTTAATCAATGTTGAATTTTCAGTATGCCTCATGTTAATCTTCTGTATTCATGTAACATTTCTAATTTCTGCACAACTTTTAACAAGGTTTTGCATTTATAATCCTTTTTACATTCATGCTTTCTCATTCATGTAATATTTCTTCTTTCTGTCATCAAATAGTGTCTCTGTTTGTTAAAGCAATTTCACACAATTTCTGTGCATAGTTTGTAATATTTTAATGTTTATATAATTTATATTTCAATATTATATATATATATATATATATATATATATATATATATATATATATATATATATATATATATATATATTTGTCATCTTGGTTGACATGCAATCTTTAGCATTCAATTAACATAAAAAAATACAGTTCACTGTTAATTCTATGTTAACATTTGTTCAGAATGGTGATCCTGCTTGATTCTTGTTTTTCTTTTAATCTAAATTAACATAAAAAATAAATGTGGATCACAATAATTCTAATTGTACTATCAGATTTAGGAGACGTTCATATGCCAGTTTTTGCAGCTAAAAATGATTCTTCCTGTAAGCTGGTTGATATGTCAATTGCACATTCATAATGAAAACAATTGTGAGAGCAGATACACATAGACATCGTGTTTTTCATATGCTTTTAGTTTTGATTTCGAGTATGTTTGAGGATGGGTGGCTTACATAGACTCAAAGTGTTGGTTGGAGACTGCCTCTGTCAAGCACACAATCTAAGCCATCGTGTAAATTTGAATTTTGTGCCTTGGTCATTTTGTCGTTCAAAATGTAACCACCGAGTCACAGAGCCCAGAGTTCTGCTTCAAGATGTGTCATTGAGGGAGTAAATAATGATTGCAGAGTAAATTCAATAGTTCATGGAGGGTCCAAACAGAATCTCTCTCTCTCTCTCTCTCTCTCTCTGTGTGTGTGTGTGTGTGTGTGTGTGTGTGTGTGCAGGTTGACACAGCAGAGGCTAGGTCTGGACTGATGAAAAGATGTAATATTTTTTGTAGATTAAATTTTGTGTGTGATCAGGCGACACAACAAATGGTTCCCTGATCATAGCAGAAAATTGTTCGTTAAGATGTCTGTTGTGTGAGGTGGCGGTATTCCGCCACCTTACATGACTAGTTAATATTACTAATTTTGTCGATTGGAATAACACATTTATATCATTTGGGATCTAATGTGTGGTGGAGTTATCAGTTAATTAATATTAATTGTAATGGTTCGCACTGGACAGCTTCACACTAACAACTGTAGTAAGCATGCTTTACAAAAGTAATTTTTGCACTGGCTAAGGTTGTGAGAGAGGATGAGGAATCAACGGACTTCGAGCAGGTGGGGGGTGAGCTGGGACTTTTTTTGCTCAATGGTCTAAGAGCAGAATTTTTACAGCCCACCAAAAACCCGTCCTGTGGAGAGGTCCACCGAGCAATGCCATCTGTTGTCAGGGTTGCGGGCAAAACTTGATAGGAGGCAGTAAAAAATCATCTAACAAGAATCGTTTGCAGTTTTTTCTACCCTATTGGAATGCATCTCCTATTGCCACACAGGCACCCGGGATTCAACAATTAAGAATTTTTCCCACGCAGAACTCATAGCACTTTCCTGCTGCTGTTTCCAGGAGGCACTGTGATTGGCTAAGCCCTTTGGATGGATGTTGCTTTAAATTGTTCAAGAAGCTTTTTGAATGAGCTGTTCAGGGTTGCCTAGTGGTTTCATGTCTAGAAAAAGTGGGAGGAAATCAGTTTGTAACGAAGGCCATTATTGGCTGAGTTGAGAGTCCATATTACTGAACCAAGTGTTACTAATATCGAGACAGAAGGTGTTGATGGTCTCTGGTGGGCATACAGCCGACACACATCGCTGGAGAATATATTATTTCTTTGAGACACTGCTGGCAAACTGTGTAGTGACCACACTCAAACTTAGTTTGAGGGAGTGCCGATGTGTCACTTGAAGCAGAATCATTTTGTTTCTCTGTGGGTGGAGGGATAAACCTGTGCTTCCCCATTGTGCTTTATTCATTGCGAACTTCACACTTACGACTGCACACTTGAGTCAAATGTCTGTTCCTGGCAAGTGTACAAGCAGATTGTCATAACTTGTGAATGGACTCTGTACTTGAGTAACTTCGAATGTAGACTTTTTCAGACGCAACCACATGCCCTCTGTGTTGTTAAATTCACATCTACACATCATACTTCGTCTCTATACTGAACACAGCCTTCCACAGATCGACACAGCAGATAGGCTCCCTACTCGACTATTTAAGATGCTGTACGCACCAAGGCTTGAGAAATAGGGAACCAAAATGTAAATGTGTTTAGTTCCATTAGATTATTCTCTGAGCTCTCTGTTGTCAGCGCCAGTGAGACTGGAGCATTTTACTAACAAAATATCAACCATTTAAGTGTTCCTGTCGTAAAAATGGTGGAGCGATTTTTGCATAGAAGATAGGTGTTGTGCCAATCTTTAACTTAGTCTAGTCAGTAGGATTAAATGAATGTTGTAATTGTAGAGACTCTATTTTGCAATTCCTTGATTTTTGTTATAAATGTCTCGATAGCCTCCTACTATTCTTATTTAACTAGGATTAGTCTTTATCCCACTGATGCTGAATCGGTTATTTAAGAACCATAATCAGTTAGGATCAATTAAATAATTTTTGTGTAACGAATGACGTGAGTGAACCATAGCAGGGTTAGTCAGATTGCAACATCAACATAACAAAATCATGGTCTACCCATTGTTACAATATATATAAATGACCTAGTGGATAACGTTCCATGAGGCAGTTCGTGGTGTTGCTGTTGAGCACAGAGAAGTCACAACCCTAGAAAGTTGTAGCCTAATGTAGAAAGGTCTGCAGAGCATCGACACTTGGTGTAGGGATTGGCAGTCAAACCTCACCATAAACAAATGCAACTTATTGCGCATAAATAGACAGAAAGACCAATTATAGTGTGCTTACAAGATTGCAGAACAACCACTGGAAACAATGAGATTCATTAAATATCGGTGTATAAGCATTTGGAGCGATTTAAGGTGGAATAAGCATTTGAAACAAATCGCAGATTAGACAAATGACAGACTGAAAGTCATTGGAAAGATCCTCAGATAGTGCTGTACACCCACCAAGTATACAGCTTACAATTATCTCATTTCACCAATAGTTGAATTTTACTCGTCAGTATGGGATGTTTACTAGATAGAAGTGGTAGAGTAAACAAAAAAAATAAGCACGTTTCGTTTCAGTTTCCTTTAGTAAGTGCGAAGACATCATGGCGATGCTCAGCCAACTCCAGTGGGAGACACTGCAAGATGGGCGTTCTGCACCACTGTGTGATTTACTGTTAAATTCTTATTCGAACTAAAGACAATGAAGGTAAAATTGGAGAGATTCGACCTCAGATGGAGACTTACATGTAATCGTTTTTCTCGTGGCTATACTTGACTGGAATAGGAAAGAGGGGCGGGGGATGTAAATGTGGCACACAAAGTACCCTCTGCCCCACACACCATAGGGTGGCTGATATGGTGTATACCCTCTACGTACATGAAGATGTTCCTCAAGTCCAGAATGAGATCACTAAAGACAGGAAATCTAGCTCGATGATAGTGTGGGTCTATCTGTGACCATAAACCGCCATTTGAATGGGCAGTGTAAGCCGATGTTCATATTTAGTCATGAGTCCATATGTGGCAATGAGCAAACTACACTCAGCTCTTAAGTCACAGTTTTTGCACTGTCGTTGTCGCCAAAGCAGGCGCCACGATAAACACTTACAACTGGGCCAGTATCCACTAGAAACTGCATCTTACACCAACTTTACACGGAATGTGTTTCTAATGTAATACGTAATAGGCAGATTTCTATCCAGACCATCACTCAGGAATTCCAAACTGCATCAGGATCTTCTGCAAGTACTATGACAGTTAGGCGGGAGGTGAGAAAACTTCGATTTCATGGTCGAGCAAATGAACATAAATCACACATCACGCTGGTAAATGCCAAACGACGCCTTACTTGGTGTATGAGCGTTAGCATTGAACGATTGAACAGTGGATAAACGTTGTGTGGAGTGAGGAATCACGGTACACAATGTGGCGATCCGATGGCAGGGTATGGGTGTGGCAAATGCCCAGTGAATGTCGTGTGCCAGCGTGTGTAGTTCCATCAGTAAAATTCCGAGGTGGTGGTGCTATGGTGTGGTTGTGTTTTTTCATGGACGGGGCCTGCACCCATGTTGTTTTGCGTGGCATTATCATAACACAGGCGCACATTAATGTTTAAGCACCTTCTTGCTTCCCACTGTTGAAGAGCAACGTGGTGATGGCGATTGTAGCTTTCAACACGATCGATCACCTGTCCATAATGCACAGAATGTGGCGGAGTGGTTGCACGACAATAACATCCCTGTAATGGACTGACCTGCACAGTGTCCTAACCTGAATCAAATGGTTCAAGTCGCTCTGAGCACTATGGGACTTAACTTCTAAGGTCATCAGCCCCCTAGAACTTAGAACTACTTAAACCTAACTAACCTAAGGACATCACACACATCCATGCCCGAGGCAGGATTCGAACCTGCGACCGTAGCGGCTGCGCGGTTCCAAACTGTAGCGCCTTTAACCGCTTGGCCACCACGGCCGGCCCTAACCTGAATCCTGTAGGACACCTTTGGGATGTTTTGGAACACCGACCGTCATCGATACCTCTCTTCAGTGCAGCACGCTGTGAAGAATGGGCTGCCATTCCTGAAGAAACCTTCCAGCACCTGACTGAACGTATGCCTGCGAGAGTGGAAGCTGTCATCAAGGCTAAGGGAGGATCAACACCATATTGAATTGCAGCATTACCGACGGAGGTCACCACGAACTTTATGTCATTTTCAGCCAGGTGTCCGGATACTTTTCATTTGCCGATGATACAAACATTGCAATAAATAGCAAATCAAGTGTAGTCTTAGAAAGATCAGCCAATAAAATATTTGTGGACATTAATCACTGGTTCCTAGCCAATTCTTTGTCACTAAGCTTTGAAAAAACACACTACATGCAGTTCAGAACTTGTAAGGGGTGTCCCAAGAGTATATGTCTAACATACGATGACAAGAAGATAGAAGAAGTGGACAGTGTTAAATTCTTGGGATTACAGCTCGATAATAAATTCAACTGGGAGGAGCACACCACAGAACTGCTGAAGCGTCTTAACAAATCTCTGTTTGCAATGCGAATTTTGTCAGACATAGGGGATATAAAAATGAAAAAGCTGGCATACTATGCTTACTTTCATTCCATAATGTCATATGGGATTATTTTTTGGGGTAATTCATCAAGCCAAGCTAAAGTTTTCCGGGCACAAAAACGTGCAGTAAGAGTTATATGTGGTGTGAACTCAAGAACATCCTGCAGAAGCCTGTTTAGGGAACTAGGGATACTAACAACTGCTTTCCAATATATTTATTCCTTAATGAAATTTGTCATTAAAAATATATCACTTTTTCAAACCAACAGCTCAATTCATGGAATCAATACTAGAAATAAGAATAATCTTCACAAGGATTTAAAGTCACTTAGTCTTGTACAAAAAGGTGTGCATTATTCAGGAACACACATTTTCAATAACTTGCCAGCAGCCATAAAAAGCTTAACAACCAATGAAATTCAGTTTAAGAGAAGCCTAAATGATTTATTGCTGGCCAACTCCTTCTACTCCATTGATGAATTTCTTAGTAAAACCAACTGATTTGTCTATAAGTACAACATAACTTCTGCACAATATCAATGCAGTAATGTGTTCACTGAAAATTTGTGTGTGTGTGTGTGTGTGTGTGTGTGTGTGTGTGTGTGTGTGTGTATGTGTGTAAGTATAATCTAACTTCTGCACCATTTCAGTGCAGTAATGTGTTCATTGTAAATAAGTATTACAGTAGTTGTATTACATGTTTATTACCCTATAAATAAATAAAAAACTTTTTTATTTTAAATTCAGTGCATTAGTATTTGTAAAATGACTCTTAGTGTTCATTAAAAAATGACGATCATTCCACTTGGGACCTGTGGAATGGTACATTAGCTTATTTGTTTTAGTTGTAAATATCTGTCATGTATTGTTGTTTTTCTGACATGTTCCACATCCTGGAGGACCTCCTCACTACGGATCAATTGGAATGAAAGTAAATCTAATCTAATCTAATCTAATCTCATAGTGTAGGTTTCAAGATGGGATTCAGTTCGTCATCTCATTTGGATGTATGAGGAGATTTTTTTGAAGCTGCTCACAAATATTGAAAAAGATATTTAACAGGAAGATACCAACATGGTGCAGTCCATAAAAACGAGACATTGTGCTACAGGATACCCTCCATCGCGCACGTCCATGACGCTCTCGCTAAAAGTGACTTATACTGAAATAAGAGCTAATTTAGTTAATATAACATTTTAGACTGGTGCATTTACTTCTTTGTTGGGCTATCTATTGAAGGTTTCGCTTTTCTGAGAGTATTTAGATCGACAACAAAGTTTTTCCTTAAGACCGATACTCATTGGTTTTGTTTACATTTTAGCCGTAAATTTCGAGTGAGTGTAGATCTTTATTTTTTTGACTAGACTTAGCGGTTCAAAGTAAAAGTAACTCATGTCTGTCATACAGACTTCAGGTAGTTCATTACAAAGCGTTTAGTTACGTATTATTATGGGCTACGAAATTTCAGTGATCTTTTACCAAGTTATTCTCTGCTTTTGTGTAAATTTTTCTATTAAATCATGTGTGACAAATGTGATGGTTGCTGCAGAAATTTGAAGGATGGGGTGTTCTGTGTAGACCGTAGGTTATGGTTTCATTGGGGCAAATGTAGCGTCGAGGAAGTGGGGGTAGATCATGAGGCACTTCCATGGCAATATAGGTATGTAGAAATGACAGGAAAATCGCTGAACAGGAGGCAAAGATTTGTGCTCTTAAGGCTGAATTAGAAAACGCGAATTTGGAATTATGTAGGCTAAGGGAGAGAAAAAATAGGGTCCTGGAAAAAGGTATCAAGCAAAGGGCAAAAAAGGGGAACTGCTGAAAAACTTTAGAAATTTCTTTAATAAATCAGTTTGGCTTGCTATCTGAAGTAGTGGAGAAAGGGCCTCATCCAGATGTAGCTGAATGTAGGTTGAAGCAGAATAGTAGCTTAAAGAAAAAAGACAGTTCTGGATCAAATCAGAATAGGAAAAGGAGAATTCTGCTTTTAGGTAGCAGTCATTGGAGGGGTGTAGGCCAGCAGCTTCAGGAGAAATTAGGTGAAGGGTACCAGGTCACAGGTTTTGTGAAACCAAGTGCTAGCTTTAGCCAGGTGACAGAAAACTTAGGTCACATATGCAAGGACTTTGAGAAAGAAGATCAGGTAATTGTAGTTGGGGCAGCAGGAAACAGCGTGGCTATGAATCCAACATATAGTATTAGGAGTGACCTGGACAAAACAGGAGCAGAAACGGGGCACACAAACTTGGGGTTTGCAGAGGTCATTCAGTGACATGATCAGCCCTAGGTATACACTGCTGGAAGGCATGTTAACAGTGAGCTGAACAGGATGCTCCAGATACCAGCAAAATCTCACATGAATGTTGTTCCAGTTGATACTATTGCTAGGTGGGGATGAACTACACCTGGCCTGCACCTAAATAGGAAGGCGAAAGATAAGTTAGCTTCTCTATTCGCAGATACTGTAAAGGGGGAGGGGCGGCACAGTCACACAAGGGATGATCCCTGTGGCTAATGGGACAATGCAGACAGGTATTTTTAGGTTAAAGCCCAAGTCCAGACAGACAATAATCAAGGAAAATAGACTAAAAGAAACTTCATGTACAGTAAATAGGGTTAAAACTAAGGGTAGTATCAATTTACTTTATGAAAATATCAAGGGAATAAAAAATAAAGTAGATGAGCTGTTAGTGTGTTTAAATGATCTCAAAAATAAGAATGAGATTGATATACTTTGTCTATCTGAACACCATGTAGTTGTGGAAATGGGAAGTGTCAGTATAAGCGGATACAATTTAGCATCTTACATTTGCAGATCTAGCATGGATAAAGGAGGAGTTGCCATTTACACAAAACAAGGGTATAGGTACAGAACAGGAGAAGTAAGCAAATTTTGTGTTGATCAGCACTTTGAAGTTTGTGCATGTGAACTACAGCTAGATACTGTAGTGTTGATAGTACAGATCCCCATTAGGGGATTGGGAGCTATTCATAAATATGTTCGACGCCCAATTATGCTGTCTGTCAGACAACATGGAAAGTTATTAATCTGTGGTGATTTCAACGTAAACATTCCAAACAATTCTGATAGGAAAAGTGAACTAGAAGCGTTATTAATTACAAATAACTTAGAATCAGTGATCAGTTTCCCTACATGTATAGCTCAATACAGTAGCGCTCTAATAGGTGAGGTATTTGTGCAGAAAGAGGATGCAAAACTAACATATACTTTCCCTGTGATAAACTTACAAAGCTTAGTGGGATGTACAGTACAGAAACCATTAAGTAAAAGTGTAAGGCTGGTCAACCTAGTGTCTAGAGTACTTCAGAGAAAGTTTAAGAAATGTTAATTTTGGAGATGTATATAATGAGCCAAATGCCAATGATAAATGCAACATATTTCTTGATAAATTTATATCCCTTTTTGAACACTGTTGTCCCAGAGAATTACTAAATGTAGCACCAAACAGTTTTCAACGAAACCTTGGATCACTACAGGTATTAAAATGTCTTCAGAAAGGAAAAGAAAATTGTATGAAGCAGCAAGAATTAGTAAAGACCCAGAAGTAATTTTACACTATAAAAATTATTGTAAAATACTGAGAAAACTTGTCAGAAAATAAAAAAATAAGTATATTAGAGATGAAATAAACAACTTGGGCAATAAAATCAAATCAGTATGGAATGCTGTTAGAAGAGAGACAGGAAAAGTAACCAATGGGGTAGATAGCATTACTATTAAAGAGAATGAGACCATCTTAACCAACTACACAAGTAGCTAATGTATTTAACAACCATTTCTTAAGTGTAGGTGTAGTTCAAAAGAAAAAGCTAGGCAGTACATGGAAGAGTCTGTTTCGAAAAAATTTAGTCAGATTAAGTTTCACATAACAACCTCTTGTGAAATAAGGAAAAATCATTAAATCTTTGAAAAATAAATGTTCTTTTGAAGTAAAAGACATCTCTAACAAGATATTAAAACAGTGTAGAACAGTTACAGTTAATGTTGTGAGTCACATCTGTAATGCGTCACTAACTGAAGACATTTCCCCAGACAAGTTAAAATATGTCATTGGGAAGCCTCTCTACAAAAAAGGGGACACCACAGATGTCAATAATCACCAGCCAGTATCCTTGCTCGCAGCATTTTCAAAAATTGTTGAGAAGGTAATGTACTCAAGAGTGGTTAGCCATCTCAGCAGTAATGGTATACTTAGCAAATCACAGTTTGGATTTCAAAAATGCTGTTCCACTGAGACAGCAATATACAGTTTCACTGCCCACATAATAGAATCTTCAATGAGACCAATAGGAATTTTCTGTGACTTATCCAAAACAGTTGATTGTGCGAACCATGACATTATATTACAGAAATTACAATGCTTTGGTATAAATGGAACAGCATATGGGTTGTTTAAGTCATATCTAAAGAAGAGGAAGCAAAAAGCTTCTTTATACGGTTTAAGTGATTTAAGGAAGTTTTCCACTTCATCTAATTGGGATGAAATTACATTAGGTGTTCCACAGGGTTCGATCTGGGGTCCCGTTCTGTTCTTTATACATGTGAATGACCTCTCTTCTTATCTGAAACAGGAAGCTAAACTGTTACTGTTTGCTGATGATACAAGCATCATTATTAATCCAGTGAAAGAAACTGCAATAGAAAATAATACACATAACGTCTTTGGAAAATTTATTAATTGGTTTTCTGGCAATGGGCTTGCTCTTAAATTTGAAAAAACACAATTCATCCAATTTTCTACTGTATGGAGTACAGTTCCTTCAATAAATATAACACATCAACAGTAATCAGCAGCCATGGTAGACCATATTAAGTTTTTGGGTGTACATGTAGATGAGAATCTTAAATGGAAAGTTCATATTTTGGATCTCCTGAAGCGACTAAGTTCAGCAATTTTTGCAATCAGAATAATTGCTAATTTTGAGGATATAGAAATTAGCAAGCTAATATACTTTGTGTACTTTCTCTTTCATGTCATACAGAATAATATTTTGAGGTAACTCAACAGTTATGAAAAAACGTATTCACTGCTCAAAAGAAAGTGATAAGAATAATGTGTGGGGTCACATCTTGTAGGCATATCTTTAAAAGTTTAGGAATTCTTACAACAGCGTCACAGTACACTTACTCAGTAATGAAATTTGTTCTCAACAACATGGACCAGTTAAAAAAACAGTTACATTCATGATTATAATACCAGAAGGAAGAAAGACTTGCATTATCCTCTATTTAACGTATCTTTGGCACAGAAAGGGGTAAAATATACTGCTGCAAAACTCTTCGATAAATTACCAGATGAAATAAGATGTCTGACAGACAGCAGTAACAGTTTTAAAAATAAATTGAAATTATATCTCCTTGACAACTCCATCTATGCCATAGATAAATTTTTGAATAGGAATAAATAAATCTATGGGTATAATATACGTATTTTGTACCATTTAAGGGCATGGGGTAGGTAACAAAAGTTTTAAAGCTTTAAAAAAAGAAAAAGAACCTTTATTCATGCGTGCATTTCTTATGCACTTGACACCTTCCACATCATAACGGTTACTGTGAGATTGATCAACGGAGCACGTAACTAACGAACTAACTAGGTATATATATTTAACATTAAGTTTCATAAAAGCAAACACTTTGTCCACCTTGTGTTTTCATTTTGACGTAGACTGGCATTCACGTTAATATTCCAGGTCACTGGGGAAAACAAAAATTGCGTCAAATACATTATTTATAATAAAAAACATCGACTATTGGCGGTAACACTTCTATTAAATTAATAAGAAAGACGCATAATATTTTAGAATATGAAAGGTGAACAAAAGTGTTTAGTATAGTTGGTTTCAAACTTCCTACCTCTAACTTTATAGTTCATGATGCTATTAACAACACTATGGCTTCAATAAGCCTGAAACATTGCAGTTACATGGTAAACACATGTAATTGCTGTAATTACAAATATCGTTATCTTATATTTAACTATGGTACATTGTGTCCAAAACGACACGCTGGAAGTCTTTAACTAACAAATATATATTTACTTCGCTTCCAGCGTGTCATTTCCTCTCATTTTATTATTTCAGATTGTAGCTGTAACGACGTGTTTTCGCAAGATCCTAAATGTACTGCGGCTTTGAAACAGCTTTTATTCATACCACATGTTCTATAGAAAAAAAAAAACAAAGAAAAAACAGATACTGCCAAGGAGAACAAGGCAAGTGCCATCAAATGATTACCCAGGAACTTCGCTCAGCGGAAAAAGAGACAAAATAAACAAACATATGTCTTGACTTATCCACAGATACTCAACCTTTTCTGTAAAAACTGCAGTGAAAGTTTTCGAACTGTTTTTCGAGATACATTATGTGTCTTTTACTGCACAATATCTTGAGAGAAAGTGGTAGCATCGTGGCTTATTAATCTTATGCCTCATGTTCGAAACCTGATTATTGTCATTTATTTGTTTTCATTTATCTACCCTTGTCTGTATTAGACTACTACACAAATGATTCTTATCCAATTAGGGGCTGCAAAGGCTTTATATTAATTGTAAAATTACAACTGAATTTCGCCATGAGTGTCACACAATTTTTGTGTAATATATGTGTATATTGTCTGTTGAGGAGCTACGATCTTTTTAATTCTAATATTCTGAGATTTGACTCTTATACCAATTCTTATATCTTTTTCATATGCTTATTCTTCAGGAAGACTTGGTGCATTCCATTGGATGAGACCAATCGTTGAAATATTAAAAATACAGATGTTCCAAACACCATGAGCATCATGTGAAGGCAGCTTGGCCATAATGACATTTCTTAAGATACATCTCACTCAGGAGAGAAACATCGTTAACAGTGCTGAAGATATCGCGCATTGGAAATAATTTCGATGTACGCCATGCATAATGGATCACTTTTCCGAAAACTTGCGCTTGCAGTTGATTATGAATCAAGATCAGTAACCATTTTTCATCGAAAACGATTTCAGATAATATCTCTCTCCTTTTTTTTAATTAATTCATCTGACATGCAGTTAATAGATGAGTAAGGACAACATTATATCAACATACACTGGAAAACATTCATGTAGTATTGTTCTACAGATAAGGGGATATAAATGAAAACTAACAATAAAAGTAATAATTTGGGTTTCAAACACAGGGTGCAAAATTAGGAAGCCACAACGCTAACCACTGTACCACCATTTTATCTAAGAGTATCATGAGGTAAATGGCATATGAAGTATCTGTAAAATACCTCGAAAACTTTGACTGTCTTTTTTTTAGAAGAGCTCGAATAATTATATAATTATTACAAAAATGTGTTTGCTGCAATTACACAATCACTTCTGAAAGCTGAGACATGTGTTCACTTGTTCCGGCACTCTTCCACTGAGCAAAGTTTCTGAGAAATCGGGTTATGACACTTCCCATGTTGTCCTCGCGAGCTTCCTCGGTGTGAGTGATTAATAGTGAGGTTGCAGATGCTTTGCCGAATTGATGTTTCCATTTTCTGCAAAATATTTCGAAGACCGAGCCAGTCATCTTCTTCAGGTGCAACGAATTTTGTTATTATGAAGTACTCACTATCTGGTCTCTGAACCATCTGAAGAAGATGACTGGGTCCTCGAAATATTGTGCAGAAAATGGAAACAACAACTATGTAGCTTGAGCAACCGAAAGCTCTCTATTAACCAAAAACTGAATTTATCTCCATGCAATATGGCGACTTCTAAGTTGTGGTTGTGATGCATAACCGAACTCATTGGCATTCGTTGATCATGTTCCTCTCCATGAGGCAAAAATATGACATGCCAGTTCTTCATTTCATGCTTCACAATGTTGCGGAACATGGAATTTTACGAATTTCGTTGTACACTGACTATTTCCACATCCTGCAAGAGGATGCTGCAGATTCGCTGCTGCCAGATCGGTGCTTGCTGGTTGTATAGCATCTGGCATCCTGCTGGGAATCTTTATACTGTAGCTCTTCATACTGCTAGGTGAGTGGATTATTTGCAGTGTGTGAAGCAAAAACTATGTTCTATGCATTACAACAACAGTTCGCGTTCTCGCTACAAATGGCGTTATTGACCAAGAAGAAGAAGTATGGATGCACCCTTTGCATGAAGACTGTCCACACAGCATATACTTTCACCAGTTCTAACAATAGTTCAAAAATTATCCAGAGCACTCTTCTATACTTTTTAAATTATTATCAGGCCAGAATAGTTTAAGATATGAAGATTTGGCCCAAAATTACTAATGTAGTTTGTGTTGAAGAGCAATTCGTAGGCCTGCTCGCTCTGAAGTAATATTTCATCAGTTTTTATTCACATATACTTCGTGTATTACATCTGCCACTCGTACATTTTGCTGTTCACATTCAAATGAAAAAAGAAAAACGATAAATTTGGCGAAACAGGGCAACTAATTTCCAAAAATTATTATCCCTAATACTATCCACAATGAAGTGGTTATGATTATCTGTACCCTCTTGTCCCAGATATCAATGTGTCGAAAAATTGTGCCACTGATAGTTCCACAACATTACTGTCTGCATATTTTGGTTTCATTGGTAGGATACTGGGAAAAAGTAGTCAGCCTAAAGATTACAAGAACTCATGTTACGCATTGTAGAATATTGCTCAAATGTGTGGGATCCATCAGAAGTATACAAAGGACTGCAGCAATGATCACATGTTTGTTTGACCCATGACAGAGCATCCCATAAATGTAGAATAACCTGAGCTGGAAAGTGGTTGAAGTTACATACAAACTATCTATTGAAACAGTACTTACAAAATTTGAAGTGTTAAGTGAGGGATCTATGAATATACTACAGTTCCATACATATCGCTCTTGCAGTAATTGGGAAAAGGAGATTCTTCTAATTACAGCTTGGACATTAGCATTCAAGGAGGTCATTTTCCCCATGCTCCATACTTTAATATATGGTACAATGTGAAGTACCCTTTGCCAGGCATTACACAACAATTTGCAGAATATGTAAGTAGATGCAGATGTAGAAGTAGATGTATACTGTGCAGGAAACCATGCAAGAAGGAGAAGAAAAACATGGACTGGCTAAAATTACCTTGAACACACAGCATGGCTTAAATACAGGGATGGCGATGGTTGCAGAGAAAACACAAGTAAGCTTGATGTCATCATCTGTTGACAATCATAGCCAGCAGTGGGTTGAACAGCAATGTTCATTATTAAATGGGCCAGCAAGACTCATAGCTGAGTGCACCAGCCTTCCCTTTAAAATGTGTCCATGGTGCAGTGATGTTTAATTGCCGGTCAGCAAACCATCATCAGCAAAGTGTGCATTTGACGATGGTTAACTCCGTGTATTGCACTGGAAGGTACCCTGCAGATGCAAAGATGTTAATATAGATATGAATTTGCATACAGCCTCATATTTATATAAGCTTTTTAGACAATCGCTTGTGAGTGACAGTATTGTCGCATGCTCTTTCTTTTACCACCAAGCAGAAGTGTGTTTACATATCGCTACTTGTTATTCGTTTATGTTTAGTGAAATGGAAAACAAAAGATGAACACCAAATTTTTTTAAGTGTGAGATGGATACACTTCTTGACTTGGTTGGTGCAATTGCATTAGTTCTTGAAAATAAAAGAAGTTATGGATGCAGCATAAAAGGAGATATGTAAAGTGTCTCGTTATGGTCATTCTTTTTTCATTTAGTTCGAATACGTTCGTCATTTAAATATAAAATTCATCATATATGTTACCAAACACATCTGATTGTCATTTTTATGAAAAATGTGTGACTTCTTATTTATAACTATACACTGCATACAAAAATCCATTTTTCATTGCAAACACGAATTCTTTTATAAGATCGTTGATAAAGATGGCGTCATTAGAAAACAACAAATTAAATTTGTTTTTATATTTTTGTATTTTACACTTCACATAAATTCTCATAGAACATGCACTTTTGTTTAAAAGTTTGAAGCCATCTGGAATAAAGCCCAGGTCCCCCATGCAGTAAGCAAGCACACTATGACAGAGCCATATTACTTGTTGAAAAAAAATCTACCTTATTGTTGCACATTAAACATGGTTGGAAATTTTAGAAATCGATTTTCTCGAGAATATTTGAGAACTACATCAAATTACTTTGGGAGACTTATATTTGAATTTGAATTTGACATACCATAAACATAAAAGGTCAAGAAATCCGACTGTCATATGATCTCCTTGTTTGAGAAAACAGGCAAAGTAGTCACATGTGAAGGCACAATTTTATTCTACTTCTGATAAGTTTGATTCATAAATTGTTAAACTTCCTGAGTTCATCTTACTTATAAGGTACAATATATAAGTACAATTCCTTGAGTCTGTCTCAGTACATTGAAACACACCGCCATCTTAATATGTACACTAATAAAACCCTGGCCATCTTCATGAAAACTGATTGTGAGCCATGGTCAGATTTAACCATAGTCGACTACCTGGTTTAGCTTTGATTGCCATCAGTGCATCAGAATTTTGCGTTGAAGAACATTAAATGTTGACTTTACCACAATTAACACGGGCTTGTTTTGTCATCTCTGGCCCACCACGACGAGCAGAGAGCAGCGAGCTGACAGCATAAACACGCTGTCAGCAGTCCTGTCTCTCAACACTAAACTTTATGGTTATCACCTGGGCTGGTGGCTTCCAGCAGACTTGTCCACCATCATGAAAGGCTTTCATTCACCTTTCCTGCTCAGGAGAACAGCGATATGCACCTAAGTGCTCTGTCAGCAAAAGGATAGTCGTAAAAACCACTCGTTTCTGGTCTGGTGAGGGCAAGGAGTGGATCTTGCATCATCCTTACTATGAGATGTGGTCTTGTCATTTGTATACGCCAAGGGCTGCAACCTGCCATGTCAGCTCATTGAGGCGAGATGCGTGTGTGGCGAGCAAGGCATCCACACAGACCTGAGGAGTGTGTCCTGGATGTCTCAGCTAGCCAACATTCGAATGTATCACAGGAAGTACGATGGGTTCCTATTGGCAATTTCCTCGCTGTACATCAACTTTCATGATCGTTGCGTGATAGAGAGGGCACGTCGCTGAAGGAGTTCACCTTTTGATAGAGCATAATGTCCTCAGGCAGGCGCTTGATTCCCTGGCACAGTGGTTATCCAGTAGAGCCACCGTATGTGATTCGGTGGAGTCTTACAGTATTCTGGCAAAGACGAAATCGATTTCACCGCCTATAGGCTGACAACTTGTCAGTGCCATTTCAACCTAACAGAACTGTTGTGGACCCAAATAAAGATTATGCTATCAGAAATAATTATAAAGTATTACTGTCTGCAGTCGAGGCCATTCGAGAGAACGACGGTTCAATCCCACGTCTGGCCATCCTGATTTAGGTTTACCGTGATTTCCCAAAATCGCTTCAGGCAATGCCGGGAGGGTTCCTTTGAAAGGGCATGGCTGACTTCCTTCCCCGTCATTCCCTAATCCGATGAGACCGATGACTTCTTTGTCTGGTCTCCTCCCCCAAACAACCCAACCCAACCCTCTGCAGTCGAGGCACTTAGCAACAAAGCTGTATGGAATTTCTCTTGCAAAGGCTGGTAGCATGCCGTTAGTCATTTGCACTTACCATGGAAAAAGCATAGCACACTGAAGCTATTTAAAAAAAATTGTTATAGGGAATGACACTTCATTAAGTAATGGTAGTGATGGTGTCACTTCAAGCATGTCTGATAGTGACGAGAGTAATGTCAATAGTGTTTTTCCATTGTCATCAAAGAAGAGATGTACAGGCGGAGTTCACTGAACGTTTGATTTAAGTACCTGAAGAGAAAAGTGATTTTTTTCATAAGTTTTACCATTAATAAGATGGCTATTACCACGAATAGTTCCGAATGGATTTCATCTCAGGAGTACAGTCTTGATCGCACACAAGAAATTCCTCTCACTATTTGCATTTACAATTGTTTCAATAATGATGTGATGTGTTTTGTTCATAATATTGTGCTTTCATCATAACTGGCGTCATCACTGGCTCGATTCTTGGGCGTCGTCTTTCATTTTCTGTTGGCAGTCTTCTGATAAGTAGTGACAATGAGAAAGCATTAAATATTATCCGACCCGTCTCCCGATTTTGGTAGGACTCTCATCCCGCCAATTTACTGATGTTGTACACAGCCCTACATTCGGTCAATACTTAACTACATTAGTGTGACCTTCATTCTGGGTGAAATAACATCCTGAAGAAACTGGGAAAATTTCAGTTTAGATGTATTTTACAGTGCTTAGGCGTTGTGGGCTCTATCTCTACGAACGCTCTCTTAATTGAAGCCCATGAAAGACCTTTGCACATCAGAAGGCAGCTGCTAGAAGAGCAATTTTTACTTAATGGAATGTCCTTTTAAAATCGTCATTTGCATTCCAAACGGCAGGCCCTCATAGTTAGCTGCTTGTCTATATACAGAATTACTCAGCTCTTTCCCACGAAATACATATACATTTAGACGACATCTGTCACAATATAAAGTGCCTAATACAGCATAAATCATCAGACTTTATACACTTGTGTAGCGATGACTCCAAATTTAGAGAGGAGAAACTGTGTGCTTAGCCATTTTCTATCCACGAATACCGTTTTCATTAATGTTTCAACTGACAGAAGAAAGTTGAACCTGTAGCTATACTAAATGAATACATTTATTAAACTGCAAGGTGTACAACTATGAAAATTAGGAGACATATTTACGACTCTCTCAGCTGTAGATCGGAGATATTCAATATGTCCTCCACCAGCATGAACAATATTACAGCAAACTAGAATTCCTCCCACGCTTGGGTAATACTGTCCATCGTCACTGAGTTGTGGCAGTATGGCTTTGGTTCTTCAACTCTTCAAACCCAACCGACGTCTCAAATTGTTGTTGTAGGCTGCTGTAACTCCCAACTCGCACGACGAGTTGACTCTGTAGAACTTCGTTGGAAAGCGGTTTACATTTCTGAGACATTTTCGTTGGAAATCCAACGACATCCAGACCTCTTTCCTTTATATACATGTCCTGTGTCTATTAACTGTCCATACCATCTGCGAA